>NC_050447.1:127135907-127435907 GCF_903995425.1 Onychomys torridus | reverse complement strand
TTGGGACTGAACCCAGGACTTCACGAATGCTTGGAAAGTAATCAACCAACTGAGCTATAGTCCTAGTCTTTCTGATTTATTAATTTGTCATTTCTTCAGCTTTACCAAGGTCCTCAATAATCCCTAATGAAATCATTCTTAGTTGATGAAGTTATTCAGCCATGATCCTTGCCAGCATGTGCAGCCTGCATGCTACCCAGTCTAACTCTCCCAGCAACTCTGAACAGCACTATTTCATAGACTTTAAGGTTTCCCTGTCTGCAGCACTGGGGATTGAACCCAGGGACTCACACATTCAAGGCAAACGCTCTAATCCTGAGCTACAATCCCATCCATTTTAAAGATGTATGTCCATCTTGTTGCAGATATGCTCTATATTTGTACTTTACTAACAGCTGTTTGTAATATTGCTAGTCTGTGAACAAAGGTGCTAGAGAAGCCAGGGTTCTCATGATAGGATGTTTTTTGCTTATCTACAGAACCTTATAACTAGGAGGACCACTGTATCACCATAAGAACGTTTCTCCTCATAGCGATTCCAGCTATGCTCCCTGTACTTGTAATCAAGGAACAATGCTTTAAAATTTTGATTTTGTTATTATTATTGGTTTTTTGAGAGGGTTTCACTGTGTGGCCCTAACTGTCCTAGAACTCACTCTGTAGACCAGGCTAGCCTCTAATTCAGAGATCCACCTGCCTCTGCCTCCTAAGTGTGGGATTAAAGGTGTGTATCACCTGATGTGGACAACCCTTTCTACACTACTCTCATTGGTTAATAAAAAGTTGACAGGCTGGGAGCTGGGCAGGAAGTTAGGCAGGAAAGTCAAACTGAGAAGGATGGGAAGAAGGAGGGCAAAGTCAGGGAAGATGCCAGCCAGCTGCCCAGGAAGCAAGACATGCTAGAGGTTAGGAAAACCATGAGCCAAGTTGTGGTGGTATTGTGTTCCCCACAATATTGTGCACCCTAATAAATTTATCTAGGGTCAGAGAACAGACAGCCACTATAACAAAGCCAAAAATGGTGGCTAGAAAATGGGTCAGAGCAAGCCATAGCAGAAGTTGGGTGGTCGTGGTGCATGCCTTTAATCCCAGCACTTGGGAGGCAGAGCTAGCCGAATCTCTGAGTTCAAGGCTACTTTAGAAACAGCTAGGCATGGTGACACACGCCTTTAATCCCAGAAATTCAGCCTTTTATCCCAGGGAGTGATACCAGAAAGCAGAAAGGTATATAAGGCATGAGGACCAGGAACTAAGTCAGTTAAGCATTTGGCTGGTTAAGCCTTTAGGCTTTGGAGCAGCACAGTTCAGCTGAGAATCATTGGGATGAGGACTCAGAAGCTTCCAGTCTGAGGAAATAAGACCAGCTGAGGAACTGGCAAGGTGAGGTAGCTGTGGCTTGTTCTGTGTCTCTGATCTTCCAGCGTTCACCCCAATAACTGGCCTCAGGATTGATTTTATTAATAAGACCTGTAAGATTCATGCTACACCATGTGGCAATACAAAGATTAATAGAAATAGGTTAATTTAAGTAGTAAGAGCTAGTTAGTATCAAGCCTGAGCTATCAGCTGAGCATTTATAATTAATATAAGCCTCTGTATGGTAATTTGGGAAGTGGCTGCCGGGTATTTGGGAGCAGGAGGTCAGGACAAGGAATGTCCGATTACACCACCTGGCTTCTTGTTTCTACAACACCTCCTACCTCCCCCACCACCCACAAGACAGGGTTTCTCTGTGTAGTTTTGGTGCCTGTTCTGGATCTTGCTCTGTAGACCAGGCTGGCCTCAAACTCACAGAGATCCTCTTGGCTCTGCCTCCTGAGTGCTGGGGTTAAAGGCATGCGCCACCAATGCTCGGCTCGTTTCTATTTTTAAAAGTTAAAAAAAATTTACTTACTTTTATTTTATGCTTGGATGTTTTGCTTGCATCTCTATTACCACATATGTGCTATGCCCATGGAAGACAGAAGAGGGTACTGAGTGTCTTGGAATTGGAGTTACAGTTGTTAGTTACCACGTGGGAGCTGGGAATCGAACCTGGGTCCTCTATAGGAACAGCAAGTGCTCTTAATCATTAAGCCATCTTTCCAGCTGGTATTACTATTATTATTTTTGAGACACACTATTATTCTGTAGCCTTCAACTCTTCATCCTTCTGCCTCAGCTTCCTAGGTGCTGGGATTACACCAGTGTCACCAACAAATGAGAATGATCTGAGAAACTGTCCTTTATGTAACGTCACTGTGAGACTTCTCAGAGGACCTCCTTGTGAGCAAGTGCCCCTTACCTCTCAGCACATGCTGATAACTGGACAGCAGGAACTGCAGATGCTCAACCAGCTCATCCCATGTCTGCCACTGGGCTTTATCTGACTGCAGAGATAGTAAAAGCAGCAGGTAATGAATGCTTGCCCAGTTAAAGGTCCCAGTTACAGCACAGTTTCCAAAGCTCTTCCATGATGCCCAAACAGCAAGATTAGGGAAAGTGCTCTGGCGAGGAACTGAAGCAGAAAGGAAAGTACCTGACACTTGAGCAGTGATGTGGAGTTGTTCAGAAAATAGAGGGCCTGGGCCAGAGACAAGGGAAGCCGGGTGGGTGTCTCACAACTGTGGAGGAATATGATCTCTAACACTTTGCAGCGTAGAAGATGGCTTTCCATAGTAGTAAAGAACATCTCCCTGTGTGGAGAGGAGGGAGTTAGACAGAAGTGCATTCAAAGAGTACATGGCTCGGTTTGCCCTGAATGTTCTCACATAATGGATGTTAGCATTTAGGCATCTGTACTGGCCTGCCCTTTTGGTCCTAACAGAATATAACCTCAGCTGCAGCCACTAAGAGCACCCACTGTGTGCATTCGCTATGTTTCCTTATAAAAGGTGGGCCTTGTACACCTCCCGTGTGTGTGTGTGTGTGTGTGTGTGTGTGTGTGTGTGTGTGTGTGTGTGTGTGTGTCTTTACCTTCCTTGTCCCCAGGGACTGGTCCCTGCCACCTTCTCTGCCCCCTCTCTCTCCCCTTCCCCTCAATAAACCTCCACATGGGCCCTGTTGTATGGTATGACTCCTTCCTACCCTTTTTAAAATACAACAATGGAGGTCTACAAAACCACATGCTGTAGACAGAAATGGATTTGTTCATGAAGCAGTAACTTACAGGATGAGGGAACAGTCTGACATTTGAAAAAGAAAAAGGTATTCTGGTGCACACCCAGGGAGGGAGGCAAGGGAGGAGCTAGAGGCTGGCCAGTCATGGACTGAACCCAGGGCCTGTGCTTCAGTATGTCATCTACCACTGAGATGGACCTTTGTCCTAAAGTTCCTAATGCTTTTCATCAGAGATGATATACTTGAGGTAAGCAGAACATCTTTAAAATACATAAAGTACTTAGCAAATTAGGAACTGTATTCAGCAAAAATAGTGAAATAAAAACAAAATCAAGGTAAATAAAACAATCTATCAAGCCAGGCATGGTGGCGCATACCTTTAATCCTAGCACTCTAGTCAGACGCAGGAGGATCTCTATGAGTTTAAGGCCAGCCTGGTCTACAAAGCTAGTTATAGGACAGGCAGAGCTGTTATGCACAGAAATCCTGTCTCACCCCACTCCAAACAATATTGTAGCTAGGTTGATTCTCTTGCCTCAGGCTTGAGAGTTGAGATCACAGGCTTCAAACACCAGGCCCAGCATTTATTTTTTATTTCACAATATATTCTGGAGATCAGTTAATAGAGATTTCCTTATTTATATAACTACATAATGTTCCATCATGTTCAGGTATCATATAATAGGTATTTATTCCTTAGCTGTTTATGGGCATTTGGGTTGTTCCCAATATTTTGCAATTGTAAACATCAATGTAGTGAATATCCTCATGCACATGTTTCATTATTTATCCCAGCACTCAGGAGACAGAGACCAGCAGATCTCTGAGTTCAAGGCCAGGCTGGTCTCTACGGATGCACAGAGAAACCCTGTCTCGAAAAACAAACAAACAAACAAGAAAAGGTAAACTCTAGAATGCATGTGTAGTTCTGTTAGACACTGCCAAATATTCCTGTATTTTTCTCTAAGGCTCATATCATTTTTGTATTCTCATAAGCAATGAATAAGCACCTGTTTTCTCATAACCTCTTTAATAGAGAATATTATTGGTCTTTAAGTTTTTTTACTATTTGGGTAGGTAAGAAGTGGTATCTGGGTATAGTTTTTACTTTTAAAAATATGAAATTGAACATCATAGGATAATAAAATTACAGACTATTATCCTTTATAAATACAGATGTAAAAACCTTAAATATTAGCAACATGAATCCATCAATATCAACATATTAAAAAGATAGCATGAACTGGGTTGTGATGCACACCTTTAATTCCAGCACTTGGGAGGCAGAGGAAGGCAAATTCCTTTGAGTTTGAGGCCAGCCTGGTCTACAGTGATGGTTCTAGGACAGCCAGGGTTATATAGAGAAACCCTGTCTAAGCACCCTGCCTCAAAAAAAAAAAAAAAAAACCCAAACCAAACCAAACCAAACCCAACCAAACAACCAAAAGAAATGACAGCATGCAAGCAAGTAGGGGTTTGATTCTTGGCATGTAAAGCTAATTAAACTTTATTTTATTTATTTATTTTTAAAGATTTATTTATTTATTATGTATACAGAAGAGGGCACCAGATCTCATACAGGTGGTTGTGAGCCACCATGTGGGTGCTGGGAATTGCTCTTAACCTCTGAGCCATCCCTCCAGCCCCTAATTAAACTTTAAGAAATTAATTAGCATAATTCCCCACATGAAGAGAAGAGGAAAAGTTATGATTATCTTAATAAATGCTGAAATCCTCCATATTTATATTTTACCAGTCAAGGAGAAGTAGAACCTCTCGGTCTGACACCAGGGGCCTACAGACACCTACAGCTTACATGTCATGCTCAAGACTAAATGGTTCCGAGATGAGGAATGCGGCAAGGAAGTCTGCTCTCACCATTTCGCTAACACTTACTTGAAGTCTTGGTGGAATAAGGGAAGGGAGGATGTCAACCTCCGTTTGCAGACATGAGTATATAAGGAGAAAGGGCTAAGAAAATTACAAAAAGGCAAGATTTTCTTTTTTTAAACATTAAGGAAACCACCTTCCATCTTAATTTTTTTTTTTTTTAACATTTCTTATTAATTTTGTCTGTGTCTGTCTTCATGCCATGGCATGCGGGTGGGAGTCACAGGACACCGTGTTAGGACTCAGTTCTTTCCTTCCACTGTGTGGGTCCAGTGAGTGCACTCAGACCGGCAGGCTTGGCAGCATGCACCTTTACCTACTGAGCCATCCCACCAAGGCTGCAAGATTTTATACACTGCCAGTAAGCCACTGGAAAATGACAAGTCAGGCATTTGTCAGGATGCATGAAAACTACCTATATAAACCTGTGTAGTTGCTGGGTGGTGGTGGCGCACGCCTTTAATCCCAGCACTCAGGAGGCAGAGCCAGGCGGATCTCTGTGAGTTCGAGGCTAGCCTGGTCTACAGAGTGAGATCCAGGAAAGGCTCAAAGCTACACAGAGAAACCCTGTCTTGAAAAACAAAAACAAAAAAACCCCAAAAAACAAACAAAAAACCCACAAATACCCTGTGTAGTTTAAAAGTTAAAAACAAAAACAAAAACTGCAAATTATACCTGAATTAATAATGAATCAAAATAAAGAGTACTTCATGTATCTTCTAATATAATTTGGGTGGGTGGCCAATTTACCCCTTCTGAGAAAAACTTAGTGTTAGCTTTTATTTATTTTTGCCTATTCCAAGTCTAAGCTTGAAGGATGACTTGTTAATCAAATTGCTATGGTAGGGAGATTCAGGATGCCTTGATGGTGTCCTGCTTCTTCCCAAGGAATTATGCCTTGACTGCATATCGATTATTTGGGAACCTCCTCCTTTCATCTCAGACAGGAACAGTTCTCCTACCCCTTTCTTCCTTTTTCAATTAGTTTGTGGTTTTTTTTCTCTTAAAATTATGTTTATGGCAGGCAGAGATTTAAAAAAAAAGTTAATTTAAAAAAATGGCTTTTTTTTTTTTTTTTTTTGGGTTTTTTCAAGACAGGGTGTCCCTGTGTAGCTTTGCGCCTGGAACTCACTTTGGAGACCAGGCTAGCCTTGAACTTACAGAGACCCGCCTGCCTCTGCCTCCCGAGTACTGGGATTAAAGGCGTACACCACCACCTCCCGGCAAAAAAAAATTGCTTTTTAGTTCTCCTTTTAATGGAGAAATCAACCCAAACTAAAACAAACCAATCCTACTAGACTCACCTCTGACTCCTCTCAGGGATGTCCAGCACAAACCCAAACATCATCTCAGCTATTTTATTGGAGCTGCAGGTAGGAGTCCTGTCCACCTCCACAGCGATGGACAACATCCTCTGAAGCTGACACACAACCCTGGATCCAGAGCACAGGATACAAGTGAGTGGGGAGACTTGGTGAGAGGCTTCCTGAAGCTGGAGGTCCCCACCAGTGTATCCCAAGAACAGACTGCTGGGTGTGCAGGAGTATGCCTTTAATTCCAGCACTCAGAAAACCTCTGAGTTCAAACCAAGCCTGGTCTACACAACGAATTTCAGGCCAGGCAGAGTTACATGGTTAGACTCTGTCACAAACAAAACAAAACCAACAAGCAAACAGCAACAACGCAAGGACAGAGACTATTAAAGGGTCAGCAAAATACACAACAGATCAAGGAGAGTAATCAAGTTACTAGCTGGCTCTCACTGAGCAATTCATCCACCTGAATCCCTTTGCCAGATCATGTGAACCTTTCAGAATTTGAGGGTGAACTACATAAGCAGAAGCACACAATCCTAAGGGTCTAGAGAACTTTAAAGACACTGTAATGCCCCTACTTTGTAAATGAAGAAACAGGTCTAAAGTGACTAACTTTATTTTAATTTCTTTGTTATGGGAGAAGACAAGCATCTGCCATTTAAATTTTTTTTTTTTTTGATTTTTCAAGACAGGGTTTCTCTATGAAGCTTTGCGCCTGTTCTGGACTAGCTCTGTAGACCAGGCTGGCCTCGAACTCACAGAGATCCACCTGGCTCTGCCTCCCGAGTGCTGGGATTACAGACATGCGCCACCACCACCCAGCCTGCCATTTAATTTTTAAAAAATTTAAATTAATTACTTTTATGTATGAATATTTTTCAGGCAAGTATGACTATATGCCACATACTGCTTGGTGTCCTTACAGGTCAAGAGAGCTCTAAATCCCATGCAACTGGAGTTACAAGTGGTTGTGAGCCACCATGTGGGTGCTGGGAATTGAACTGGGTGGGTCCTCAGGAAGAGCAGCCAGTGCTCTTAACTGCTGAGCCATCTCTGCACCCCTGCCATGTAATTTTCCTATTCTGGTTTCCTTATGACACAGTAGCTCTTACCAAGACTAATTTCAGAATGTCCACTGCTGGACTTCACCTTTTCTCCCTTCAGACACAAATATGGGAGAGAGGCAGAGATGCAGTTGGGAAGCTTGGGCAACACTTCAGAAGGGTGTCTGGCTTACCAGTCATTTAAATAGGTATTTGATGGAATGGCACTGTTTTCAGAGGAAACTGCAGACAGTGGCAAATAATGGGCAGATTCTGGCCTACAATCATAGGTTTATAAGTTACTATGTTGTCTCTGTCCAAATCTAACCAAGTTTGTTTTTCTTAAACATGAGGACAGTTTTGTTAGAGTTTGAGAGAAAACAAGAGGACAGGCAAGCTAGAGGTCTTGAGCGGCCGGGAGGCAGGAGACGGATCAGACTAGAAGTCAAGGAGCAGGAAGGGGTGTCCCCAAAGGGAGCAGGTGCCCAGTGTTGGGTGAAGCAGGCTCAGGACTTTGGTTAGCGTCCACAAAAGGGAGCTGGAAAGGTATAAGTGACACCGAATGAGAACTGGAAGGCGTAGGCATGGAGGCTTAGCAGTGAGGACCTGTAAGCAGCAGCCCTCCCTCCCTCCCTTTCTTCTGGTGGGATCCAGGTCCTAAAGCATACCACACAAGGACCCTACCATCATTGCACTCCTAGTCCAGACTAAGTCTTTAGTGAGAATTTGGTAATCTGGGGCAAGCTGCTCTTTGGGACTGGTCCTACTCTTTAAATACCAACTCTTCACAGCCCTGGAAGACAGCTCTTCATTTGCTCCTTACAGCTGATTGGTGTTCCTGGTCAGGTTAGGCTGGGCAGACAAGTGGTCACTGCTAGCTTTCAAGACTCCTGCTCCTGAAGAGGTCTGAGTCCCATCTGGGGTCTGTGTTAATTCATTTTCAGTCACTGCTTTGACCAGCCACTTGATAACGTCCCTGGAACACAGAAGAGGTGAGAAAGAAAATGTTTGCACTGTTCTTGCACCTATAGTGTTCAGGCCTGCATACTTACACTGGATTCCCAGACCAGAGGGTCCCTCCAAAGGCAGCCAAGGACCTTCAGGTTGTTTTATTTTATTTTAAATTTTTCGTTTTTTGAGACAGGGTTTCTCTGTGTAGCCCTGGCTGTCCTGGAACTCGCTCTGTAGACCAGGCTGTCCTCTAATTTACAGAGATCCTCCTGCTCTGCCTCCTGAGTGCTGGGACTAAAAGTGTGCACCACCGCTGCTCAGCTATTTTCAATATTTAAATAAGTCTAGTGAAAATCACACATTTAACTGGAGCCTGATTATAAAAGCAAACTGAAATACAAACATTTTTCTTTTTTCTTCTTTTGTGGTACTGGAGACTGACCTTGTGTATGCATGCCAGCCTAGCATTCTACTACTGGGCTGTACCTCTAGCCTTCAACACTTTCCTAGAAGTTATATATTAGTTGCGTTTTACCATTGTGTGGCCAATACCTGACAGAAATACCTTAAGGGAGGAAGGCTTTATCTCAGCTCACAGTTTTAGAGGGTTCAGCCAACGGGTGCTTGGACCCATGCAGTTAGGCAGAACATCCTGGAAGGGGAGCATGGGGCAGAGGCTGTTGTTCACTTCTTAGTAGATAAAAAACAGAAAAGGGGAATGTAGGAAGTGGCCAGTATGAGCTATAATGCCCAGGACAGCCCCACACTGTGGCCCTACTTCCCCCAATCAGTGTACTATGAATTCATAAAGGAATTAACACATTCACTAGGGCAGAGCCCCCAAGATCTAACTATCTCTGGAAACACCATCACAGTCCACTAAGGTGTGCTTTACTACTCCATTCAACTGGACAATCAAAATTGACTACCATAAACTGTAATCACAGAGAAGCACCTCTGGGGCAAAGATGACTTTGTGATCAGCAGTCCTACCTAGAGGTGGGAAGCAGGACTAGGTAGGCAGAGGTCATCTATGAAGGCAGGAACAAGGGCTGGAGGGTATGCACTTGGACATATTCCACATGGGGCTCAGGCGCTATCAGTAAGGCAGAAACAGCTCACTGTTAAGATTTATTTTGCTGTTGTTTTTTGTTTTTGTTTTTGTTTTTCAGACAGGGTTTTTCTTTGTAGCCCTGGCTGTCCTGGAACTTGCTTTGTAGACCAGGCTGGCCTCGAACTCACAGAGATCTGCCTGCCTCTGCCTCCTGCACGCTTAAAGGCGTGCTCTACCACTGCCCAGCCCTAAAATTTATTTTGATGATTACTAATTGCTTAAGTAACCAAGATTAAAAAAGTTGTATTGAATATACACACTTAATTGTTTCCCCCCTAAAACCACAATAACACTAGAGAAAATAAAATTGTAAGGTACTGATTTGGGTGCAGTGGCACATACCTTTAACCCCAGCACTCAGGAGGCAGAGGCAGACAGATCCAGCCTGGTCTACACAGTGAGTTCCAGGCCAGCCAGGGCTACATAGAGAAACCATGTCTTAAAAAAACCAATGACAAAAAAAGGAATCAGAGACCCAAATAACCAAAACAACCCCACTCCCCTGCCAAAGGCAACTAACTTGGGGAAAACAGATGTTATGCACAAAATCAGAGAACAATTACCAAAGATAAGAGATGTGTGAGCTCCAGCCCCTTTCTTTTATTTTTCTCTATAAATTATTACTGATATTTAGAAAGCCTTATTTTTTAATCTTAGGTGTTTGCTCATTTTATCTATATGTATGTCTGTGTACCACATATATATGTGCCTTGTGTCCATGGAGGCTAGAAGGTGGTGTCCTATCTTCTAGAACTGGAGTTATTTATGCTTTTGAGTTGCCATGTGGATACCAGGAATCGAACCCAGGCCCTCTAGAAAGGTAGCCAGTGCTCCTAACCACCGAGCCATGTCTCCAGCCCTGCTTCTGATTTCTAAATATATATATAAATATATATATATATCCATACATATGTGCTCTATTTGCATGTATGCTTGCAGGCCAGAAGAGGGTACCAGATCTCATTACAGATGGTTGTTTGAGCCACCATGTGGTTGCTGGGAATTGAACTCAGGACCTCTGGAAGAGCAGCCAGTGTTCTTAACCTCTGAGCTGTCTCTGCAGCCCTGCTTCTAATTTCTTAACAGCATTTCTGAGAGCTAGAAGACAATTTCTTCAAAGTTCTGCACAAAATTTATTTCTAAATATCTAAACTAGCCGGGCGGTGGTGGCACACACCTGTAATCCCAGCACTTGGGAGGCAGAGGCAGGAGAATCTCTGTTGAGTTCGAGGTTAGCCTGGTCTACAAAGCGAGTTCCAGGACAGCCTCCAAAGCTACAGAGAAACCCTGTCTCGAAAAACCAAAAAATAAATAAATAAATAAATAAATAAAAAATAAAAATAAAAAACTAAACTAAAAGTAATTAGCCTACTTATTAGTCAATACACAAGAGAGAAAAAGAGATTTTCAGACATATGAGATCTGAAAACTTTTACTTTCCATATAATCTTCAGAACAAGGGAGTAATCCCCACTAGACACATGTTCAGTTCAGTTCTCTTGATTGTCCACAGTTTTGTTATTGATCCAATTTATGGTATTTAGCAATGAGGAAAATCTTATCCCCTTGTAATCTCTGGGTTCATGAGTGACTGAGAACACTAGCAGATTAGTGTGTCTGTGAGAGAACTTCCTAAAACAATTATGCCTCACCATCACGAAAACTCCTCTCTAATGTTGGCCCAATCTACTAATTCAAAATCTGAGTAGATTTGGGATCTACTGTTGGGAGAAGATCAAACTGTGGAAGGGGAGAGCCTCGCTGGAAAAGTGGATCACTGGGGACAGGGTCTTGAGGATGCGTGCTGCTTTGGGCCCTTCCTTTACTAATCTGCTTTGCTTCCTGGCTGCCATGAGCTGAATAGCTCTGCTGCTGCCATGCCAGACGAAAACCCCTGAAATGATGACCTTAAATAAACCCTCTCCTTGACTTTTTACACACTGTCAGTGATGAACTAACACACTTGTTACACACTACAGTCCCTATTCTTGTCATACCAGAGCGCTAACAGCTCATTACCTGACGTTGTGGGGCTGTTTGTCACACGAAAGAACAGTGTTTGCAATGGATTGTTGGAGGTGCTGCCGCTGTCTCCTCAAGATCTGCTGGAAGTCATCTTCCAGGGTTTGTACTACATAACGTAGAAAGAGGATTCGTCCTGGCAGAGTTTGTCCCTGTGGAAGAATGAGCAAGTCAGCCTTGCTTCTGAGTCTCTTGAAGACAGGAAACCATATGCTGTCATAACCCAAAGTGCAAGAAAGTGCCATGAGTCAGCAAGTCTGTCTATCAGAGAGTTTATGGGAGACAGTAGGTACTGAGTCACGGCAACAGAAACTACCAACTGCTTTGTAGAGTGCTGTACCATCTGCATTCTCACCAGCAAAGACACAGACTCATTCCTCAGTCTTGCCAAAAATCTTATATGATAAGATACTATATCAAATTTCTATCTTAGCCCCTTTAAAATAGTGTTAGAGTTTGAATGTGTGTCCTCAACAGGCTCATGTTTTGGAGGATATCATGGTGTTTTTTAGGAGTTTTGGCACCTTAGGAGATGAGGCCTAGGTGGATTGAAACAGGTCACTGGGAACATGCCTTGAAAGGATATATATATATATCATATATATATATATATATATATATATATATATATATATATGATATATATATATATTTAAAGGAAACGGGGGGGGGGGGGGAATCTATTTGTATATTATCCTCACACCTCAAAGACTTTTGTGTAGTTTGCTAACTTTCTTTTATATGTAAATACCATTATTCCAAATACAACCTGAATTAGTATGGACTACTGTAAATGAGACATCTTACTTTTTTTGTTTTGAAGTTTTATTTATTTATTTAATGTACATTGGGGTTTTGCCTGCATGTATGTCTGTATGAGGATGTCAGATCCCCTGGAACTGGAGTTACAGACAGTTGTGAACTGTCCTTGAGTGCTGGGAATTGAACCCAGGTCCTTTGGAAGAGCAACCAGTGCTCTTAACCATTGAGCCATCTCTCCAGCCCCCTCTAAGAAGCCTTTAAAGAATTAAAGTTTCCCTTCTGAAGTAGAGTTTAAGTGAGTTAGGGGTCCTTTCTGTAGTTGGATTGTTCTTTGGGCCACCAACCAGCTTCCCAAATAAAGACATGGATACTTACTATTGATTATGAATGCTTGGCCTCAGCTTAGGCTTCTCCCACTACCTCTTATCACTTAATCTAACCTGTTTCGATTCATCTATGTTTTGCTTTGGGACTTTTTAACCTTTCTTTCATTCTGTATGTCCTACTTTCCTGCTTCCTGTGTCTGCCTGGCCAGCCCCTGGCATCTCCCTGGAAAGGACATATCTTGATCCAGTCCCTTCTGCTGTTTGAATGCTATTAAGTGAGTGATTTCCTTTCACTGCCACCCTTCTACTGGGGTGTTTTGACTCATTACAGTTTGGACTGAAATCTGAGACCAAAAGCCCAAATAAATAAGCCCTTTTAAATTCTTTCAAGTATTTGTCACTGTGAGGAAAATCCTGATACAACTATCAGCTTATTCATAGTCATGCACAAGGATCCAAAAGTCGGTCATCCTGCACAACGGAGCTTCACTGAGATGAAAATTCAATGGAATGTCCTAGAATGCCTTTAGTATCCAACTTCCTCCTACCAGTACCAACCTCCTCTAATGCCATCCACTATGAACCCACCAATGGACTAAAAGCCCTCATTCAGTCACCCTTTGTTTTGTTTTTTGAGACAGGGTCTCTGTGTATTGCTGTCCTGGAACTCACTCTGTAGACCAGGCTAGCCTTGAACTCAGAGATCCGCCTGCCTCCCCAAATGCTGGGATTAAAGGTGCACACCACCTCTGCTCTCTATTTAGTCACCTTTTATCTACAAGCTGGGGACAAAGCCTTTAACATGTGAGGTGATATATATATATTTCATGATTTACTCATAGCAAGATATACATGTCTAAAAATTTATCCATTTCTTATATATTATCATTTTTTTGGCATACAGTTGTTTAATCTCTAATCTTTTTTTTTTTTCTTTTTTGGTTTGTTCAGACAGGGTTTCTCTGTGTAACAGCCCTGGCTGTCCTGGAACTCACTTTGTAGACTGTTGGACCATGGGCCTGGGTACCAGGTGTTTCTAAGGTCTAACCAGCAAGGGGGAAGTCTTCTGATCCATCCCTTGGCATTGTTATAAATAATCCTTTGGAATAAAGTTCTGGGCCCCATTTGGATAAGGATCCAGGCCCACCCAAGTCTATCCTGTGTTTTCTCTCTCCCTCTGTCTTTAACTAAGTCTCTTATCCCTCATTTTTCAAGAGTTTCTGGGGTAAATAAATCAATATGGTAGACTAGGATGCCCTCGAATTCACAGAGACCAGCTTGCTTCTGCCTCTGCCTCCGAATGTTGGGATCAAAGGCGTGTGCCACCATTCCCGGCTCCTCTAATGATCTCTGTTTATCTCCTTTTTCTTAAGTCTAGCTTACAGCTTTATTTATTTTTATAGTTTTTAGAGAATGAACTCTTGGGTTGTGACCTTTATTTGGAATTAGGTATTTGAAGAAAGTACAGATTGGATTTATTCAGGGCAAGACATTTAGCAATCATTTTGAAATTCTGGACCTGTCCCTTTTCTAGTAATACCCACTTTAGGCATGTATATGTCCTTATTCTGTTTTGTGTATGTGGGGTGTGTGTGTACACGTACCCATGCACTTGCAGGAGGGCAGAGGAAGACATCAGGTGTCCTGCTCTATCCCATTGTCTGGTCCCCATGGTCTCTCCCTTAACTCAGAAGCAGGCTTATGACATGCAAGTCCTAGCAATCCTCTGGTCTCTGCCCCACAGTGCCAGGGTTACAGGTGTATATACAGTCACACCCATCTCTTTACATGGATGCAGGGGATTTGAATTCAGGGCTCATGCTTGCACAGTAAGTATTCTTACCTACGGAACCTTCTTCCCAGCCTCATGCACTGTATTTAAAAAACTTTGTGCAGGGCAGTGGTGGTGCCTGCCTTTGATCCAAGCACTCAGAAGGCAGAGGCAGACAGATTTGAGTTCAAGGTCAGCCTGGTCTATGGAGCGAGTTCCAGGACAGCCAAACCTTATTGTTTAAATATTAATCATATTTACATGAGTGTCTATGCATGCACACATGCACACATGTACACATGTGTGGAAGTCAGTTCTCTTCTGCCGTGTGGGTTCAGGGGATTAAACTCAGGCTGTCAGCCTTGACACCAAGTCCCTTTCCCTGGTGAGCCATCATGCTAGTCCCCATATACCATGCTTTTAAGTGCATATTTAGCATGCCATGATCTATATATGGCAGTTAAAGTCAGAGGATAACTCAAGAGTCCTTCCTTTCTTTCCACTTTGTTGAAACAGGTTCTTTGTCTTTTTTGATTTTTTTAAGATAGGACTTCTCTGTGTAACGGCCATGGCTGTCCTGGAATTTTCTTTGTAGCCCAGGCTGGCCTCCAACTCACAGAAATCTGCCTGCCTCTGCCTTCTGAGTGCTGGGATTAGGGAGTGCACCACTACACCCAGTCTGAAACGGTTCTTTCTTGCTGGTCTGTTTTACTGTTTATTCCAGCGTATCTAACCTGCCATCTCTCAGGGGATGCTGTCTTCTCTTCTCAACTCACTATGCTCACTCCAGGAGTGCTGGGATTACAGATTTGCAAACTGTAGTGAATTTTTAACATAAGTTCAGGATGTCACGATGTTACCCGCTGAACTATCTTGCTAGCCTCCTAATTTCTCCCAGTAGCTTGCTTCTCCCAGCGCTCTCTTGCTTCCCCTGGTGTCTGTCTATGGAATTGCGGACACTATCGGTAGTTCTAGTACTTAACATTACAGCCTGTTTTCAAACCACTCTATTGCTTTCTCCATGCTCTGACGCAGGCAGGACTAAAACTAATCTCTTGAGCAGCTCACAGACAAACCAGCACACTTAGGGTATGGTAAATCTGTCTCTGAGGAGGATCTGGGAATGAGTGGTTTCTTTCTGGATGTAGCTTGTTACATTGAGTAAAGGAAGTACTTGAGCATGGTAAACACTACGAAATGGCTACCTTTATTGATGGAGCACCATCATGGTCATGAGTTAGACTGTACTCTGCAGCTACTCTGGTCTCTGAAGTTCTCACAAGTCTTGTAGTCCATATGTTGTCTGGTGGTTTGAATAAGATGTTCCCCTTAAGTCTCAGGCATTCGAACACTTGGGCCCTAGTTGTTGGTTGTTTGGGAAGGCCTTGGAGGAGGTGTGTCACTGAGGTTTCAAAAGCCTCCTGCTATTCCCATTTTCTGCCTCCTGGATCAAAATGTGAGCTATCAGATATTCCTGCCATCATGACTTTGCTCAGTTATCATGGACTCTAGCTCTCTGGAACTGTAAGTCACTCATATCTTACAAGAGTTTTGATGTGGTCATGTCTTAAGCTTTATTGTGCATATGGGATTGAGTTAATTATCACCAGGAAACTTTCCTCCAAGGCTGTGGTCTGCTTAAATATGCCTAAAATAAACTACCAGGTGTCAGACTCTCAAAGTTTGAAACAACACCAGAAATTGAATCATGTTGAACCAAATTTCCTTCTTGCCTCCCCTGGATCCACATACTGCGGGCCTTGGTGTATTCAGAGACCTCTCCCCGCCGGGCGGTGGTGGCGCACACCTGTAATCCCAGCACTCAGGAGGCAGAGGCAGGTGGATCTCTGTGAGTTTGAGGCTAGCCTGGTCTACAGAGCTAGTCCAGGAAAGTCTCCAAAGCTACAGAGAAACCCTGTCTCGAAAAACCAAAAAAAAAAAAAAAAAAAAGAGAGAGAGACCTCTCCCCCCCACTCTGACTATGTGGTGTTTTTGGATGAATGTGGACAACTTTGAAACTTTCAACTAAAAAAGTGACTAAATGCTGTAAGTTTAATGGGCCATCCTAGTAGGAGCCTCTTGGATAGTGCAGGGCCATGTGGACTTTGGAGGCCCATTCAGAGGTTTCAGGTGAACACTATATGCAGCTGGGCTAAAGACTGTTCTTGTGATAGTCTGGCAAAGAACATGGCTGCTTTTTGACCTTGTCCTAAGAATTTGCCTGAGGCCAAATTATGAAGTATTAGTTTCCTTGGAAGACATTCCAAGACAGTCCAATACTCACTCTAGTGTCATGGTTATTACTCTATTCTAGTCTACAATGATGAAAGGCAAGTGGGGCAGGAAGAAATACAAAATGTCCAGGTTGACAAGAAGAGCAGCATCCCAGGAAATTTAAATGTTGGAGCTAGCTCGTGTGAAAGACATGAGGAGATTAAAAAGGCCTGACCACATTAGAGTGAATGGAGGGACACCTTGATGGAAGACCCCACCCAGCTAAGCTTCTGGCTTTTGAAAGGAAAAGACAAGAGGAATTTTCTGTTCCTAAAAACTGCTTCAAATATGATTCAAGGGGGCCATACTCCATCCCAAGCAAGCAGCTAAAGTTGGCACTATTGCCCATGTGGTCCTGGCTTTAGAGTCATGAAGGATACAAGAGTAAAAGGGTTGTGCAGTCTTCCTCCACAGTTAAGGAGATCCACTGAGACCAGGTATGTGGCAAGGGAGTCCTTACACAGAAGCCCTGAGAAGTTATTGCACAAAGCTATGAAAGTGAAGCCTGGATTGTATTGGAAACCCCAAAATATTAGAGATGCCAGAGCCATTAGACATCTATCTACCAAGGGGAACTGCATTCAGGGAGGAGGACCAGCTCAAGAGAGAAGTATGCTGCAGGCAGCAAAGCCAGAAAGGGCTTTTGAAGTTTTGCATTTTGCATTATGATGTGGCCATGAGAGTACAGGGCCAGGGGGTGGAACGTGGTGGTTTGAATGAGATTGGCTCCCATAGGTTCATATGTTTGAGTACTTGGTCCCCAGTCGGTGGGACTACTTGGGAAGGATTACAAGGTGTGACCTTGTTGAAGGAGGTATCTCACGGGGGTGGTCTTATGGCTTCCTGTTTGTGGATCTAGATGAGTTTTCAGCTGTTGCTCTAGTGCCATGTTCCTTGCCATGATGGTGATGGGCTCTTATCCTCTGAAATTGTATGCCATAAATAAACCCTCCCTTCTTTTTATTTTGTTTTTTCAAGACATAGTTTCTCTGTATAACAGCCCTGGCTGTCCTGGAACTCAGAGATTACCTGCCCCTGCCTCCCAAAAGGCATGTGCCATCATGCTCTAAATTCTTCCTTCTAAGTTGTCGTTGGTCTGGTGTTTGACCACAGCAATAGAACGGTAACAGACCTGTTGCTGACACAGCATCTATTAGCGACTTCCTTAACCATCTGTTGACGTCTCTGTTACTGTCATCATTTCTTGTTATTCCAGGTCATTCTGGAATTACTGCTCCCTTGGTTTTCTAGTCATTATCATTTTGGAATTTTTCTTTAATATTCTTTTGGATTTCATCTTGTGCTCCTAGGATCCCATTTTTCCCTTTTTTGGGACATTCAACCTCCCGAGAAACAGTATGAGAGTATACTTTCAAGTTCTTGCATATCTGGATATCTGGAAATTCAATTAATGTGTATGACTATTTTGCCTGCATGTATGCATATACCACATGTGTTTCTGTTGCCCACAGAGGTCAAAAGGAGGAGTCAGATCCCTTGCAACTGGAGTTACAGATGGATATAAGCCATCATGTGGGTGCTGGGAATTGAATCTGGGTCCTCTGCAAGACCAACCAGTGCTCTTAACCACTGAACCACCTTTCCAACCCACATCTTTATTTCATCCTCATACCTAATTCATAGTTTTTCTGGGTATAGAATTTGAAGTAAAGTCATTTGCTTGATTACTTTAGGGTGAGCGGATAAAATAACTCCAGCAGTTAAAGTTGGATGTCACTAAAGAGAGAATGTGGAATTTTTTTTAATGACTTTATAGCATCTGCTTTTGCTTATTACAGATGGTTCATGCCATTTCTTTAGACTTTTTTTAATTTTTTTTTGCCTACTATGTTCCAGAATGTAGTAGCTGACAGCTCCATGTAATGATTTTCAGCAGATACTCACCATTCATACTTGATTCATTCATCCTGCTCAGCATATATATTGCATTTCTGAGTGGGAAACTCCTTTGGTATTCCAAAGTGAAGATTTCCTTCCCTGGCTACGGTCTCTTCCACAAGTATTCTAGCTCCTGGCTGTCTCTGACCAGCCTCATGACTCATCACCCTAATGTCTTCTTCCTTAGACCCCTTGAATCTTGACTCACTTTCCTCTATTTTCACAGCTATGGAGTATAACTTTCTCCATTCATTCATTCATTCATTCATTTTTTTGGATTTTCAAGACAGGGTTTCTTTGTGTAGCTTTGCACCTTTCCTGGAACTCGCTCTGTAGCCTAGGCTGGCCTCGAACTCACAGAGATGCATGGATTAAAGGTGTGCGCCACCACCGCCCAGCTTACTTTCTTCATTTATTTACTAGCATTAATGTTTACTTCTCTGCAGTACTAGGGATTGGATTCAGGATCTCATGCATGGTAGGCAAGTGCTGTGTCACTAACCCTTCCACTAATATTTTTAGTTTGAATTCAAGGAGAGAAGTCATGAATATATTAGTATCTGAGTTGGGAGCCCACATTTTTTTAAACAGTAATTTTTTGGTAGGTAGGACTGTCAGCAGGAAATAATGGTTCAGTGGCTAAAGGCAATTGCTGCCAAGCCTGACAACGAGTTCAATCCCCAAGACCCACAGGATGGAAGGAGAGAACCAACTCCTACAAGCTGTTTTCTGACGTCCACATACAACATGGTGTTCTCAAATACACACACACACACACACACACACACACACACACACACACACACACATAAATGTAATTTAAAAATCCCTCTGTAAAAGATATATCTTCATAATTTATGTTACCTCTTCTTCCATGACATAGGTGAGCAGTTTCCAGTCCCATTCCACGGTCTTGGCATTGGCTGGATGCAGCCTGAAATTCAAGTGACATCCATCAGAATTCTGGGTAATTTAGTGGCAGAAGGGATAGGGTCTACACGAGGACAGGAGACAAAGCATCTTCTCACCCTGAGCACTCTGGCCTACCCTCCAGTACCACATCATGTCAGTCTCTGGCCAGCTCACAGCCATTGAGATTTACCTACCAGGACTGCATGATGCATGTGATTTGCTGAGTTAATGATAATATTCTATCATTCACTGTGATTGTCTCAAAAATGGACTCATGTGTCATGTTAAGCCAATTATAATATGACTCAGTTTCAGAATTGTTATGTAACTATGGAAGTTGATTTTCTAACTCAAAGTACCATAAAAATCTGAAGCTGAAGACTACAGTGTAGAACCCAAAGCTAGAACCAAGGCAGAGTTAAAAGCTGGGTCCCAGTAGCCACTTAGGAAAACAGTATCAAACAACATCTTATTCTCAGGTTTCTAGTGAAAATAAGTTATTAAATTCCTTTACCAGCAACTGAAGCCAGTTTTGATTGGGTTTCCTGTCCCTTGCAACCAATATTATTAGGAACCCTCCCCAGGTCAGCTGAATAAAGCTTAGATAAGGGAAGCTGTGCCCTGAGTGTACAGTCCCTAGAAGATCAGTCAGCCAGTGGTAATGATTCATACTGTTGTATTTTCATGAGAAGCATGTAGGCCTCCTTGAGGACATCCACAGTCTCAGAGCCGCTGAGAAGGATTTTCTGGATGATGTGAGCCACAATTTCTCTGGGTGGGTAATGCTGGGGTGAAACAAAGTCCATTAGGAACTGCACGGTCCCCAAGGGGAAGTTTTCTTCAATAGTGTTCGTCACCATTCTTAGTCTTCGGTGAGGGATAGGCTCTAACTTCCGACCCTTGCTCTGTAGGGACAAAGAGAGACAGACAGACATCAGGATGGACTCTACCTAAAAGCAAGAGGTTCTGCAACAGGCTGAAAACAGCAAAGTTTTCTATGCATTTGAAATATTTTATTAAAGAGACAAGAAAGCTCTATTAAAAAAAAAAAAACTCTTAATGATGGATGTAGGGAAGTTAAAAGACAAGAATTCTAAATTCTACATACAACATGACTTCATTTATATTAAAATGTAACAGAAAGGTGGGTGTGGTGGCGCACGCCTTTAATCCCAGCACTCAGGAGGCAGAGGCAGGTGGATCTCTGAGAGTTCGAAGCCAGCCTGGTCTACAGAGTGAGTTCCAGGATAGCCAAGGCTACACAGAGAAGCCCTGTCTCAAAAAACAAAGAACAACAGAAGTAACAGAAACGTAAATACCAAAGAGCCACGAGCAGTCAGAGACTGGCTTTGAGTTCCTAATCTTCCTGCCTCCATCTTCTAAGTCCTAAGATTATGGGGTAGTGACAAAGGTATAGGAGATACTTTAATAGCGTTAAGAAGACTTGAGTGGGGGGTGAAGAGATGGCTCAGCAGTTAAGAGCACTGACTGCTCTTCCAGAGGACCTGGGTTCAATTCCCAGCACCACATGGCAGCTAACATGTCTGTAACTCTAAGATCTGACACCTTACACAGACATATATGTAGGCAAAACACCAATGCACATAAAATAATAAAAATAAATAACTAAGAACTGGCTGTTCTTCCAGAGGTCCTGAGATCAATTCCCAGCACCCACATGGTGGCTCACAACCATCTCTATAGTGGGATCTGATGCCCTCTTCTGGCATAAAGTTGTACATACAGATAGAGCTTCATATACATGAAAAAGACTTGAGCCTCGTTGTGTTGCTAGAAGAATGAATACCACTTTATTCCTCTTCCTCCTCCCAATCTTTCTCTTTTCTTTTTGAGAGGGTATCACATAACCCAGGCTTGCATCAGTACTGGCCTTGAACTCCTGATTCTCCTGCCTCTAGCTCTCAAGTACTAGCATTACAGGCCTGTATCACCATGCATGGTTTTTTAACCATTACATTCTATAAACAACAAAACAATAACAAATACATTTTTTTTTTGTTTGTTTGTTTCGTTTGGTTTTTTGAGACAGGGTTTCTCTGTGTAGCTTTGGAGCCTGTCCTGGAACTTACTCGGTAGACCAGGCTGGCCTTGAACTCACAGAGATCTGCCTGCCTCTGCCTCCCAAGTACTGGGATTAAAGGTGTGCGCCACAACCACCTGACACAAATACATATGTTTAAAAAAATACCAATTACTTAAAAAATTGAAATGATTATGTATAAAAGGCAATTGGGAAGGGAATACATGGAATTATTCATAATAAATGCCTGATAACACTATGAGTCACTTTAAACACATTAAATGTTTTTTAAAAAAATACTTCAATAAAACATTTTTAAAAAAAGATTTATATTTTCAATTTTATATATGCATGTATGTCTAGGTGTGGATTTGTACACGTGAGTATCCTGGAGCTCGAAGTTCAGGAGGTTCTGACCTACCCTATATGGGTGCTGGGAACTGAACCTGTTCCTCTGGAAAAGTAGTAGACACTATTAAGCACTGAGCTATCTTCCAGCCCTGCCTTTTCGACTTTTAAAAATCACATTTCATTTCTCTCTCTCCCTCTGTGTGTGTGTGTGTGTGTGTGTGTGTGTGTGTGTGTGTGTGTGTGTTTATGAACACAAGTGTATACCACAGTGCAATTGTGGGGGTCAGAGGACAATTTATAGGAGCCTGTTCTCTATTTCTACCATGTGGGTTCAGTCTATATATAGAATACAAGTTGCCAGGCTTGGCAGCAAGTGCCTTTACCTACTGAGCCATTTTGCCAGCCTGTCTACCTTTTGATGTTTTTTGTTTGTTTTTTCAAGACAGGTTTCTCTGTATAGCCCTGGCTGTCCTCAAACTCAGAGATCTGCCTGTTTCTACCTCTTGAGTATTGGGATTAAAGGCATGCCCCACCACTGAGTACTTTAAACTTATCTTAAGATTGAGGGTGTGGTTTTGGATAACAAAAAAGTTTCATGCTGTGAGACTGTCACAACATTTCCGTCCATATATATCTAATTTAGTTCCCATAGGTCAATGAAGACAAGTGGGAAATGGTATTCACATTAAAGTTTTAAAATTTAGTCTCTACACCCAAATTCTAAGGATGATTTGAGGCACTGAAGTGACAAGAGTCTTCTGTGATATAGGGACTGTATAGGTATCAGGAAGAGAAGAATAAAGGAATGAAAGACAAGAACTGATGAAGGCCAATGATGAGGCTCACAAAGGAAAATGACATGCACAGAGCTGGTTTTTAAAAGTATGTGCTGAGATCTGAACACAGATCTAATTCCACCTTCAAGTGGGAGAAAGATAAAAATTTCATTTATATTTGGCCCATTCTCTAATGCATGGATGGACTCTAGTCATTGTAGCACAAATCTAATCTTATCAATAAAAACCAGGAGTCAGATATCGGGGTAATAACCTGAAAGATCAGAGAAGCAGAAGAGCAGCCACCAGTGACTTCTTACTTCTACGAATCCTCAGACCAAATGGAGCCAAGAGCCTGTCTCTGCCCTACCTTATTACTTCCTCTCTCCGCCTCCTGCGTGCTGGGACTACAGGTGTGAGCCACCACTGCCTGGCCTCTATGGTTAACTAGTGGCTAGCTCTGCCCTCTAATCTTCAGGCAAGATTTGTTTGTCAGAACACAAACAAAATATCACACAAGTCATTGTAACTTTATCCAGGACCTATGGGAAGGAGACATAATCCCCAAGGGGTGAGTATACTTAGCTTACCTCCCGTGTGTCTTTATCTGGTATTAATGTCTGGAAGAAGAGATGATGTACTGGTGGTCGTAAGAAGTATTTCAGTCTATGCAGGCAAGGTCTATTGTATACCCCAACTTGTGGTATTTGTCCTTGTATCTGGGCAGACCCAGGGTTGGCAAGCTGTGGAAATGATCTCTCTTTTCTGGCTAAGCTGTCTGTGACAGAGAGCCAAGGAACTTTTTCTAAGGAAAATTCAGACTGTGGAGACAGTGGGCTAGCAGAGCAACTTGGAGAGGATGGAGCGGAGATATCCATAGGAGTATCACGATTCTGCACATCATCTGGGGCAGATTGTGGCTTGTCTCTTGCTAAGTCCAATAACCCTTGTGGTGAGTGCAACACATCTGGTAAGTGTGGTGCATCTCCAACTGACTGTGATACACCTTCTGGTGACTGTATTATATCTCCTGATGACTTTGACACACCTTCTGGTGACTGTATTATATCTCCTGATGACTTTGACACACCTTCTGGTGACTGTATCACATCTCTTGATGACTGTGGCACACCTGGTGACTGCATCACATCTCCTGATGACTGTGACACATTTCCTGGTGACTGCATTACATCTCCTGATAACTGTGGCACACCTGGTGACTGCATCACATCTCCTGATAACTGTGGCACACATGGTGACTGCATCATATCTCCTGATGACTTTGACACACCTTCTGGTGACTGTATCACATCTCTTGATGACTGTGGCACACCTGGTGACTGCATCACATCTCCTGATAACTGTGGCACACATGGTGACTGCATCATATCTCCTGATGACTTTGACACACCTTCTGGTGACTGTATCACATCTCTTGATGACTGTGGCACACCTGGTGACTGCATCACATCTCCTGATAACTGTGGCACACCTGGTGACTGCATCACATCTCCGGATGACTGTGGCACACCTGGTGACTGTATCATATCTCTTGATGACTGTGTCACACTTGGTAACTTCATCACACTTCCTGATGACTGCATCACACCTCCTAGTGAATGTATTGCATCTCCTGATGACCGTATCACACCTCCTAGTGACTGTGTTACACCTCCTGATGACCGCATCACGCCTCCTGATGATTGTATCGCACCTGATGACCGTATCACACCTCCGGGTAACTGCATCACTTCTGATGACTGTGGCACATCTCCCAGCAGTGGTGGCACATCTTGCAGTGACTGTAGCACATCTTGTAGTGACAGTGGCATGTCTTGCAGTGACCATGGCATGTCTTGCAGTTGTGTCACATCTTGTGGATAGGATAGGTTTTGAGGTCGACCTGGAGCATCTTGAGGTAGGCCCAGAGTGTCTTGGGGTGGGTATAGTGGGTGTTGATGAGGATGCCATGATAAATTTTGACGTGTGCTTGGCATATTCTGCTGAGGGCATGGCACATCTTGAGGAGGGCATGGCACTTCTTGAGGTGGATGAGGCAAAGCTTGGAGTTGGCACTGCAGAGTTTGTGATGGGCATGACAAGGCTTGTGATGGACATGACAAAGTTTGTGATGGACATGACGAGGCTTGTGGTGTACCTGACAAGGCTTGTGGTGGACATGAGGAAGCTCGTGGTGGACATGGTGAAGCTCTTAGTGAGCATGATAAGGCTTGTAGCGGGCATAGCAAGCCTTGTGGTTGGCAAGGCACATCTTGCTGTGGGCATGGCAAAGAGGCCCTCTGATTGCTGCTGCTACTGTTATTGCTTGTTGAGGAGAAGGAGCTAACATCTGAAGAGAGATGTAGGCTTGTCAGGAAGCTGAGGCCACCTTTGTACGTGATTGAGCTACAGTTTGGCTCTGGTGGATAAACAGAGTCCTGGCTGATAGCTGTAGGGGGTCGAGAACCTTCAAACATGTTTTCCTCCAACAAATCCAAATCTACAGGATCATTGTTGACCATTCTCTGTGCTGCAGCCTGAGAGCCTCTATCTCCCTGGGCTTCCATCACCTCTTTGCCTGAAAGACTGGCACATGTCTGAAGACTGGGTGGATCCTTCTGAGAAGAAGCTACAGGTTCCAAAGTCAAATCAAGAGTGGCAATAGGTCTATTTTCTTCCTCACTTCTTGTCAGATCAATCACACAGAGTCCATTACGATCTTTTGCCCTTGTTCTCGTCTCTCTAGTTAGGTCAATGAAGTCCTATTAAAGATTGTGACAAGAGTAGAGAAGGGCACATTAACTTTATTTGAGAAGGCTGAGGTTTTAGCTTTAAATGATAAATATTCTTTACTTTTTTATCTCATTGATATTCTATACATATCTGAGTGTTAGTGATTGAACCTGGGCCTTGTGCACTCTGGGTAAATGTTCTACCTCTGAGCTATTTCTCTAGCTTCCTATATATCTTATATAACATAAATATTAGTTTTATTTTCTTTAGTTAACATTTTGCTAATATGTAGTAGAATATTATTTTAACTAGGCAAAGATGTGTTAACATTGTTTATGCTGCAGAATATTTAATTGTGTAAAGGTGTGTTACATTTGTCCTGCATGATTAACTATGTAAAGTGTGTTTCATTTGTTTTACCTTGTTTGCCTAAGGCACCTGATAGGTCTAATAAAAAGCTGAACAGCCAATTGCTAAGCAGGAGAAGGGGCTGGTGGGCAGAGAGAATAAGTAGGAGGAGAATCTAAGCTCCAGAGAGAAGGGGAAGAGAAGGAGGGAGAAAGAAAGGGACACACCCAGGGCCAGAAGTCAGGCAGTCAACAGCCAGACATGGAGACAGCAGGAAAGTAAGATATACAGAAAGAAAGAAAGATAAAAATCCCTGAGGCCAAATGTAGATAAGAGGAACAGATTAAATGTCATGACTTGGGAGCTAGCTGGTGGCCTGAAAAGAAAGCCTAGTACACTAACATCAAAGCTGTTAACTTCTATACATTCATAAACTATCTAAATGCCAGATATATGTGAGAATGTGATGGGGTTTTTTGTTTTGTTTTGTTTTTCTGATCCAAGACAGACAGGTGAATAGTAGAGAATATTCCATCCTTCACAAAGAGAAAGCAACCTTTGCTTGAAAAGCAAATTTCCAGGATAATCTGTAACAGAAGCTAAGCAAGATGGTAAGTTAATATGAAGACCTAAGTACTAAGAACACATTGTTTGTCACTGGATTCAGGATTCCCAAAGATTCCTAGTCTTACCAGAGAAGGTTCTCGAGGATGGATATGTAAATAGAAACAGATTTATTGGGAGAAAATTTCAAAAGTACACTCTTAAAAGGGGAGAGAAAAGTAGGCAACTTAGCTGGATAATTGAGCTTAGGGCTAGAGGAAAATCCTCCATTAATATTATGCACATGCAAGTATAATTTTTTTCTGTTAATTGGGAGGACATGTTGAGACTCAGAAGAGAGGTTTGACTAAACACAAAATGTCAAAGGCAGCAACTATGTGAAAGTACAGTTATAGTGAAATGCTAAAGAAATGACGGGGCTTTGGGGGTCTCTGAATCGCCAATAGAACACAGCTAACTATAATAGCAGAATACTGTGCTTCTATATCTGGATAAAGCCATAACCATCAGGTTAAATTTACATCCAATAGGGCTAGAGAGATGGCTCAGTAGTTAAGAGCATTGGCTACTCTTCCAGAGGACTGGGTTAAACTCCTAGCATCCATAAGATGGTTTACAAGCATCTGTAGCTTCAGTCCCAGGGGACTGGATACCCTCTTCTGGTCTCCACGGACATAAGACACATAGCTGATAAACAGACACAGGCAAAACACTCATACATATAAAATAAAATTTATCTTGTCTCCCTGATTACTCATGTCATTTTTCTATGATTTCTTAAATTTTCACAATGATACTGCAGGATAGTATTGCCATCTCCATTATATACATGCAAAAATTAGTTTTGTGGGACTAGGTTACTTACCTAAGGATTATACAGCTAAGTAATAGGGGCAGACATTCAAATCCAATTGTCTGCCTTTCCTGTTGAAGGCCTAGGGATGCATAACTTTTTCCAATATGCAATCAGCTTTATTGTCTTTGTCTCTTCTTTTTAAGTGACTTATTTATTTTTATTTTATGTGCATTGGTGTTTTGTCTGCACATCTGTCTGTGTGAGAATGTCATATCCCCTAGAACTGGAGTTCCAGACAGTTGTGAGATGCCATGTGGGTACTGGGAATTGAACCTGGGTCCTCTGGAAGAACAGTCAGTGCTTTGAACTATTCTAGAACATCTCTCCAGACCCCATCTTTCCTTTTGAGAGACAGGATCTCACTTTGTAGCTCTGGTTGTCCTGGAACTCACTATGCAGACCAGGCTGGTCTTGAACTGACAGACATCCACTTGCTTCATCCTCCTGAGTGCCGGGATTAAAGGTATGCACCATTACACCTACCCTGTAATCAGCTTTAAAGATTGTTTTTAAAACAATAAGGGGTAGGTATAAAAGCAAAGGTCTCAGTTTTAACTAATGGAAAACCACTAATCTTCAATCCCATTCCTCAGCAGGTTGATCAAATTATAGAGTTGATGATGTCAGCCAGAGATACTGTCACCACCTGTTTTGTGCCATGATCCTGGAATAACACTGTGTTAGTCTCCAGGCGTCTTCTCACCTGGCTGGGTACCATCACCATTGGCATATTATGGTCTGGCCATGCTAACTATTGCCACCATAGCCAGCATACAATTTCTCTCACTTTTAAATGTTATTATTGTTATTTTAGTTAGCATACAAAGTGTTTCACTATGATACTTCTTTACAAATGTTTGACTTATTGGTGGTCATGAATGGCTTTCTTTATCTCCCCCACTCCTTTCCCTCTGCTTTCACACTGTTTCTTTCTAGGAAAGGACCACATCACATTGTTGCCTTTGATGATACTCAACAGCCAGTTGAACATACAGAGCTGAAAGTCTACTCCAAAGGTCTGAATTTAACTCGCCTCCCTCAGCCAACTGCTAAAATGCAACATCACCAGGTTGGGGGGTATAGCTCAGTGTTAGAGTAATTCCTTGAAAAAGACCCTGGACTCAATCCCTAGCAACAGACACAAACATACATACATACATACACACACACATACACATCACATGTCACTCCCATTTTCAACCATCATCAGTTTGACATGAACTTCAGGATTAAAGTCAAATGCCTTAGCAAGATTCATAAAGGTTCTTCATCATAAGCCTAGTACTTATATTTTTGGTTGTGAGCCTAGCCTTTAACGGCTGAGCCATCTCTCCAGCCCAAGCCTAGTACTTCTGTCTGTCTATTCCTTAACACATAGTGCACCCCCAAATGTGCTAAATTTCTCAAGAATCTTTTGTTTGCTTCTGCTCTTTCTCTTACCTGCAGTGACTATGGTCACTTTATTGATTTTCTAACTATCTCTCTTGAATTCCTTTTGTTTTTCTAGTTATACATCTTTTAATTATATTTTCAGTGGCTGATTTGGGGACTAGAGTCTGGAAATTCACTATGTTCCAGTACCTTAGAAAAAGTTATTTATGTGTGTGAGTGTTCTGTATGCATGTGTCCTGATGCCCCTCGGATCCCCTGGGATTGGGGTTACAGATGGTTATGAGCTGCCAGGTGGGACCTCTGGAAAAATAGGCAGTGCTCTTAACCACAGAGCCATCATTCCAGCTCCTATTTCTTAAAGTGTTAGTTTTTAAGCCTATATTTAGAATTTCTGATGCTCTTCATTTCTTTGTGGAAATACACATTTCCACTTGATGTAATTTGTTTTCATCCTAAATACCTTATAATGCAGGGGTTCTAGTGAAAAGTTCAGTTTATATTTAAAAATGTTTTTATTTTGCTCTCATTCTTGGAGATAATTCTGTAGACCCAGAATTTTTAACTGAAAAGTTTCTTCCTTCCATTATTTGAACATATCAATCTGAGTCTTTTGGCCTCCATAATTACAAGATGTATAACTGTTTTTTATGCGTAACATGTAATTTTTCTCTGTATAGATTTAAAAAAGTTTTCTTTGTTTATTCTTCCATGTTTCTTATTTTTTAGGTCTGTACATTGGTCTCCCCCAATCAAATCTGATAAATTCCATCAACTGTTTAAAAATATTTCTCTCATCTATCCTTGCTCCTTTAAGACTCCATTACACACACTTTGGTACCCTACACAACTATGTAGTTATTGAGTTTTATTTACTCTCCCTGTCCATTCTGTTTTTGAACTTGGTAATTTCTATATTTGTCTTGAACTTCCCTGTTTGCTCTGTCACTATTTTCCATTTTCTGATGAGCTCATTTAGTATATTTAAAAAACATTCAGTTACAGCAGATCTTTACCTCTCCCTCCCCTCCTCCAAATCCAGCCCCTCAGTTTTGTAGCAGACAACCTGCTTCAGCTTCCTACCCACCATGCCCCCATCTCCAGTGGATCCTACAGATCTTCCCTTCTAAATTCCCTCCCCTACTCATTGCTTTATCCTAGCCCCCAACTTCAGCAGGTACCCCCTGGGAACCTGTAGGCATCTCCAGCCAGAGAAGCAGCCCCTAACTCCAACACTTATCAGAAGTTATCAGAAGATGAAAAGATTTTCCATGCTCATGGATCAGTAGGATTAACATAGTAAAAATGGACAACTGACTAAAAGTGATCTACAGATTCAGTGCAATCCCTTTCACAATTTCAACACAATTCTTTACAGATCTTGAAAGGACAATTCTCAACTTCATATGAAAAAACAAAAATCAAAGATAGCTAAAACAATCCTGAATGATAAAAGAACTGCTGGTGGTGTCACCATTCCCGATTTCAAGTTGTATTACAGAGCTATGGTAATAAAAGCCACATGGCTTTGACACAGAAACAGACACACATTGATCAGTATAACTGAACTGAAGACCCAGACATAAATCCACATACTATGGACACCTGGTTTTTGACAAAGACACCAGAAATACATACTGGAAAAAAAGACAGCCTCTTCAACATATGGTGCTGGTCAAACTGGATGACTGCATGTAGAAGAATCCAAATAGATCCATTCACACTTATCACCTGGCACAAAACTCAACTCCAAATGGATTAAAGATCTCAATATAAAACCAGATACACTGAACCTGATAGAAGAGAAAGTAGGAAATAGCCTTGAACTCATTGGCATAGGAAAAGACTTTGAACAGAACACCGTTAGCACAGGCACTAAGATCAATAATTAATAATTGAGACCTCATGAAACTGAAAAGGTTCTGCACAGCAAGACATCATCATTCAGACAAAGTGGCAGCCAACAGAATGGGAAAAGATTTTTACCAACAACACATCCAATAGAGGGCTAATATCCACAATACATAAAAAACTAAAAAAAAACTAGATATCAAGAAAACAATCCAATAAAAAAATGGGGTAGCATATATTCCACTGTAAAGAACTTACCCTACAAACATACTATCATAATCTTCAATAGCAAAAGCAAGAGAGATTCTCTGTGTAGTTTTGGTACCTGTTCTGTATCTCGCTCTGTAGACCAGGCTGGCCTCAAACTCACATAGATCCACCTGCCTCTGCCTCCTGAGTGCTAGAATTAAAGGTCTTCGACACCACTGCCTGGCCCAGTTGAACCATTTTTATGTCAGAATAGCATAAGCTGATAAAGAACTGTCTACCAGGATCCATACTATATATAGGGAATAACAATATCAACAACATGGCCTATAATCTGAATGAGGTAGAGAAGTTCAATTTAAATGCCTAAAATTATTATGAGATTTTAAAAAGTTACTACAATCTCAGAGCTGGGGATATATCCCAATTTGTATCGTGTCTGCCTAAGAGACATGAAGCCCTAGGTTTGATCCCCAGCACCCCATAAACCAAGTACAGTCATACACGACTGCAAGCTCAATATTCAGGAAGTGATAGAGGGGGAAGCAGAAGGTCATCCTCAGCTACACAGCAAATTTGAGGCTAGCCTGAGCTACAGGAGACCCCCGCCTCAAATGAAAAAAAAAAAGTTAGTACAACCCTATTAGAAAAGAATTAGATACTTAAAAACACCTGTGCATCCATATAGGGAAATTTTTCTATAAGTAATACACACAAAAAACTGTAGCTCTCCAGACAGTGGAAATGTCTTACAATCCTAAATTTCTTACCTCTCCTTAAAATTATGTTTATAATCTAAAGTGGTGAAAATTCATTTTCCCAAAGTTGATTGTGGTCCTTAAGAACAGCAATAAGTTTTCCCTTTATGGTGAAGTAAATGATTTATTAGCTATGATGACTGTACAATCCAAGGTATTATATGGATGGATTTTATTATGTGGAATCATACCATAAAGGTATTTTTAAAAGATGCACTAGAATAAAGACATATTTATAATCTGGATAATACAAAAATACAAATTAAGTTCCTCTCCTAAGAGAGAACACCTACTGTGCTGGCTAGTTTTATGTCAACTTGTCATCTAGAGTGATCTGAGAGAAAGTAACTTCAATTGAGAAAATATCTCTATAAGATCAGGCTGTAGGCAAGACTGTAGGGTATTTTCTTAATTGGTGATTGATGGGGGAAGCCCAGTCCATTGTGAGTGGGGCCACACCTGGGTTGGTGGTTCTGGGTTTTGTAAAACACTGATGGGCTGGAGAGATGGCTCAGAGGTTAAGAGCACTTGCTCTTCCAGAAGTCCTGAGTTCAATTCCCAGCAACCACATAGTGGCTCACAACCATCTATAGAGAGATCTGGTGCCCTCTTCTGGCCTGCAGGAATATATGCAGACAGAACCCTGTATTCGTAATAAATAAATCTTGAAAAAAGAAAGAAAGCAGGCTGAGCAAACCAGAATGCGTCACTCCTCATGGCCTCTGCATCAGCGCCTGCCTCCAGGTTACTGCCCCACTGGAGTCCTGTCCCATCTTCTTTCGATGATAAACAGTGATGTAGAAGCGTAAGCTAAATAAGCTTATTTCCTCCCCAAGTTGCTTTTAGTCACGGTGTTTCTTCCCAGCAATGGTATCCCTAACTCAGACACCTACCTTTGGGTGTAGGAAGAACCTCCAATTTCCCAAAGGCAACCTAGAATGAATGAGCACTCCACAGGTGATTTTTACAGGCTTCTGTAGTAGCTGACCTTGATTTAGTACTTATATTAAGGAAGAGCTGAGAATGACTCCTGGACTAACAGAAGCCCCAGCATCTGGAGCACGGTAGGGGTTCACTAGATTTCTGTGGAGAGTTCTAGAAAGGCAGAGCTATTTTTATTCACCACTTCAGGAGTAAGGACAAAGATAAAGGATCTTGAGGAAAAACAAAGGTGTAAGTGCCCCGCCCCCGGGCTTTGTACGTGATTCGTATTTGCAAAGCGAAATAAACCTTCCTGCTCCACAACTCAAAAATCGGGCCCTTGGCTGGGAAAGTAGGCCCTGGAGCGCAGCCGCCACCGTGCCAAGGGCGGCGCTTTTCCCTCGCTCGCAGCCGGGCTCCTGTTACCTCCCTGCACACATCTGTGCCCATCACAAGCCAAACAATTCCGCGCTCCCGCGCGCCCGCCTCGAGGTCCGGTGGCGGCTGCGGCCTGGCCGGGACCCCCACCTCCGCCCGCTGCCACCCCGGGCCGGAGGCCACGGGCGGCCGCTGCACGGCAGCCCGCACTGGTGCTCAGTGTGTCGCCCATGTGCTCGGCCCGCTCGGCGGCGGCCGCGGCGCAGCCCTGTAGAGCTGTGCGCCGGCCAGCCCGAGGCCTGCCGTCCCGGCCGCGCCGCAGCGCTCCTCGAGGCCCGAGGCCGCCAAAGGCGGGAAGACACGGCGGCGGGGAGCCAGGGTCGCAACGCCCGGCTCCCGTGGGGCGTGGCGAGCCGCAGCGGGCTCACTCACCACGGTGCGGCGGGGCAGCGCGCCGGGGGTCCGGGACAGGGCCCGGCGCAGCCTCCGCGCCCTGCCCGAGCGGGTCCCGGCCGAGCTCTCGGAGCCGCTGTCGTCGGAGATCACGATGAAGTCCTCCATGGCTACGGGCCCGGCCGAGCCACGCGCCGGCGGCCAGCGACCCTGGCGACTGCGACTCCGCTCCCAGCTGCTGAAGCGACTGCAGCGACCGACCGCGCCGCCCACACCGGGGTTAGTACCCCGCCGGCCCCGCCCCCTCCATTGCCCCGCCCCGCCCCGCCCCGCCCACCGCGGGCCGCCGCGCGAGGGCAGCGGCGCAGGGGTAGAGCCCGGAGGCGCCGGTCCGCCTTTAACTCAGGGGAAGAGAGGGGAAGGAGCAGGGGGCGGGGCGGGGCAGGGAGAGAGGCCGGGCCGTGCGGGTCGCGGGCGAGGAGACACGTTGATGCTGAGCGGGTGTCCTCCGCAGCTCTCAACTGACCAGGGCCGGCCGTGCCGGTGACGGGCCGCAGGTGCGAGGAGGTGCGAGCGGGCACTGGAGGTGGGCTGCCCCCGCCGCTGAGAAAGCGTCTCCTGGACCAGGTAGCGGGGCCTCCAACTGACACAGTGGGCCACTCCCAGGTTGAGGAGGCCGCGAGGGGCTCGGAAGGGTAGCCAGAGTTGGTGTCTCCCTGACTGGGCAGAGCCAGGTGATTAGCAGGAGACCTGGCTGAGGGAGGGGAGAAACCCCGCGTCTTGGGATGTGCAGGTAGGTGCGTAGGATAAATTCCAGAAGTGGAACTGTTGGATCAAATCCGTGTGTGTGTGTGTGTGTGTGTGTGTGTGTGTGTGTGTGCGTGTGTGTGTGTGTGTGTGTGTGATTTTGGCAAATGCTGCCAAATTACCCTAAGTTGTACCAATTTGCAGTTCACCAACAACATGCGTCTCAGGAATTTAAACTGTCGTGTGTAAGAGTTATTGAGTTGCTAGTTGACTGAAACGCTGAAAAGGCACACAGGTAGAGCTACGAGGTCCCAGAGTACATGTATACTCCGATGCTGTGACCAACAGAAGTTCTAAGGATAAAACTGTATCTCCAACAGAGGGAAATGTTGGTAAGTAGTGAATTCTCTGGTTTGTTTGTTGTATGGCAGGGGCATTAAAATAAAAACAGGGCCCATGTTTATTTTTTAAATGTGGGGTATTGACAAAACCCTGCTGCTTGGGCTAAAATAACTTTGAAAACTAGAGTAATACTTTCAAATTAAAATGTCTTTAGCAAAAGGAAGTTTTTTCCCTACAGGAATAGCTGTTGGGTGCTGTAAGCAGTGTCCAGTGCAGTGTTTTTTAATCTTTAGGTGAACTTCTGAATCAGCCAGAGGATGTGATAATAAAGACTGCAAGACCGGCGGTGGTGCACACCTTTAATCCCAGCACTCGGGAGGCAGAGCCAGGCGGATCTTTGTGAGTTCGAGGCCAGCCTGGTCTACAGAGGGAGATCCAGGAAAGGCGCAAAGCTACACGGAGAAACCCTGTCTCAAAAAAACCAAAAAAAAAAAAAAAAAAAAAAAAAAGTTTGCAAGACCACACACCAGCACTTTCAACTGAATTTTTGTGAGTGAGGCCCCCAAATTGGTATTTCTTTCAGGCTCCTAGGTGATTCTGACATTGCTTAAGGTCTGGTACACTTTGAGACTTGCTGGTCTGAGCCAGACATGGTGATACATGCCTTCAATCCGAGTACTTGAGTCAGCCAGGGTGAGAGAGAAAGAGAAAAGAGGGGCTGGAGAGATAGCTCAGTGGTTAAGAACACTGGCTGCTCTTCCAGAGGTCCTGAGTTCAATTCCCAGTAACCACATGGTGCTCCCAACCATCTGTAATGAGATCTGGTGCCCTCTTCTGGCATGCAGGCATACATGCAGGCAGAACACTGTATACATAATAAATAAATAAATCTTAAGAAAAAAAAAAGAGCAAAATGGAGGAAGAGGAAGAAAATGAGACAGAGGGAAATGAAGGAGACAGATCACTGGCCTGGTGGGTGTGGGAGACCTGCCCCCACTTTTTCCCCTAGGGTACTCTTGAGGAGTGAGGGACAAGAGATTTAGATAGAAATATGGAGGGGAGAGAGACAGATAGAAACACAGGATAGACTTGGGAGGGCCTGGATCCTTATCCACTGGCCCCTCTGTCTCTTCTAAAGGACTTTTTAAGGAATGCCACGGGATGGAGCAAAAGACCTCCCCCAGCACAGCCAAGTACAGACCCTCCCAAACACCTGGTACCTAAGCAGCCCTGCTGGGTGAAGCAAGCTCAGATCTCACTGGGAAACCTCTGTGGGCTCCCACAGGTGGGCAAGTAGTTTATGACCCACAGATATCAGTTGTTTTGGTCCAATAGGTGAATTGTTATAAAGGGATTCCGTAAGTTGAGCTCCCTGTATTGCTATCAAACATTCATTTTATCTCGCACACACCTGCACACTGGGGACTGAATCTAGGATGCTATTCAGGTGAAGCTATATCCCTGGCTCTCTGGCCCAAAGCCCCTTGTTTTGGGAACATTGTGATTTTAGGCTTTGGGACTGCATTTCTCTTATTAGTTCTTTCAGTCTCTCCTTGACTCCTATCCCTTTACTCAGACCTTGAATTTTTTTTTCCTTTTGGTTTTTCGAGGCAGGGTTTCTCTGTGTGTAACCTTGGTCATTACAGAACTTGCTCTATACATCCGGCTGGCCTCGAACTCACAGAGATCCACCTGCCTCTGCCTCCCGAGTGCTGGGATCAAAGGCCTTTGCCACCACCGCCCAGCTTAAAAAAAATTTAAGTTCCTTTTTTTTTAAAAACTTTTTTGGGAGTTTTAGTTTTATTTTATATGAGTGTTTGCTTGCATGTATGTATGTATGTATGTGCACTACATGGATGCCTGGTGGCTTCAAGAGGTCAGAAGCAGGCATTGAATCCCATGGAACTGGGGTTGTGGGTAGTTTCGAGTCATGTGGGTGCTGGGAACTGAATGTGGGTCCTTTGCAACAAATTCTCTTAACTGCTGAGCCATCTCTCCAGCTCCCAGTCCTAGTCTTAATGCTTCTTAGCGTTTTGACACGGGCCCCTTCTGAATGTCACTTTCTCAACTATTCCTGTGACTTCAGTGACCATCTTTTTTTTAAAAAATTTATTTATTTATTATGTATACAGTGTTCTGTTTGCATGTATCCCTGCAGGTCAGAAGAGGAAGCCAGATCTCATTACAGATGGTTGTGAGCACCATGTGGTTGCTGGGAATTGAACTCAGGGCCTCTGGAAGAGCAGCCAGTGCTCTTAACCTCTGAGCCATCTCTCCACCCCCCAGTGACCATCTTAATGTTAGTAACACCCAACGTGTTTATCTCCAGCCCAGTCTGTCCTTAAAGCTCCATTTGCAAATCTCCAAATGGATATTGACATTTCTAGGCATCTGAACTCACCTCTGTTCTCCCCACAGAAACCAATTTTTCTCCCCCCACCCCCAAAAAACCTACTTGCTTTCTTTTAGTGTTTTCTAGTATTTTAGTATTTTCTAAATATTAGTATTTAGCATGAGTGGATGGTGAAATCATCAGCCAGCAATTGTTCACATGAGCAATTGGCTTGACTCCTACTTCAAGTCTTACTTTAATTCCTAACTATCTTTTGCATTCATTCACTTTTTTTTGGCTTCTGCTAATGTGATTCTAGCCAGGTCACTGTCACCTCTGGCCAGACTTTCCAAAACTACTTGTCTTCCTTTTTTGCTCACTCAGCCAAAGGAGTCCATAAGAAAGTATGTAACCATAGCTGGTGCACAGGCCTAGAGTTCCAATAGTAGGGAAATGGAGGCAGGAGAACCAGCAGTTTGAGGCCAGTTTGGGCTCCACAGCAAGACTCTCTCTCAAACAAACAAACAAAAAGTATGAATGTGTCATTTTTCCTGCAGCCACTTTCTTTCAACCTTGTCTTAACTCTGTCTGCCATAATAAAATACCTCAGACTGTCTGGTTTAAGCAGGCATTTATTTCTCCAAGTCTTAGATGAAGGTTGGGTGCTGGTCCATTCAGTTCCTGGTGAGGATTTTCTCTCTTGTGTTGCACATGGTGAACTTATCACTATGTCCTCACATGGCCTATTTGGGTCTCCTGGGAGGAGAAAGAGCTCCCCCCTTTTCCTTTGCAAAGCCACCAATCCCACTAAATCAGGCCTCCTGTGCTGCTCAGTTTTTGACAACTTGACACAAACTAGAGTCACTGAGGAAGAGGGAACCTCAGCAGAGGAATTGTCTCTTCCTGAAACACATCAGTGGGGGCATTTTCTTGTTTAATGATTGCTGCAGGAGGGCCCACCTTACTGTGGACAGTGCTACCTCTGGGTGGGTGGTTCTGGGCTGTATAAGAAAGCGGTTCCGGGCTGTATAAGAAAGCAGCTTGAGCAAGCCATGGAGAGCAAGTCAGTAAGCAGCACTCCTCCATCACCTCTGCTTCAGTCCCTGCCTCCAGGTTGCTTCCTTGAATCCCTGCCCTGAATTCCCTCGGTGACAGACTGTTACCTGAAAATTATAAGATAAAATAAACCCTTCCCTCCCTCAAGTTGCTTTGGGTTATGTTATTTACCAAAGCAGCAGAAAGCAAACTAGGTCACCTCCCAAGTGCTCCAACTTCAAAGACCATCACATTGAAGGTTAAGGATTCAATGTATGAGTTTGGGGAAAATGTAAACATTCGGTCCCCAAACATATTGTGAACTAAATATATATAATTTATAAATATATTATATACATAATATATAAATATGTAAAGACAAACAGCTCACTACATGTTTTAGCTCATTTTAATATTTAGCTACTTCTAAAGCTAGACAGAGAGTAAATGTGCTCTCTCAAAAGCAATGCCAACAGAGGTGAGGGCCTTGGTCCTGGTCTCAGTGCTTATACTTTAAGGGGAACAAATTAGGAAATCCTGGTAAGACTACAATCAGGGTGAGAGGTGTCAACCTGTGAATCATAAATATAAAACAGTTTGAATTTCCCCCAATAGCCACTACCACTGTCTCTAGAATCCTTTTGCTTTCTGGGTAGCGACTTTCCCAAGGACAGTCTACTGTAGCCATTTTCAAAGGAGTGATTCATGTGGTCTCGTTCCAGGTGTTAAAAACTTCAGCCTGACCCCTTAAAATATTTCATCTCCTATTTAACGCACAGCCTTTTCTGTTCTAGTACAAGTTAATTTGTGCTCACAATTGCTCTCACTAGAAAGGTTGATGATGTCTCCTCCCTTTCTCTCCCCCTTCTCTTCTCAAGTAAGAAAAACAAAGGAGAAAGAATGTTCTTTGCAAGACTGTCCTTGAAGTGGCAGTGGTCACTGTGCTTTCTTGAGTAACAGCTCTCCCACTGTGTAATGTTGGCTCAGTCACCTGTGCTGTGTGCACACTGTTGCCTTCTGGGGCTCCTAAGTTAAGAGACTGCAGGCTCAGCCTCTTTCTCCTGTGTACTCCCACCAATGTCTTCCAGGGACATCTAACAATCTTTCATTGTTGAGGGATCCAGAGGAGCTTCTCAAGAAATGCCCCCCACCTTCTGAGCTGTGCAAGGGACTCACAACTTAACATAGTTCAAGGAGGAAGGGAATGCAGGAAGCTCCCACCTTAGTGCCCCTCTTTATTACCAGCCCTTTACTCTCATGAGTATCAGAGACTCATTTAAGTCAATCGATGAATCAATAAATTCAGACAAGTTCTTAGCTTGGGGAAAGGAGTGAGGAATACTTGTTTAACCTTGCCCTGTGGGAAGTGAATGGAAAAGGCAGAACAGCCCCCATTTCCTTCAACTGGGAGGAAGTAATGGCTTGTTGTCATCTGGTATGGAACAACTAATTGGAAAATTTCAAATGTCCACTGTTTTGCTAGAGAGTTTATGATAAAATTACTATTAATGACTTTCAAGCATGAAATTGGTCACATAACTGTAGGGGTACAGCAGTGTTCTGATTGCATATATCTTTCTCTTCAGCGATCCTGCCTAAAACTAGGTAAACACAGAGTCCCTGACTGCATCATTTGAGAGTGTCTGAAGAACGCCTTGCCAACCAGATGGGATGAATATCGGCCCTGGAGTTCTTTTCTTAACTGTAAGTCACATAACTAATGGTTTCTCGGTCATCCTGGGTTTGTCTTGAAGCAACTTGTTTAACTAAGACTTCACAAATGATGAGTCTTTTCCAGAAGTGTGTCTGTGTGTACTTGCATATGCTCTGTGTCGCTTCTACATAGATTTACTCCCCTTAGATAGTAAAATAATCTCACAGCAACTGGGAGGCCAGTGTAGTCTTCTGTACTTAGTAAGAATATGTATATAGGGCTGGAGAGATGGCTCAGAGGTCAAGAGCACTGGCTGCTCTTCCAAAGGTCCTGAGTTCAATTCCCAGCAACCACATGGTGGCTCCCAACCATCTGTAATGAGATCTGGCGCCCTCTTCTGGCCTGCAGTCATACATGCTGTATACATAATAAATAAATAAATCTTAAAAAAAGAATATGTATATATTCTTTTTGTTGTAGCACAAATCTTAAATGGTCTTATTAATAAAACCAAACCTGGGGCCAGGTATTGGGGTGAATGCTGGAAGATCAGAGAAACAGAACAAGCCACAGCTACTTCACCTTGCTAATTCCTCAGCTGATTCTGTTTCCTCAGACTGGATGCTTCTGAGTCCCCATCCAAATGACTCTCAGCTGAACTGTGCTGCTCAAAAGCCTAAAAGCTTAACCAGCCCAAAGCTTCTAGTTTCTGGTCCTTACGCCTTATATACCTTTCTGTTTTCTATCATCACTCCCTGGGATTAAAGGCATGAGTCACCATGCTTGGCTGTATCCTTGAACAGATGGATCTCTGCCTCTGGAATGCTAGGATTAAAGGTATGTGCTACCACTGCCTATCCTCATGTTTAATATTGTGGCTATTCTGTTCTCTGACCCCAGATAAGTTTATTAGCATGCACAATATTTTGGGGAACACAATACCACCACATATTGTTGTTGTTGTTTTTCTGTGTAGCCCTGGCTATCCCTGAACTCACTCTGAAGACCAGATTGGTCTTAGAGATCTACCTGCCTCTGCCTCCTGAGTGCTGGGATTTAAGATTTGTGCCACTACCACCCAGCATTATTTATATATTCTTTTTTCTTTTCTTTTCTTTTTTTTTTTTTTCAGGATGTCTCAGTCAGTTTCTGTTGCTGTAATAAACACCATGGTCAGAAAAGCATGCAGAGGAAGGGTTGATCTTGACTTACCACTCTCAGGTCATACTCCCATCACTGAAGGAAGCCAGGGCAGGAACTTGAGGCAGGAACTCAAGCAGAAGCCTTTGAGGAACACTGCTTACTGGCTTGCTCCCCAGGGCTTGCTCAACCTGCTTTTTTTTTTTTTTTTTTAATACAACTCAGGACCACTTGCCCAGAGGGCACCACCCACAGTCAACTGGACCTTCCACATTAACCATTGATCAAGGAAATGTCCCCACAGGCTTGCCTAAAGGCCAGTCTTTATAGACCAGGCTGGCCTCAAACTCACAGAGATCCACCTGCTTCTGCCTCACCACCCAGCTGAGGTTCACCCTTTCCAGATAACTCTAACTTGTGTCAAGTGGACAGAAGAACTAGCCAGGACAGAGGAGGAATGGGGGTGGCAGCCCCTGGGGACATAAGACATTTTTGCAGTGCATGATGGGAAACAGAAGAAGGCTGCCATGGTCCAGGCAAGCAGCACCCCCACCCCAGTCCCTTGGACACGTTGTGGCATATTTGCACACACAGAGAGACACACAGCATACAAATAAATTAGTAATGTTGAAAAAGAACTCTGACTGGTAGTCTGTCATTGTACATTGGTCCAGGTTTCCCAGTGAGGAATGCCAGGTGCCTAGTATCAGCAGGGGCCTCTGAGTGTTAATAGTGTCCCTGTAGGCTCATCAGGTGTGACACAGGGGCCACCCTAGCAATGGGGGTAAAGATAACATGCTGAATGTGTGTGTTGGGAGGACCTGCAGGTATCTTGGGACTTTGTCTCAATTGCCCCATGAATCTAAAACTGCCCAATAAATACATAGTCTGGGGCTGGAGAAATGGCTATTTATATATTCTTTATTGAGTGCCTGTTGTGTGCCAGGTACCATGTAAGAAGTAAGGGCCAAAGCAATGAGCAATTTTGGTGTAGCAATATAATCTGAAATCTTAGTACACAGGTAGCTGGGGTAGGAAGTTCACTATAAATTTGAGGCCATCCTGGTCTACAGGCAAGTGCCAAGCCAGTCAATGCTACATGGTGACACCCTGTCTCAACAAACAAGCAAACAAATAAACAAACAAACTGAAACATGTAGGCAGTAAGGCAGCTATAGCCTTCATCCAAAGCATTGCAGCTGAGGAGGTATCCTTGGTTTGTGATGAAGAAAAGAAAGCCTTTCCCCCCAGTGCTGGGTGTTGGTGTCACATGCCTTAATCCTAGCAGAGGCAGGCAGATGTCTGTGAGTTCAAGGCCAGCCTGGTCTAGAGAGCTAGTTCCTGGACAGTCAGAGCCACACAGAGAGAAACACTGTCTCGAACCTACCCCCCCACCAAAAAAAAAAGTGTTCCATTCCTGTACTTTAAAAAATAATAATAAATCTTAATTAAGTTGAAAATTAAACTTGGAAAAACTATAAAATTCAAATTGAAACCACAATTAGATACTACTTCATACCCATTAAGATTATTGTTTGTTTTGTTTATTTATTTTTTTGAGACAGTGCTTCTCTGTGTTGCCCTGGCTGTCCTGGAATTCACTCTATAGACCAGGCTGGCCTCAAACTCAGAGATCTGAGTGCCTTTGCCTCCTGAGTGCTGGGATCAAAGGTGTGTGCCACCACTACCCAGCTAAATTTTTTTTTTCAGCTAAGATTTTTTTTTTTTTTGAGAGATATTATTCCTTCATAAACAAAGCTGACCTTGAACTTGTTATGTAGCCCAGAATGGCCTCCAGCTTATAATCAACCTGTCTTAATCCCAGGAATGCTGGTATTGCAGATGTGCATATAACAGATAATTCAGCCATAAAAAGTAACAAAGTTCTGATGTTTGCAACAAATGGATGAACTTTGAGGTCATTGGGCTAAGCGAAATAAGCCACACAGAAAACACCAATGAGCACTTCTCCTGTCCCCCATATCTGAAATTGAACAGTGTTACAGAACTCTGTTGTCTGGACATGACTGATATGGCTGCTGATTTTTTACACCAGAATCCGTACAAGACTGGTCCACTAACATTCCCTCATGGAAGATGGGAGGCGTGGGCTAACTAGGCTAACATGTCTCGCCCCTCCTCAGAACATTTAAGCCCTTAACAGTTGCTGGTGGGAGACTCTTCAGGGGTATAGCTGCTTTTAAGTTGCCCATATCCTGTAAGTAACCCCAGTGACGCTCATCATTCACCCAAAGCTGCACTTGGCGGAATTTTTCTTCTGTCTGTTTGTTCCCTGGTGTGAAGTCACGTGTGTTCATGTCTCCCAGAAAAGTCCTGCAGCAGTCTTTAAACTTTAAAGAAACATGTCTATGAGACCAGAAAAGGCTTGCTTCATAAGGTTCAAAACGAAAGACTGGTAGTTAAAAGCTGTAAATATTTGTCTGGCAAGGTAGGTCAATGAGTAAAGACAATCGCTGCCTGGCAACCTGAGTTCAGTTCTTTGAACCCACATGGTGAAAGTGAGAATCAACTCCCAGAAGTTGTTCCCTGACTTCCACCTGTCCTCTCTCTCTCTCAATGTAAAAACAAAGTGTACCTATTATCCATCATGTAGTGTTTATATTGGCTGATTTTTCTCTTTTTAATGACTATATCCAAAAGTCACTGTAAAAGGATGCTTCACAATTTATTTAAGCAGATACCGTGGTAAGTATTCTGTTTGCTTCTACACTTTTGGTTTTTGTTTGTTTATTAGTATACTTTTTTTTTTTTTACTATTACCAATAATGTTTCAACAACTTTTTTTTTTTGAGACTGAATGTGAGGGGTGCAGTAAAGAAACTGAAATGCCAGTCTGTAGATGAAAAGGGAAAAGTTTATTCCAAAGAGCCAAGGCAAGAGGGGGTGGTGGTTCTTCAGGGTTATAAGGGAATGGGTACCTGGGAGGAAGAGAGCCAGTGAACTGGGGTCAGGGATTTGAAGTGTATAACTTGTGAGTCCAAACTGAGGGAGCCTATAAGTCAGCTCGGACTCAGATATACTGATAGGCACCACAGGGCACATGCTAATGGGAGAGCCATATGTCCCTTTTCTTAGCAATAAGGAGAATGACTCCTTTTGGCAAGTGGGTACTAGTTTCCCAAATCCCTGAGGGAATGCTGGCTTTTGTCTAATTGCCAGAATTTGGGAAAAGGAGTTTCTTTGGACCTGACAGGCACAGATATTCACTATGTAGTTCTGGGCATGAACTCATTATGTATGCCAGACTGGCCTGGAATTCACTATGTAGAATCTACATTGTAAACAAATATGCTTTCAAACTCATAGAAATCTGCCTGCCTCTGTCCCCTGAGTGCTAGGATCAAAGGTGTGGACTACCACACAAACTGTGCTTTTCTTACTAAGTCTTGCCAGTGCAGCCACTGGGAAGTTCCTACACCTTGGAAACCAGGCTAGAGGATATGTGTATGTCATCCTTATTGCCAAATAGTATGCCAACAAAAAAGTTTGAGAGTGCTCGTTTTCCAGCCCCTGCACGCTGGTTATTTCATTCTTTAGTTCCTGTCAAGTATTAACGTCTGGCATTTGTTTTGACTCACATCTGCTTCGTTATGGGTGAAGACAAAGTTCTTTTAAATGTGCACTGTCATCTGTAGTTTTTTCTTTGAAGCTTTCATAGATCTTGCTCCCCAGGCTAATCACCCTTTTCAGTAACAATCAACGGCATTTATGTGACTAGCTAGCATGTATTAAATAAAGTATTACGTTGCCTAGATAATTTACTCAGTAGTCACCCTGTAGCAAACACTGGTTTACAGGATTACTGTGGAGCTGTAAGTGTACTGGGCTTTCTTTCCACCATGGGCAAATATCTCAAATTAGATTTTTAGAGGTGGACATAAATACTAATTTGAAGTTCAATTATTTAACTAGATGTTTAAAATAGTATTACATGATGGGGTAATGGTCCAAATTGGGGTGTAGCCTACAATAAAGATGAAGTAAACAGTTGCTCCTAACCACAAAGCCAATCATTTCTGAGTGGGAGAACTAGCAGGCTAACTGATGATAAAGTCCAAAATCATCATCTCCATTTAAGTGCTCAATACCCACCCCACCCTAGTCTGTAAACTATAGGTTTAAAAGAAAAAGACAATTTCAAGAGGATGTTGGTATTAAAACTATGATAAACTCATTCTAAATCATTTAAGTATATTGGTTTTTCTTGCCATCCTTCAAATTAGATTTTTAGAGGTAGAAATAAATACTAATTTGAAGTTGAATTACTTCTACTTTATGATGGAATAATGGTCCAAATTGTGGAGTATTTGTTGGCCATGTAATTCCAGCATTGAGCCACTTAGGGACTGTTGGACTCAAGTCACGAGCAGAGCTCTCAAGAACCTGTACACAAAACAATACATTAAACTAAAAGAATATAAGACTGATTTGGAGGAGGCTAGACTACTCACATTTCTTTGTATTTGAGTACATTATGAAATACAGAGTGAAATAGTTTTGCATTTCTGATCTGAATAGTAATGAATTGGGATGCCAATTCAGGGCCAATTGCACTAATGACCGCAAAGCCACCTTTTTGTTCAACATGATTTATTGAGGATGACATTGTATTCAACTTGACATTTCAAGAACACTGGGGCAGTTTTGAGCAGCAGGAGGTGTGCCTTGAGTTAACTGAAGATTGAAGTTATGAACACCATCTTGCAAACATAATTACCCAAATGGTCATTTCCTTTATTCACATTACTGACAGGCAAAACAAAGTAGACAAACATTTGCCGTCAGCTGGTTTGTTTTCAATCATGTGAAATGTCAATTAATTTGTTTCTTCCTTCCAAAACAAAAATCTACTCCACAAACGATGGGGTTCCGACCCCACCGTATGCACATCAGTCTTATAGACTTGCAGTAACAGGACAGCTAGATGTTTGACCTGTCAATACTCATTCCACTTAGCATAATGGTTTTTTGTTGTTCTGAGACATGGTCCTGGAACTCACTGTGTAGACAAGGCTGGTCTTTGAACTCACAGAGATCTACCTGCCTCTACCTCCTGAGTGGTGCTGGGATTAAATTAAAGGCGTGTGCCACCACTGCCTGACTCCCCCATTGTCTTCATAAACCAGTGCATTACTTCCTGGTTAGGGATCCAAGAATGAGAGTTCCCATTCATTGGATCACACAAACTTGGAGGACATTAGCAAGAGGGCTTTGTTAACTTGCCACTGCCAAGGCTCCTGGACTAAGATGAATCCATTTGTTTCAAAACCTTCTGCTGCTTTTCCTACCTATGCTGTGCGGTACAGCCACAGTTGTGTAAGGTCCCACCACCCTGAAGACAACCTGGAGAGAGGGGAGTCTCTGACCTTAGCATGAGTTGTCACATCTGAAGGCCTCTGTTGGTGCCTGCTTCTGCTGACCAAGATGACAAATAAGACAATGATGGGAAGCAGACCTCATGTAGGGAGACGCTGCCCTGGCAAAAGACAGCTTCCTGTGATTGCTGAGGTCTCTCTTCTAGGAGGTGGTGAGCCTCACTGAGATTTGTAAATTGACTGTTTGACTATGATTTCCAACAATAGGAAACCATAACCTTCCATTCCTCCAAGGCTGATGAAGCCCTGGTCATTCATGTCCACCCCCAACCCCACTTAGGAATGGCAGAATAAATCTACTATAGCTTTAGCAGTTGATTCTCTGGCTGCCTGAGGGCCTTTGAGGTTTTGCCCCAGGGCTGTGTGAGATTGCTTTGTCAGTTCCTCTAATCTCTTCCCACAGGAATTTATGATCTGTATAAAGCTTTGTGGCCCCATCTGCTTTCCAGAGAGTCCATATCACAACTACAGATTCCCTGGCAGTCATAAGATACCATGTTGTGGATAATGTCAGTCACTCACAGGCCTTTTCCTCCTCGGTTTTTGACAAGCTTTTTTGATCCTGCTGATGCACTATCAAAATTCAGTGGAGTAGTTAAAAAGGGTAGAGATGGCAGAGCTTTTTCTTTAGTTTTGTTTTTTTAATGTGTTTGAGTGTTTTGCCTATATGTTTTTGCACTGCATGAGTGAAGTGCTCTCAGAAGCCAGAAGAGGGCGTCAGATCCCCTGAAGCCAGAAGAGGGCATCAGGTCCCCTGGAGTTGGAGTTGTGAACTGTAATTCAGGTGCTGGGACTCTATAACCTGGGTTCTCTGTAAGAGCAGCCAATGCTCTTAATTTTTGAGGCATCTCTCCAGCCCCAAGATGGTGGAGATTTTAATAGTTAAAATGTATATAATTGTGTGGCCAGGTGTGGTTGTATACACTTTTAAAAGTCTCAGTACTGGGGGAAGGCAGAGGCAGGTAGATCTCTGTGAATTCAAGGCCAGTCTGGTCTACATCATGATATATATATAAAACTGTGGTATGTATACACACACACACACACATACGAGAGAGAGAGAGAGAGAGAGAGAGAGAGAGAGAGAGAGAGAGAGAGAAAACTTCCAATTTTTTTTTTTTTTTTTTTTTAGTTTTTTTTGAGACAGGGTTTCTCTGTGTAGCTTTGTGCCTTTTTCCTGGAACTCACTCTGTAGCCCAGGCTGGCCTTGAACTCACAGAGACCCACCTGCCTCTGCCTCCCAAGTGCTGGGATTAATGGCGTGCGCCACAACTGCTCGGCTGAGAACTTCCAAATCTTACCAGAGTAATTCCACCTTGCTGTAAGCTACTGTTTATTTGTCCCATGTACTATTCATTTGTTCTAAGTCATGTTTGGTCTGTATTTATGACCAGCATGATACCCAGTAAGGGTAAAGGCCAGTTTTACCTGTGCTTTGAGATCTGAGCTGTTGTCACCCTGGCTGCTATAACACTAGGCAGTGCTCTAAAACCAGGTTTATGTCAAGTCTGTTGTAGATGTAGAGCCATGTAAACAGGAGCTTGTGCTATGTGACAGAAATTTTCCTGGGGAGACTCAACACACATTTACTCACCTCAGATAGGGATCCCCTGACAAACCAGAGTATGGATACCTCCAAAGTTCAATTTGGGAAGCCAATGAGTTTCACTGGGGTGACTTACAGGAGCGGGGGTGACTTGAAGGCAGCTGCATCACCAAGGCCCACTCCAGCATGGTGACAGCTCACAAAGCTGGGAAACGAGGAGCACACTGCACAGCCTGTAGACAGATCTACAGGTTGGAGAGTGTCCTTTCTAAGTGGTTTCTACTTCCAGAGTCTTCTTTGCAGCTCAGCTCTACCTTCCTGAGAGGCACTCACATTTTCTGCTTACTCAGGCAGGAAGGGGCCTAATAAATCTGGTCAGTTTCAAGAAGTTGCTGAAGTTGTTTTGAGTTGTTTACCTTCCCATTCAATGTCTCAGAGAAAACTATGATGGCTGTTCTCAGATGTGAACTTAACTGCATCTGGAATTAACTAAAACCCAAAGGACTGGACACCCCTGTGAGAGATTTTTCTGAGGAAGACCCACTTCTAATCTTGATCTTTGGGGTGGGAAGAGCAACCTTTACTCCAGATTTTTTGAGGTGGGAAGAGCCACTTTTAGTCTGGACCACACCTTCTGCAGCCTACGTAAAAGACATAGAAGAGGAAGCTGTTCTGTTTTGCCTGCTTGCTCTTGCTCTACTAGAAAACTCATTCCTTCGTTGGCATTAGAGCCTGCTTCTCTGGGAGTCTGGAGTATACTGAGACATTCAGCCTCATGCATTGAACAAAACTACTGCATTCTTAGACTTCATGTTAGTAGATAGCCATTATTAGACTAGGTGGACCACAGCCTATAAGCCTTTCTAATAAATTTTACACACACACACACACACACACACACACACACACACACTCTTCTTTAAATTTTGTTCTTCTAGAGAACCCTAACTAATATAATGTCACAAAACAGCTTGGTAGGCAGAAGGCTGGTGACTTTGGGAAAATGCAGGTGGCTGTCGTTGTTCAGCATCCATAAGTCTAAGAAGTTCACTTTATCCATCAAGATGAACCTGAATAAATAATTCTTTCAAACACTGGTACCATCCCAGAAAGGGAGCTGATGTTAATTTTATATATCCCATCAAAAGATACACAATTATCTATCTATCATCTCTCTCTCTACACCACACACACACACACACACACACACACACACACACACACACACACAGAGAGAGAGAGAGAGAGAGAGAGAGAGAGAGAGAGAGAATGAATTCCAAGGTGATATTGTTTTTTTGCATGGGAAAAATCTCATCAATATAGTTTAAAGACTATAATTCTATCATCCCTGTAGTAAGGAAGAAATCTGTGAAATGAAGGATAAAACACTGCAAATACAAAGTCAAGACAAGACAGATATGAGTTAGACTAGACACACAAACTGGTACAGAGGAGAGACTGGAGGGACCTTTGCAAGACTTAAGGCATAACTTTGGCTTTGAACAGGGGTGTGCTCCACGTTCCCAGCTTTGTGAGCTGTCACCTTGCTGAGGTGGACCTTGGTGACGCAGCTGCCTTTGAGTCACCCCTCACCTATACTGTTAGTTATTTGGCGGCACTCTTACCCTGTGAGAAAATGTCCCAAACATGACAAATCCACAGAAGAGCTGTTTATTGAGAGAGGATAGGAAAAGAGACGTGACAGGCCTGTGTGAAACACACGTGATTAAGAGCAAAAGAGAGGAAAAGAGAAGAGAGCTGTGCAAAAATGGCGCCAGCTTTTGAAAGAGTGGGCTGTGCATGCGTACAGGAACACGAGGCTACTCCACACATGCGCATAGATTACATGGCTGCGCGCACTTTACGAAACCATGTAAAGCCACGGAGTCCTAGTCACACCACGCGAGATGTTTTGACCTGGAAATGGCTATTTTGAACCAGAAATAACTAGGCAGTCCACCAGGCAAGCCCAACTGTGTGGGCATGTTGTGACTTCATATCATATACTTCTGTAAGTCACCCCAGTGAAACTCACTGGCTTACCAAATTGAACATGGTGGCAAAGTGAAGACAGAGACAAGTCAGCTAATTCTTAAGAAGATAAACATAGGCTGGGGATTGGTTCAGTGGGTGAGCAGGCTTACTGTACAGGTGGGAGGACCTGAGTTCTACTACCCACATAAAAGCTGAGCATGGCAGGGCATGCCTGTAACCTGAGTGCTGGGGAGCAAGACCTGAGAAGAAAGGACTGATGGGGCTCGCTGGAAAACCACCAGGAAAATGAGCTTTGAAGCTATGCTAGGGAAGTGACATGTAGTGATTGGGACTCACAGCTTCATTGTTTGGTCAATTATTAATTTGTCAGTGAAGAGGTATCGTGCAGTTCTTAACTGGTAGTAAGCAAGGCAGGATGGAGAGGTCAGTTATGGATCAGTAATTGAGTTGGAATGGCCAAAGCCCAGGCTGTGCCAAGTTGTATCACTGTTGATTATAGGGAGATCTGTATCAGCACATTTTCCATTGCCATAATGAAATAACTGACTTACCCAGTAACTTATAAAGAAGAGGGGTTTTAGTTCACACTTCTGGGATAGAGAGGCCAAACTGCACGGAACAGCACTAGCTCCACTAGCTCCACTGAGGAGCCTGCATCGTCCCACCGCAGAGGCGACAAGATGGCAGTGATTGCAAGAAGGACCACGTGGTGAGACCAGAGACCATGAAAGAACTCAGGGATTGGGGTTCTTTAATCTTGGAAGAACTGACCAGGGCTGTTCTACATCAGTTTCCTCTGAGGATGCTGTCCTCGGTGACCTTCTACTATGCCACACTTGTTTTGTTTCTGCGTCAGGGTCTTACTATAAAGCCTGGAGTAGCCTCCAACTCAGTCTTCCTTTTTTGGCCTCCTGAGTCCTGGAATTAGTGATGTTGGTCACTCTACTCAGCTTAAGCCCTACTTTTGAAAGGCCCAACTATTTACCTTGATTGGGAAAAAGAATTGAGACATACATCCCAGGTTGGTCTCAAACATACTTTGTAGCATAGGATGACCTTGAATCCCTGACCCTCCTGCCTCTATCTCCTAAAGGCTGGAATTGTAGGCTTGTGTCACCACACCTGATGGGAGTGCTGGTTTGATTACAGAGTGTTAGCACCTAGCTTTGATCTGCCTTTTGTGACTGCTATCTTCTGTTTGATGTCTTATCTGAGTTCCCTAGGGATTCGAAGCCCATTGCAAACTTAGTTTAGACAACTCAGAACACTGTGGTATTCCTTTTCTGAGAATTTGCATTTGGCATTGTCCCTTTGAGGGGCTCAGATAAGAGGTTTTGGTATACAGAATTGACTTGCTAAAGTTGTGAACTGCATAACAATAAAAGGGCCCTTGGTTAAGTCTATAGAGACAATCCACCCTGCAGCAGGGAAAGGCCAAAATCATCCTTGAGGTGCCTCTGTCTTATGGACCCACGTGAACACTCACAACTGATATACAACAACACTCTTCTTTAGGGTCCACCATCTCTTAACATTGCCATATGTGCATCAAGTGTTTCTTTTTCTTTTTGCTTTCTTTCTTTCTTTTTGGTCTGGGTGCCAAGTTTTCAACACATAGATTGGAGAATAATATCCAAATCAAGTACAAAACATTCTAAAAAACAGTTAAGATTATAGTGTAACCCAAAAGACAACAGGCCTCTGCTACAAACTGGTTCCCTGTTGTTGTTTTGCAGGTGTCTCTGGAGCATGTGAAGTGGGGTGAAGGGGAAGCCATTTATCACATCAAATGGGAAGCATTTGAGGTGGATGTATGCCTTGTGCTGACTATTCCCTCTCCAGCCTTTGAGCTGATAGAGTTGTGGTGCATGGGCCCTACTTGAGGACACTGTATTGAGGAATAGGAATATGCAGGAGGGAGTCCTGACTTCAGTAGTTGCATTCATGCCCTGTGGAGATTAAGCTCTCCTCAGGCTGAGGTGTGGATTAGGAAACACAAGAGAGGATTAGGAAAGGCCAGCTCCAGAATGTGGGCACATGTGAGTCTACCAGGAGACAGACGTGTAATGTGATATGTGCATAGGCTCAGTTTAAAAAGTGGCTAGGGAAGCCAGCAGTAGTGGCTCGTACCTTTAATCCCAGCATTCAGGAGAAAAAAAAAAGTAATAAATAAATAAATAAATAAATAAATAAATAAATAAATAAATAAAGAAAGAAAGAAAGTTGTGGGTTTGTCCTAGAGTTGTCTAACAGTCTGAAAGGCAAATTCTATTGCCAGAGGCATATTCTTTTGGTCATGGAATGTGGACCTTCTGTGCAAGGAAAACCCCTCACAGAGTAGAAGGGTAGGCCCGTCTCAAAGACCAGGGAGCTGGGTACCGCACACTGGAGCGCACTGCAGACTTGGCAAACCTACGTGCAGAGCTCTTGCCTTTTCTCTGGCACTGGCACGGGCCAAGTGACGCCTCTTACTCGGAACCTGCCAGTAGTGATGGACCAGAACCACTCTGATCAGGAAGCTGTGGGCTGTGAGCAGAGGGAAGTGAGGTAGTGTCACACAGCCCCTGACACAGGGTTCTGCTTAACAAATCCCTCCCCTGGAGTGAGGTGGGGCGGCTCCCAGTGAGAGCACAGGGCTGGCAGCAGAGACCTGTCACTTGTCCCTCCCTGGCCCTCAGCTTGTTGGTCCTCCTGCTCCCCACCCCACAGCTCTTTATTAGACCAATCAGGTGTTTTATATAGGCAAAGTAACAGCTTCACAGAGTTAAACAAATGTAACATAAAAGAATGCAACACACCTTTGCATCATTAAACAAATATTCCATAGCATAAGCAAACGTAACATATCTTAAACTAATATTCCACAAGTATCTCCTTCTATTTTCAGATACTGTCTAGGTTTGGGTAGAGGTTTTCCTATCAGATAGGAAATAATAAAGAAGCTGTTACAGCCGGGTGGCGGTGGCGCATGCATGTAATCCCAGCACTCAGGAGGCAGAGGCAGGCGGATCTCTGTGAGTTTGAGGCCAGCCTGGTTTCCAAAGCGAGTTCCAGGAAAGGCGCAAAGCTACACAGAGAAACCCTGTCTCGAAAAACAAAGAAGAAAACAAAACAAAGAAGCTGTTACAGGAATTAGTTCCCCAATTTGGCACCCCATTGGTAATGGGGTCCCACAATGGTCTGGCTTTCATAGCTTGAATCTCTCAATTACTGGCTAAAGTCTTAGGAATAACATGCAAATCACACTATGCCTACAGACCTCAAAGATCAGCATAGGTAGAAAGGATGAACCAAACCCTGAAAGAAACCCAAACCAAATTAACAAGACCAATGAAGACGGAGTGAGCCCCTTTCCCTTTCCTCCTACAGGCCCCATGTACTTCTTATAGAGGGATAGAGGGCTTCTTCCATTTGAAATTCTTTTTGGCTGACATCCTCTTCTCCTACCTAGACTAGAATATGTATACTCAGCTGAATTCCCTAAGCATTCCCTTCTGCAGTCCATCCAGGCCCTGAAACTGGTCTTCAGCATGTCCTCCAAACTGTGAGAGAGACCCAGCCAAGACTCCCCATTCTTACCAGGCCAATGACGCTTTCTTCGTCTGGATTAAGAGACATTATCCAAAGACACTTGTACCTTGCTGGACCATAACCTGTGGTCCTCACCACACCTGCAGCTGTTAAGGTGCCTGGGATCACTTCCTGAATTCATCATACCCAACTCAAACAGGCAACAGACACTCCTGACCTGTGGACCATCACTTGTTCAGAGGATCCTTTAAAGATTAAATTCACCTGGTGGGATTCCAGAGGTGGATCCAGGTCCACAATTTCCAGATAAAATATAATAATATAATATACAATTATATATTTATAATAATATAAATTTGGGGTTGGAGATTTAGCTCAGTGGTAGAGCATTTGCCTAGCAAGTACAAGGCCCTGGGTTCGGTCCTCAGCTCCTATCTATCTATCTATCTATCTATCTATCTACCTACCTACCTATCTATCTATATTCCAAGTGCTATCAAACCTGGTTCCCCTTTCTACTATGTCTTTTCTGCATTGACTACTGTGCTGCATTGCTTTATGTCAACTTGACACAAACTAAAGTCATATGAGAGGAGGGAACCTCAATTAAGAAAATGCCTCCATAAGATCAAGCTATAATAGTGGCAGTGGTGGCACACTCCTTTAATCTCAGCACTTGAGAGGCAGAGGCAGATGGAGCTCTGTGAGTTCAAGGCCAGCCTGGTCTACAGAGTTAGTTCCAGGACAGCCAGGGATACAGAGCAAATCTGTCTTGACCAAAAAAAAAAAAAAAAAAAAAAAAAAAGAAAAAAGAAAAAAGAAAAAAGAAAGAAAATCAGGCTGTAGGCAAGCTCTGTAGGACATTTTATCTTCTTAATTAGTGATTGATCGGGGAGGACCTGGTCTACTGTGGTGTTTCCATCCCTGGGCTAATGGTCTGGGTTCTATAAGAAAGCAGTCTGAACAAGCCATTGGGAGCAAGCCAGTAAGCAGCACCCCTCCATGGCCTCTGCATCAGCTCCTCCCTCCAGGTCCCTGCTGGTTGAGTTCCTGGCCTGACTTCCTTTGATGAACAGAGATAGTGAAGTGTGAGCCAAATAAATCCTTTCCCCCCACAACTTGCTTTTTGGTCCCATAGTGTTTCATTGCCGCAATAGAAATGCTAACTAAGACAACTACCCAATTCTAGGACAGAAATAAATAGAAATAAATCTGTAGCAGGAAGTTTCTGTGCCCAGCCAGCAACTCCCAAATACCCAGCAGCTGCTTCCCAAATAATTGACTCGGAGGCTTAACATTACTTATAAACCCTTGGCTGGTGGCTCAGGCTTATTACTAACTAGCTTGTAGGCTTCAATTAACCCACAATTCTTGTCTGTGTTTAGCCACGTGGTTTGGTACCTTTTCTCAGTGCAACATTCTCCATCTTAGTTCCTCTGCATCTGGCCGGCATTGTCCTTCCTCTTCCCAGCATTCTTAGTTTGGTTGCCCCACCTATCCTTCCTGCCTGGCTAGAGGCCAATCAGCATTTTATTAAACCAATTTGAGTGACAAATCTTTACAGTGTATAAGAGGATTATTCCAAAGTATAAATCCCCTACGATAGGATAGTGTTTAACACCTGGGTAAAATTAGCTCATATTGTAAATACTACTGACTTTTGTCTAAAAGAGGAGTTAAATGCTGAAAGTATGTTGGGTGCATGTCTTGTTCCTGTTTGTAAACCTGTCTAGGATATTGCTAACCTAACAGGTTAACCCTTCAACAGTATCCTTAAGCTATAAAGATTTTTACAGTCAGGGAAAGGCTTCTAAAGACAAGGTAGTAGATGCAGCAGAACTCCAACCTCCCTGTGTTATAGTACATCCAAATGATTCACCCCCAGGACATCCCCAAGGGACATGGGATGGCCATATTCCTCTGCCTGAAGGATGGCTTTTCACTTGTGCACAATATGCCTATAATTATATTCCTGCTAACTTGTCTCACAACACCCTCTGTTGTTTAAGTAGACTGTTATTTCTCCAAAAGGGAGATCTCTGTGAGTTCGAGGTCAGCCTGGTCTACAGAGTGAGTTCCAGGACAGCCAGGGCTACACAGAGAAACCCTTTCTCTAAAAAACAAACAAACAAAAGAATACTTTGCTCTGTCATACGTTAGTCCTGTGACTCGGGGTAGTCCACGTGGCTTTTAACACAGGAGGTATAAGTCCCCAGTGGAAGTAAAAATATGTAATCATATGAAATATTTGAAAAAGAAAGGTAAGGAGGGAAAATTAGATAGCAAATAGTGCTCGTAACCAAAGAACCATCTCTCCATTTCCTCTGTTTTCTTTGTAAAAAATTAATTAAAAATATTATTAGCTGAGTGTGGTGGAGCACACTTTTAATCCCAGCACTTGGGAGGAAGAGGCAGGTGGATCTCTGAGTTCAAGACCAGCCTGGTCTACACAGTGAGTTTCAGGACAGGCTCCAAAGCTTCACAGAGAAACCCTGTCTTGAACCCTCCCTCCCCCGCAAAAAAAAAAATTCATGTATATGTGTGTGTGTACATGTTTGTGCCTTTGTGGGTATGTGTGCACATCTGTGTATGTGGAGGTCAGAGGACAATCTTGGAGGTCATTCCTCAGGCACCATTCAAGAGTGAGTCCTAGGGGTCTGCCCGCCTGTCTCCCCAGTGCCAGAGTTACAAGCCTGTGACGCTCAGCTGGCTTCATAGGGACATTTTCACACAAGCATATATGTTGAGTATATTCCTCCTGTGGCCCCTATTCCAAGCTCACAGCTCTTCAGCTCATCCTGGATGTTCACCATTGATTCTTTTCCAGCTGGAAATCTTTTGTTTTAAGAGAGATGTAAGAAGTGGGAGGATCTGAGATGTGTGTAGCATACACAAATGGTCATTTTACTTTTCACTTCTTTTAAAACTTACTATCATACATATGCAATATATCCTAAAAACCAAGATCAAAAGACAAAACAAAAACCCTAAACGAACCAAACTCCCAATCAACCTTGCCCAACCCAAACCAACAAACCCACACCTCTTATCAACTCCTTACTTCCACAAACAGCTAACCTTTCTCCGGAAGTGAGAACTTGCTTTGAGGGATGAGGGCCTTGTAGTGAAAAACAACTATAGAAAAAGAATATTTTAGCGTGCCTTCAATCCCAGCACCGGCGGCAGGAGGATCTTTGAGTTAGAGGACAGCCCGATCTACAGAGTGAGTTCCAGGACAGGCACCAAAATTACACAGAGAAACCCTGCCTTGGGGGGGGGGGGGGGGGGGGGGGGGGATGGGGCTAAAGAAAAAAGATATTTTACTGGTAGGTAAACTAAACTGGAGGCTTTATCTTGCTTCTCTTCTTTGTATAAGCGAGACTATAAAAAAACAGGTAAGAAGACCATTAAATAGTTGTACTCTTCCTAGGGACCAATCATTGCTGTTTCAAAAGGTAAAGGTGGACTCGCGTTGCATGCCGGGATTTGCAGTCCCAGGGCAGGTGAAACGCGCCTGCGCAGAGTGACGGCGCTCTTCTCAGCGCATGCGCTCGGCAGCGGCGCCAGGCCCGGTTGTCTCCGGCTGCCGGTTCGCGGTCCTTGCTGAGGAGGTTATGGCGGTACCCGCGTCGATCCTTGGGCCCCCGCCGGTCGGCCAAAGCGGCCCCGGCTCGATGGCGTCCTGGTGCTCTGTGAGCAGTGGCCCGTCTCGCTACGTGCTCGGGATGCAGGAGCTGTTCCGAGGCCACAGCAAGACGCGCGAGTTCCCGGCGCACAGTGCCAAGGTGCACTCCGTGGCTTGGAGCTGTGACGGCCGTCGCTTGGCCTCGGGGTCCTTCGACAAGACTGCCAGCGTGTTCTTGTTGGAGAAGGACCGGCTGGTAAGCTTGTAGGGCTTAACCCTGGTCGGGAAGAGGACTGTTGTGTAGAGGAAGAGAATGCAGGAGGGGGCGGAGGAATGGCTAGGAGCGTGACTTGTGGGTGGTGATGAGGAGGGATGTGGTGGGACTGGAAGAGGTGGGGTGAGTTGGGAGGAAAGCTGAGTGTGAACATAGTGGCTGTATGAGGTGTGGCGAAGAGGCTGTGGCCAGGGGAGATTGAATCAGTTGGCCGGGAGTGGTGAGGGTCTAGAAGAGTCCTGGGAAGGAAGCTCTGGCGGGGAGTGGCTAGGAACTGATGGAGTGGTAGAGTCCTTAGGGTGTCGAGGAGGTTTTATTTGATGATAGCACATCCTTTGGGAATGGACAGGTGGGTTGGGATGATGGTGGTGGTAAGAGAGAAAAGAAGGGAGGGCAGGAAGGGCAAGAGAGAGACCCAGTGTTGAAGCTCAGCACTTCACAGGGGTTGAAGTTTTGGAAGGGACTGGATTCTTTTGAACTATCCAGATCTTTGCTGTTTCCAAGGTACCACCATTTGGATGAAGGTTAAGTTGCATGTGGAGGCATGTACATCTGTGTGAAGTGGCATCTGGATTCTGTTCTTTTAAGGTCAAAGAAAACAACTACCGGGGACATGGAGATAGTGTGGATCAGCTCTGTTGGCACCCAAGCAACCCTGACCTCTTTGTCACTGCATCTGGAGATAAAACCATCCGCATCTGGGATGTGAGGACTACAAAATGCATTGCCACCGTGAACACTAAAGGTGACTTCAGAGGGAGGAGCCTAACTGGTGCTTGTCGCCATGGGTTATCAGGGTATATGTGTCTGCCTGGACAAGGAAGAATAGAGTCTGAGCACTTCTTTCACCAGCTGTAGTAACTGTCGCCCAGAGTGGGTGGGAGAGCAATGCAAACAGTACAAAGAAGAGCAGAATGGGCGAAGCCTGGGGAATTTGGGAGATTCTGGCAGGTTAGAATGATCTTGGTTTCAAATAAATGATTGGAAAGTTGTGCATTACTTCTAAACGCTGTGTTCATGTCATTTAGTATCCTGTAAATCTTGAGTCTATCATAATTGACTCTAAGAGGTCATTTAAAATTTTTTAAAGAAGCATTTTTTGTTGCTTTTAGATTTTTTTTTTTGAGACAAGGTTTCTCTGTAGCTTTGGAGGCTGTCCTGGAACTCGCTTTGTAGACCAGGCTGGCCTCGAATTCACAGAGATCCACCTGCCTCTGCCTCCCGAGTGCTGGGATTATAGGCGTGCACCACCACTGCCTGGCTAGATTTTTTTATTTTCATGTGTGTGTCCCACATGTGTGTAGGTGCTAGAAGAAGGCATCTCATCCCTTATAAATGTATTTACATCTGGTTGTGAACTATGGGTGCTAGGAATTTAACTTGGGTCCCTAGAAAATAGCAGTGTTCTTAAGTGCCGAGCCAGATGCTCCAGCCCCACAACAAAAAAATTTTTTTAAAAAAGATTTATTTATTTATTATTATGTATACAGAAGAGGGTGCCAGATCTCATTACAGATGGTTGTGAGCCACCATGTGGTTGCTGGGAATTGAACTCAGGACCTCTGGAAGAGCAGTTGGTGCTCTTAACCTCTGAGCCATCTCGCCAGCCCTCTTTTTTTTTTTTTCTTAAAGCATTTTTGTTTTCTTTTCTTTTGTTTTTGTTTTTTGAGACAAGGTTTGTCTGTGTAGCCTTGGATGTCCTAGAACTGATCTGTATACCTGCCTGCCTGCCTCTGCCTCCCGAGTTCTGGTATTAAAGGTGTGTGACACCACCACCCAGCTCCCACAACAAAATTCTTGACACACATTCTGATAGATTTTAAAATGCATTATAGATAATAAAGTGTGAAAAAAATGGCATTTTTGATTCAATGAAGTTGAACATTTTAACTTAATGTGTTCAGTGTGGACAACTCCTGGACTTTGATGACAAGACTGGTACCTGGGAGTGGAATGATGTGATGCTTTTGACAAATGTTAGATTCACAGTTACCACTTGGTCAGCGGTAGGTTCCTTCTGTTGACCTGGTGATTTGAGCCCTGAAGATGGCTCTGCTCTTCCTTCTAGGATAGCAGAATAAGCTTCTGGAGGAGAATGGAAAGGATGGTGTTGCTGATGGATTGTATCTGGGTTCCTAGGGGAGAACATTAATATCTGCTGGAGTCCCGATGGGCAGACCATTGCTGTGGGCAACAAGGATGATGTTGTGACCTTTATTGATGCCAAGACACACCGTTCCAAAGCAGAAGAGCAGTTCAAGTTTGAGGTCAATGAAATCTCCTGGAATAACGACAATAACATGTTCTTCCTGACCAACGGCAATGGTTGTATCAACATTCTCAGGTGAGGGGGTTCTGGCTTGGGGGACTGTCATACCTCTGCACTGGGTACTGTGTCAGGTACAGAGATGAGGTAGGGGTGAGCCTATCCTAAAAGACTTGAAGAGTGTTAGTCCTAGTTTCTTTTAGGCACATTTGAGCCAGATATTCTGGATTTTATTAAGTTCTTACTGATATTGATTGTGTTGTCCTATTTGACTGACAAGTTAACTGAGGTTTGTAAAGGTTCACTTAATTATCAGGTAACTGGTCCAGGGACTTAATGTGCCTTAGAGTGGCTAATTCACTCCCTTAATATTTCAGCTTAAATACCATTTTCCCTCTAGCAGAATCCCTTCCATCCTTTTTTTTTGTTTGTTTTTCTTTTTTTGAGACCGGTTTCTCTGTAACAATCCTGGCTGTCCTGGAACACACTTTATAAACTTCCATCTTTCTATCCTGCTTTCTCTCCAAGATTAGAGGAAGGTTTTAGTGTATCTTTTTTTTTCAAATTAAACTCATTTATTAGTTGACTTAGACATTATATCACAACAACAGAAAAGGAATTAACAAAAATCCATAAAGTTTTACACCTGAATTAATTATTTCATACAATATAAGAGAAGTACCAAATCTAAAAGGGTTTATTATCATGTAAATTCATAGTGCAAGTTTTACAGCTCTAGAGGGAAAGGTAACCTGACTATCAGAAGTCAGGCTATACCTAGTGTGGTTGGAGAGCAACCTAGAGATGCGAAAGGAAGGTATCCTAGATACTTACAGCTCTGAAGAGAAAGAACACTGACTGTTGGAAGTCAGGCAATACCTTCAGCTGTGAAGGAAAGATAGCCTGGATACCTACAGCTGAGAGGCAAAAGGTATCCTGACTATTGAGAAGTCAGGCTATACCTGAAGCTCGATTTCAGTGGGGAATTGTTTCCCCACAGAATGTCATAATCCTACTCCTCTCCAAAAGGGAGCTGTTACAGCTGGGCTCTGTACCACTCTGCTAAGAGAGTTCCCCAGGAGAGATGTCCATTCCTGCTCTGCTCCACTCCCCTGAGGGAGTTCCTCAGCAGACCTGTCAAATATTTCTCTGCTCTGCTCTACTAAAGAGTTTCCAGCAGGGAGGTCCATTTCTTCTCTGCTCCAGCCCAAATTGTTACTTCTATGCTTCACTCAAGTAAAGGGGAAATTGCTACAGAAATGTAACAGTCTCTGATGAAAAGTTATGCTCCCCTTCTTTAAGAGAGTTTGCCAGTAAAGGTGTCTATTGCTTCTCTGATCCAATCAAACAGTGAGTTTCTGATCTGCTTCCATGAAAGGTCTCCACTTTCAACACATTCAAGGGATTTATTTGAGAGGAAGTAATCCAGGAGAGTGGCTGCTTCTTCCAGGGTGGAAAAAGGGCAGCTGCCACCTGAACAGACACTGGGCTTGAGAAAGCTCAAAGATTGGCTGGGTTTCATGCTCAGGAATTGGATGGTTTTGTTCTTAGTTTGTCAAGGGTAGAGTGTGCTTCTTTGGCTCTGGTTTCAGGTCCAAAGTGTGTTTCTTTCACTGGCCCCTTTTAACATTTTGGGTCTGCTTTTGTTATGCCCAGATCATGGGGACCCCCAAAAGACAACCACTGAGACCGAATCCCACATGTAAAAGCAAAGAACCTTTATTCTCTTCAAGCTCTGAGCTTGGTCTCTGTCTGATGTAGTGGTGAGAGCAGAGAGCCCTGAGCTTAGGTGGGGTGGGGTTTTTATCATAGCAGAGGGTGGGGTGAGGGGATTTCCAGGGTTCAGGACCCTGATTGGCTGACATTTGTCTAGGGGCATCAGTAAAACAAAAGTAGGTATGTGCTAGGCTCAAGTACATCTGACCACCTTATCTTAACGGTTGGAATGTTTGGGATGTCATGTACTTCCTCATCCCTGGGTAGATCCCTGGGTGGTATCAGCTTAAGGCTTTTCCTGGATCTGGGTGTTGCCTGCCAGTAAGCCTGTCACAGAAGCTGTGTCTAGGCCCTTAAGCCTGTCATGGATGCTGTGTGATCAAGCTGTTTTGGGGTCCCTCCACAGTTTCAGGGTCAGGGTATGTTTTTCCCTCTGATTTTAGGGGCAAAGGGTGTGTCTTTCACTGGCTCTATTTTCAGGGTCACCGGGCGGTGGTGGCATACGCCTTTAATTCCAGCACTCAGGAGGCAGAGGCAGGTGGATTGCTGTGAGTTTGAGGCCAGCCTGGTCTCCAAAGCGAGTTCCAGGAAAGGCACAAAGCTACACAGAGAAACCCTGTCTTGAAAAACCAAAAAAAAAAAAATCTATTTTCAGGGTCAGAGTATGTTTCTGCATCTGGCCCGTCTACCCTAACATAAGCCTTCAAAATTCATAAATTCATTTTTTTCAATGAGTTTGCTGGTGCAAACAATATAAAAACAGACATCAATCATAATACTTGAATAGTTTGTTGACACTATGTCAAATATTTTCTATAGGATACATACTCTTCTATAACTGATTATAAGTGTTTTGGCTAAAGATCTTACCAACTACTTTATAATTAAATGCCCTCAGTATCTTTTTCAGATAGACTATTGTAATATGGAAAGGCTTTAACAGATTGATTGCACACAAAAAGTTTTACTCCTGTATACTGTGCAAAACTTTAACATACTGACTATATTTATAGGGTTTCTCTGAAGTAAGATTTTTTTTCTCATGATTTTGAAGATTACTGATACATGTAAAGGCTTTACTACACTGATTATATTCATAGGTTTTTCTCTCCAGTATGTGTTTGTTTATGCCTTTGAAGATGATTGTGTGATGCAAAGGTTTTGTTACACTGATTACATTCATAGGTCTTCTCTCCAGTATGTGTTCTGTGATTTGAAGATTACTGTGTTGTGGTTTTAGTATATCTTATGTACTTCCTGTGGAAGCATTTCTTAATTCTGTATCATAATGTGCATTTTATTTATCTCTATCTCTCATTATACTAGCAATGTCATGGCAGAAAGGACTGTGCTTGTCTTATTTTCCATTGAATTGTATAACTTAATGCCTGTCTTAGTAGTGGGATCTCAGTGGATATTTGTTCTATAAGTAAATGAAAATGAGCAATGCAGGGCAAGGGGCACAGATGCTGTGGAGGAGAGGTAGAAGTTTGCTGTGAATCCCAGGTTAAACCAAACAAAAGAAAGTTCATCATGTTGGCTGTGGACATTGGAGGAGTTACACATTTATGAACTTGTAGGTACTTTACTGTGCTTTCTTGTATTTGTTGTGTTGGATAGTTTTGCTAGGTATAATAGTCCTGCTTCATTTTCTTGCTTGTGTGTCATAGGTGTGCCACTCTTACTTTTGTTTTGCTACAAAGTGGGGTTCTCAGAAAGTCCAGAGAGGATGTAATTTTCTGTGAAGTCCAGTAACCTCACTAGTTTTTCTTGGTGTTAAATGGTATAGGTTCATTTACCTAGGCCTGTGTTGTGCTCTTGTAGTGGCTTGAGCAGATCTTTTTTTTTTTTTTTCTCAAGTAGGGAAGTTTTTGTTGTTGTTGTTTTCTTTCAGTGTTTAGTTTCCTGCACATTGATGGCTATGTGTCTTGTTTCTCAGCTACCCTGAACTAAAGCCTGTGCAGTCCATCAATGCCCATCCTTCTAACTGCATTTGTATCAAGTTTGACCCCATGGGGAAATACTTTGCCACAGGAAGTGCAGATGCTTTGGTCAGCCTCTGGGATGTTGATGAATTAGTGTGTGTGCGGTGCTTTTCCAGGTAAGTAATTTGGTCATACTTTTCCTATTGGATAAATTAGCTGTTCCTTCCCTTTTTGGGGTAATTCTGATGTTTCTGTCTGTCCTCTCCTAGATTGGATTGGCCTGTGAGGACCCTCAGTTTTAGCCATGATGGGAAAATGCTGGCATCGGCCTCAGAGGACCATTTCATTGACATAGCTGAAGTAGAGACAGGTAACTTAGTTTGGATCCTTTGTGTTTGATGTCCAGCCACAGGCCTTTTCTTGTCATGTTTTAACTCTGCATGCCGCTGCTTCACCAGCATTATCAGAAATGGATTTGTCTTGTTGAGACAAGCTTGTTGATGTGTCTTATCATTTTCATGTAGTGATGGGATAAAAAAACAGGAGGAAAGTGCCAGGTTTGGAGGGAAGTGCTGTAGGAAAATACTTTGCATTGCATTAGTTCGTCCATTATAAAAAGTGTATTTTTTTTCTGAGACGGTCTCATTTTGTAACTCTAACTGGCCTGAACCTCTGATGTAGATGAGGCTGGCCTTGAACTTAGAGAGATCCATCTGTCTTTGCTTCCTGAGTGCTGGGATTAAAGTGATTTACATCATCATGACTGGCTAAAAAGCTTTTTAAATAACAGCTGGGCATTTGTGCGAATTGCCCCCCCCCAAACCCTGCTGCCCCCTTTCTGACCTCTCACGACAGTTTTTTGTGTTCCCCAGCTGGCTTCTACTTTGAAGTAATTTGTAAGTACATGATTTTATGTATCTGTAAAATCTAGGACCCCCCCCCCAATGAGAGAAAACATGGAATATTTGTGTTGATTTTTGCATAATTATCACCCAGTTGTGATAGTCTTTAGCTTGGTGTCTTTTCCTGTAGCTATGGAGCTTCCTGGAGAAAGGATGCTCTGGCTCACAGTTAGGTTACAGCCCATTATAATGGGGGCGGGACAGAACATTGCTTCATGGCCAGGAGCAGAGAGCCATGGATAAATGCCTGTGCTCAGCTTCCTTTCTTTCATTCAGTCTAGGAACCAGCCCCCGAAACTCACATTCTGGTGGGTCTTTGCACCTCAAGGAACTCAGTTAAGAAAGCCCCTCACAGGCATGCCTCATCGAGACAGAAGTCCTTCACAGGTTGTTGACAATTCAGACTGGCCAGAACACTACAGCATGTATAAATACTCTGAGAGGATAGTGGACCTGTGTGTTAAAGAGCTGCTTATTAGTCTTGGGTGAGCATTGCCAGCTGCTATTCAGCAATGCAGGGCCTTTAGGGCAAACTCTCATGCAACCTTGGGTATAATATAGGTATAGAGCAGGTATACAAACCAGTCACTGATAATAAGTGTTTCTGGGTGAGCTCAGGTCAGCAGGTTTGCTTGGTAAATGCCATTATCTGATGAGCTACTTTGCCAGCTTCACTTGTTTGGGGTCCATAATTTAGAGATAACTATTGCTATTTTTTTGTACATTTCAGTCTTATTTTTTCTATATATTTTTTTATTGGAGTAAATAACATTAGGTATAATTTCTGAATATTTTTGTTAGTTAAGTTTGAAACAAGGTAAGAATGGATTTTGATTTTATTCCTGATAATGTATAGAGTAGAACTTCATTTTAATAGTTATTTCAGACATACCACCAGTTTGCAGTTGTCTGTTTGAACTGGTGGCCTGGGATTGTAGCACAGTCTCACGTAGTCAGCACTGTATGTCATTTATTGATTAAGCTTTGCAGTAAATTATCGGGGTATTTATTCTAGTTAGGGTTACTATTGCTGTGATTAAACACTATGACCAAAGCAATTTGGGGTTCATTTGGCTTACACTTCTATATCACTGTTCATCAAAGGAAGTCAGGATAGGAACTCCAACAGGGCAGGAAGCTGGAGGCAGCAGCTGATGCAGAGGCCATGGAGGAGTGCTGCTCACTGGGTTATTTCTTACGGCTTGCTTAGCCTGCTTTCCTATAGAAACTAGGACCTTCAGCCCAGGAATGGCCCTACCCAAAGTGGTTGGGACCATTCCCTGTAGTAGAATAATAATAATGATGATGATGATAATGATATAATATAATATATAATAATAATATTAACATTATTATTATTATTATTATTATTTTATTTTTTTTCGAGACAGGGTTTCTCTGTAGCTTTGGAGCCTGTCCTGGACTAGCTCTGTAGACCAGGCTGGCCTCGAACTCAGAGATCCACCTGCCTCTGCCTCCCGAGTGCTGGGATTACAGGTGTGCGCCACCACCACCCAGCATTAGAATATTATTTGAAGGAGTGTTACTTTTACTTATGTTACATTTGTTTAACTCTGTGAAGCTGTGTTACTGTGCCTGTGTAAAACACCTGATGGTCTAATAAGGAGGAGGACTCCAGGGGCCAGCCACCCAGCTCCCAAATAAATCACACATGGAGGCTTATTTTTAATAATGAATGCCTGGCCTTAGCTTGGCTTAGTTTCTAGCCAGCTTTTCTTAACTTATCTTGACTACCTTTTGCCTCTGGGCTTTTCCCGTTCTCTTACTTCTGTAAATCTTACTCTTACTCTGTGGCTAGCTGGGTGGCTGGCTCCTGGAGTCCTCCTCCTTCTCTGGCTCCCAGTTCTCCTCCCTGCCCAGATTTCTCCCTCTATATAGTCTCTCTGCTTGCCAGCTCTGCCTATCCTTTCTCCTGCCTTGCTATTGACCATTTACGCTTTATTAGACCATCAGGTGTTTTACACAGGCACAGTAACACAGCCTCACAGAGTTAAGCAAATGTAACATAAGTAAAAGTAACACCCCTTAAAATAATATTCTACAACACTTCCCCATCAATTACTAATTAAGAAGATGCCCGATAGGTCTGCCTGCCACCAGAACTTATGCAAGCATTTTCCCAATTGAAGCTCCCTCCTCTCCAGTGACTCTAGCTTGTGTCAAGTTGACATAAAGTAGCCAGCACAGTTTTCAGTTTGTAAGGCTGCATGGTTACCTGGGAAACAGTTCAGGCTTTTCCATGATTACATTGGTTTTCTTGAGTTGTGTGAATTTTTTGTCTTAACTAAACCCATAACAAATGATATAGAATTAACACCTAAAGAAAAGTGAGAGTTGGGGTGGGGATTTAGCTCAGAGGTAGAGTGCTTGCCTAGCACACGCAAGGCCTGGGGTTCAATCCTCAGCTACACACACACACACACACACACACACACACACACACACACACATACACACACACACACACACACACACACACTCACACACACACACATACACACACATACACACACACATACACACACACACACACTCACACACACACACATACACACACACACTCACACACACACACACACACTCACACACACACTCACAAAGAGAAAAGTGAGAGTTGGAGTAGCGAGTGCCTCTGGGTTTGTCCACATAGCTTAGAAATTATTCAGACAAACTATAGATAGCTGTCCCTGACATAGAATTACTTTAAATACTTCATATATAAACATAAAAATATGTACTTATATGTAAACATATACATGCATACATCTTCATAGTATACAATATAATTCGTTGGCCATACAGTTGACCTGTTAGATGTGCACTGCACTATAAATCATTTGTAAAAATTAGAAAAAACCATTTATTTGACGTGTATGGCTATTTTGCCTGCATGTATTTCTACATCGTGTGTGTGTGTTTTGCTCATAGTGGCCAGAAGAGGGGGTTGGATTCCTGGGTGTTGGATCTCTTTAGACTGGTTAAACATGGCTGTGAGCTGCCATGTAGGTGCTGGGAGTCGAACCTGGGTCCTTTAGAAAAGCAGCATTAGCTGCTAAGAGCATCACTCCAGCTCCTGACCTTGTAATTCTTAACTCTTAAGTTAGAGTGAAAAATTGGAGCAGACCTGAAAGAAATCATGTATAATTTCAACAAATTAGGAAAGTAAACTTTTGGGAAAAATTATTTGCAAGGTTTGTGGTGTGCGACGCGTTTCTTTGAGGAACTCTGTGCTGTTTCTTTAGATGTCGCTTTGTTAAGACACCACTCCCCTCTCATTCATAAAACATTTTAAAACTGCCTCGCGGGGCTGTCATTGGCATCCAGGAAAGGACAGGCTGTCTCTAAGGTGCTTAGCAAGTGGTAGCTGTTCACTGTTTTTCTAGGGAGCACAGAGCAGAGGTTCAGAGCCAGCCACCTACTCGTGTGTGACATCTCTGTGAGTGCTTGATGAACGTGCTGCTTAGTAACATTCTTTATGTTGTTTTCTATAGGAGACAAGCTGTGGGAGGTGCAGTGTGAGTCCCCGACTTTCACCGTGGCTTGGCACCCCAAGCGGCCTCTCCTGGCATTCGCCTGTGATGACAAAGACGGCAAATACGACAGTAGTCGGGAAGCGGGGACTGTGAAGCTCTTTGGGCTTCCCAATGACTCCTGAGAGGAGGGCCTGACAGGGAGGGGCCAAGGCCTGCCTTTGTATAGTTTGGTCTGTTCTCTTGGACTTTGTGGACACTCCAAATGTTTATAAATTGTCGCAAGTTACAAAACCTTCGGTCAGACTGTGCATCCCGAATCCTCTCTGTGGTGCTGAGAATTGAACTGGCCTTACACCACTAAGCTAAATCCCCACCCACCCTGACTTTTCCTAGTTTTTGTTTTTGGTGTTTTTGTGTTAGCTGTTTCTATCCTCACCCCTATTGCCAGTTAGTTAATGAGGGCTTTGTAAGTATGGATCATGACCCATTTTAGGGTTCTCTAAGGGAACAGAACTGATAGAGTATGTGTGGGTGCGCGCGCGCGCACATGATTTATCAGAGTGGCTTACAGCCTGTTTTCTGAGTAGTCCAACATCAGATGTCTCCTGATGGAAAGGTCAAGACTGGATGGATGTCTCTGCAGAGCTAATCTGGCGCTAGAGTCCTGAGGAATCCCTAGAGAGCTGCTGCTTTTCAGTCTGTATTGGAATCCTGAAGAAGTAGGTTCTAATACCAGTGAAGGAACATCTCAGTAACAGGATAGATGAACTTGGTGCTAAGAGTGAGGACAAGCAGGCAAGTAGCAAAAGCTTCCTTCTCCCCTGTCCTTTTATACTGCCACTAGAAAGTAGCCTAGATTTAGGATGGGTCTTCCCACCTCAAATAATCAAGAAGAATCTCTTATAGGTGTGCCCAGCTGGTTGGGTTTCAGTGATTTCCAGATGCAGTCAAGTTGACAGCTAAGATTAGTCATCACATGACTAGCATAGATGTCCTCTGGCAGACCCTGTCTTTTGGACTTTAGATTCATGGCAGAGTTTCTTGAGCATGATGCTGCTTAGACATTACTTATTTTGAGGGAGGGCAGGATAGAGATGGGATTTTTTTGTTTTCGTTTTTTGAGACAGGGTTTTTCTGTGTAGCTTTGTGCCTTTCCTGGAACTCACTCTGTATCCCAGGCTGGCCTCAAACTCAGAAAGATCCGCCTGCGTCACCCTCCCTGGTGCTGGGATTAAAGGCGTGTGCCACCACTGTCCGGCCCAGAGATGGGATTTTTAAAAATAATTTTAAGAATTGAGCATTTAGCCCGGTAGTGGTGGCGCACACCTTTAATCCCAGCACTTGGGAGGCAGAGCCAGGGGGAATCTTTGAGTTTGAGGCCAGCCTGGTCTACAAAGTGAGATCCAGGACAGGCACCAAAACTACACAGAGAAACCCTGTCTTGTGGGGGCGTTTAATAAAACTGGCTTTTATTATGAAGCTACTAAAGTTATGATGCTACTATTTTTATTCCAGGAAGATACTGCAGTTTTTAAATCTGAGATGTAGACTTTATAATCCTGTTTAACATTCTAACTGAGGACTCTGACTGCAGTGCTGGGTTGCTGTAGTATTTTAAAGTCATTTGATTACATGGTGTATGTCTGGCCTCATTCTGTCTGGTTTGGTATATAACAAATTAAGACAAACATAGAGAAACATTGTAAAACAAAAAAATACAAAATCAGATCGAGACAAATACAAATTAAAAGGCAAGCTTGAGGAAATATAATAGAAATATGTGAGAGATGGCTCAGAGGTTAAGAGCTCTGGCTGCTCTTTCAGAGGACCCTGGTTCAATTCCCACAACTGTATTTCTAGCTCCAGAGTATCCAACACCTTTATACAGACATACATGCAAGCAAAACACACAGTGTACATAAATAAAAGTGGAATCATTAAAAGAAAAATCGATGGGCGGTGGTGGCGCACGCCTGCAATCCCAGCACTCGGGAGGCAGAGGCAGGTGGATCTTTGTGAGTTCAAGGCCAGCCTGGGCTATAAAGTGAGTTCCAGGACAGGCTCCAAAGCTACAGAGAAACCCTGTCTCAAAAAATAAAATAAAATTTAAAAAATTATGTAAAGAGAGAGGACCAACATGGATGACTTAACTGACGACTTTGGACTTTCCTGACGACTTTGGACTTTCCTGACAGCAAACAAGATGGAGGTAAGTCAGTGTGCTAATTCTGTTCTACACAACAGAAGATGGAGGTAAGTCAGTGTGCTAATTCTGTTCTACACAAGTTCTCTTCATGTTGCTCAGGCTGAGACTCGCTCTGTAGCCCAAATTGGCCTCAACCTTCTGAATACTACTATTTCAGGTGGATATCACAGTTGTAGGGATCTTTCTGGAATAAGCACTCTGACACCAGTGAGAATGGAAGAGAAGAAGATGTCACGGGTGGACCAAAGCCAAGGACAGCTCCTGAACGGCCTCAGGTCTGGGTCCAGTTTGCATTCTCATTTTACACTGTAAAACCACAAGGTGGTGTGAAGAAGCAATCAAGATTTTACAGCCGCATACTGGCAGTCAGGTTGTTGGGGCAACGACCCATTGTTCCAGCTCTTTGTCCAGGTCATTCTGTTCCAGGTAGTAAGTGAAGCTATGCTTGATGAATAGGCAGTACAGGCAGTGCTCTAAGCACCTCACTAAGTCAGTCAGTGAGTCAGCATTTAATAACTGGTCTTTTCTGCCTTACTCTACTCCATTACGACTGCTTCTTCTTTTTTTCTTTTTTTTTAATGGTTTTTCGAGACAGGGTTTCTCTGTGTAGCTTTGCGCCTTTCCTGGAACTCACTCTAGCCCAGGCTGGCCTCGAACTCAGAGATCCGCCTGCCTCTGCCTCCCGAGTGCTGGGATTACAGGCGTGCACCACCAACGCCTGGCCATGCCTGCTTCTTAGGAGAAAATGCTTGGCAAGGCTGGTGAAATGGCTCAGTAAAGACCTTCATTCCAAACCTGACGACCCAGCATGGGATGGAGCTCACCAGCTCTATAGTATGTTGTCCTGGCCTCCATATTGCTATTTCCATGGAGAAATTAGGCACTGACAAACATCATGTTGGGTGTATTATTAACACTAGTAAGTCCTTGCATTTTGAAGTTTTTACTGTTTTGAGACAGGGTTTTGCAGTATAACCCTACCTGAACTAGTACTCACCAGAGTGGCCTCTAATTCAAAGCAATCCTTCTGCCTCAGGCTCCTGGGTTACAGATAGATGCCTCACTTTAGTCTTAAAGACACTTTTATTTATGGCCTTCCCTGTGTCTGGTATGATGAGCATTTTGACTGTTAGCAGTTCTTGTTGCTTTCTGAGGAGGTTATTTTCAGCTTTACAATCTTGGGAATTACAGGGAACTCACATGTGATCATGTTCAGATTCAGGTTTGCTGGAAGACCCTTAACTTTGTTTCTTCAGAATTGTCATTCATGTTTCATGGGAAGGAGGCCTTGGTTCTAAAACCTTGACTGCTGTCCCAGGTTAGTGAGGTGATTTGCCGGTCTCGGTCCTGGGCTTCCCAGCAGCCTGTCATGGCCCTTCCTTGCCACCATTATGTAAGTCTGGTAGTATTCATGTCAGTGGAGTACACTTGGACACATTTTTCCTGTTTTCTAATTCCTGTGGTCACTGCTGTACCTATCTGTTTCCCTTAGCGTTGGGAAAGGATACTAAGGGTTTGTGTAATTGATTCCTTCCTTATCTATGTGGGGCTTCTCCTCCCTCAGTTTGGGTAAAGTGGCGCACACTACCTATCACTTGGAGATGAGCTATCGCCTACATGAGTCCCCTGGGGAAGCGCTCCCCCTAGTGGCAGTCTTTGCACAGTGCTTGGACCCATTTCTGCCTAGGAAGTTTTGGAAGTCACATGCATCCCAAAGGATAACATTATGTGTCCTAGACCTGACGCTTTCCATGGTTTGAGTGCATTCTGTGGTGCAGAGATAGTGGGAGGCTGAAGGTTGGCTAGGGACTGGATATTAGTTGGCAAGGTAAAACTGGGATTTACTGTTTCCTGACCTATCATGGTATTGGCTTGAAGGAAAAGAAAAGCTGAAGGGTAGGAACTTTTATTTGGGCATGGTGGCTCACACCTTTAATTCTATCGCATGGTAGGCAGAGGCCAGCCTATTCTGTGCAGCGTTTCAGGCTAGCCAGGACCACAGTACTTCTGTAGCAGTCCTGGAACTGTGGTGGCTTGTGATGCAGGGAGGAACCCCCCCTTGCCACATGGTAAGATTGCATGAGCGGGTGTGTGAGGAGGCTTTGTCCTGCAAGGACAAGGCTTGGTAGATAGCACTGGCAGAGGGGATTAGGGGGAAGGGCAGGGAGTCCTGGTTATACGCTGGTATCCCCAAGGACAGAGAAATGAATCAAAGGAACAGGCAGAGCCCAGTGAAGGTCAGCACTGCTCACAGAAGACAGGCATTGTATATCAGAAGGGAAGCGGGGACACCAAACCCAGAAAGGCCTGTGTGCACCCACATTCCCTGTGTGTGTTAGGAGCTGGTTGGAGTATAGTTGATGTGTGGGTGGGCTCAGTGTAAAGAGTGGTAGGGAGGGGCTGGACAGATGGCTCAGTAGCTAAGAGCACTTGCTGCCCAGGCAGAGGGCCTAGGTTCTGTTCCAAGCACCCACGTGGTGGCTTACAACTATCTTTAACTCCAGTTCCGGGGGGCTCACAACGTCTCTGGCTTCCACAAACACTGCACATGTGGCACATATATACATATAGATAAAGCACTCATAAAATATGTAAATATAAAAATACATAAAAGTGTATCAATATAACAAGTGTTAGGTATGTTCTTGAGTCCTTTAACTCTGAAGGGCAGGTTCCATTTCCAGAGGCTTAATCCTGGAAAGGAAGAACCATGGAATGTGGACCCTCTGTGCAAGGAAAACCCCTCACAGAGTAGAAGGGTAGGCCCGTCTCAAAGACCAGGGAGCTGGGTACCGCACACTGGAGCGCACTGCAGACTTGGCAAACCTACGTGCAGAGCTCTTGCCTTTTCTCTGGCACTGGCACGGGCCAAGTGACGCCTCTTACTCGGAACCTGCCAGTAGTGATGGACCAGAACCACTCTGATCAGGAAGCTGTGGGCTGTGAGCAGAGGGAAGTGAGGTAGTGTCACACAGCCCCTGACACAGGGTTCTGCTTAACAAATCCCTCCCCTGGAGTGAGGTGGGGCGGCTCCCAGTGAGAGCACAGGGCTGGCAGCAGAGACCTGTCACTTGTCCCTCCCTGGCCCTCAGCTTGTTGGTCCTCCTGCTCCCCACCCCACAGCAGAAAAGTGATTAATCACTCGGGCAGGTGCTGTGGAGAAGGCTCAGCCATCACACCCAGGCAGAGCAGGTGGTATGGTGACATGGTAGAGGTACTTCCTGCTTGCATCCTGTTTGGGTCCATGATGGGTCTGTGTGTAGTAAACAGGAGAGTGTTACTCAAAACTGTGTGCCAGAGGGTAGTATGGGGGAGGAGGGCAAACAAAGCTCCAGGCAGCTGGGGTACCTAGGAGGGGGTGTGTGGAGGAGGAGGTTTCAGTGCAAGTTTTGAGGACAGTGGGCTCCCATGTGCAGCAGAGGCCACAGGAGGAAGGGTGCTGCAGCTGGCAGCATAGTCAGGTGTTCTGTGGTGGAGAAGATGGTTAGGTGGAGTGTGAGGGGACCAGAGGGGGAGGGAAGGGGCAGTGCCAGGCCCTGGGTTGGTAGAGTACTGGGTGAGTAGGAAGAGGTGGAGACCTGGGCTCAAATTCTCTTTCTGGAGAAATCTGGACAAGCTACTTCACCTTCATGATTTTTCTTTCTTTTAAACATTTTTTGAATTTTGTTTTGCTTGAGATCAATCCAGAGCCTCAGACACACTGGGCAAGTGCTCTTCCACTGAGCCCATGGTTGTAAGGTGTGAATATAGCAGAGTAACTGGGGTAGAGTTTGTTGGCATGTTAAAATGCCTGGCACATTACTGACGTTTGGTAAAAGTCCTTTCATTGATACAGGTATAGCACATGCAGGTGTAGCATCATAGCACATGCTATGCTGTGCTGATGTTGTGTTAACTTTGCTGTCTTAGGAAGGGCTTTCAGTATGGCCTGGGCCCATCACCTGAGCAAAGGAGAGATGGAAAATAGTCTAGTGTAGGCTTTAGTAAGGATGGTGTGGGGTGGGAAGGGATTCACAAATGAACATTTAATGCTTCTCATTATCTCTTCACACAGCCTAACACTGTATTAGTTACTTTTTATTGCTGTGATAAAATACCATGACCAAAGTCAACTTAGGTAAGAGTTTATTTTGGCCAATGGTTCCACAGGGAGAGTCCATCATGGCTGGAGGAGGGATGACAGCAGGCAGCCAGAGGGGCAGCTGAGCCATCCCATCTTCAGTGACACACACAAGGCAGAGAGTGGACTGAATACGGGGCAAGGCTATAACCTCAAAGACCATCCCTAGTAATGTACTTCCTCCAGCAAGGCTGCACCTTCTAAAAGTTCCATAACCACCCCAAACAGCACTACCAACTGGGGACCATAGATATGGGGGACATTTTCATTGAACTCACCACAGACTTTTTAAAAGGATAATATGTTGAAAACTGTTTAGTTAGTAATTAAGATTTACTTTTGGTTTTTATGTTTGAAATTATTGCCAAATGGACCTATAATGTTCGATTTTTGTATTTTTTTTTTTTTTTGTTTTTTGTTTTTTTTTTACAAGGCTTTTTTTTCTCCTTTGAGATAATGAACATGGTCACACCACAAGTAAGGTCTGAAGTAGTACAGCTAGGTACATACACAAAAAAAGTTACTGGAATGCTCGGAATAAGATTTTTTTTTTTTTTTTTTTTTTACAAGGTTTGATTTTTGTATTTTTGGTGACATTGGGTCTTCAATACAGAACCTCACATATGTTAGGGAAATGCTCTACAATTGGACTACACTCCCAATCCCAAGTTGTGATTTAACGGCATCTAGCATCTTTATCTTTGTACGTTAGGAAAAGAGGACTGAGTGTGAAAAGGTCGCCCAAATGACAGTACCGTAGTAACACAGTCACTTGTGTACGTTTGGTTACCCCTCAATCAGCAGCTGCCATGGCGCCTCTGAGAACACTCTGCTGTTAATGCCATCGGAGGCACAGTGGGCAAGGAGTGGGGCAGATGGAGCAAAGAGTCCGAGCACCATAGGATACCCTGGGCACAGCAACTAGAACATGGCCTCAGCTTCACACAGAATGCGGATTAAAGCCAACTTGAAAGTTTTTCTCCTGGAATGAGCTGCCACTGTGAAGTTCATGTTGGAGGTGATGCGGCCTGGGATCCTGTTTGGAACAGTTCTTGAGTGTTTGTGATGTACTGCATCCCCAGCCTGGCAGCTGCAAGGCTTTTTGCTCAGCACTTAAACATTCTTACTGTCTTTGTTAACTAGAAAGTGTCTGAGGTCTCTCAGCTGGGCTAGTATAGAGAAAGCATGATGAAGCAGTCTGTAGTATCCATTCGGCAGGAAGGTTAGGATTGTGTCCAGGATCCAGGATCAGTTCATTGCTTTGAAGCCCATGTTCCTTCCACTGTGTTATGACCCTTCCTTGGACCACAAATCCAGTTTCAAGTAGATGAGACCTAACAGTGGCATAGACTTAAAAGCTCAGGAAGTATATGGGTTTTACTGTTAACTTTGGAATTCCTTTGTTTCTCAGTGGGGAAGGTGCCATTGTGCTCACTGTGTATCCAGAGAAAAGTGGAGTTTGGTTTGGTGTGCTGGAGGCAAAGGACAGGTGAAGGCAGGAGAGTGCATTCAGCTTCCATACCTATTCTGTGCCAGCCTGAGCATGACACTAAGGATTCAGATTTGGAGATCAACTGTCTTCATCCCAGGAGCATCTGGTTTGGTGCAGAGATCGTTACAATTCAGTGTGGTAGTGTAGTGGATAGCCATCCCAGCATTGGCCTGGAAGTTCTAACCCCCACTGAGGCTTCGGTAATGGTCATGCTCACAAGGCGGGGCAGAAGAGGAAGGGGAAGACCCAAGATAGAGAGGAGATCTCTCTCTCTTTTGGTTCTGGGACGCTGGACACAGGAGGTAGACTGAGCAGAGTTCTCCAGAGAATACCGCCAGACTGCGCCATACCTTTGCCAGACCCTACAACCTATCCCTTCATTTGTAAGTTACCCCACAAAATAAACCTCCCTTTTAACTAAGTGGAGTGGCCTTAATAATTTCACCATTATCTGGCGCCCAACGTGGGGCTTGAACCTATGACCCTGAGATTAAGAGTCTCATGCTCTACCGACTGAGCTAGATAATGGTGAAAATATTAAGGCCACTCCACTTAGTTAAAAGGGAGGTTTATTTTGTGGGGTAACTTACAAATGAAGGGATAGGTTGTAGGGTCTGGCAAAGGTATGGCGCAGTCTGGCGGTGTTCTCTGGAGAACTCTGCTCAGTCTACCTCCTGCGTCCAGTGTCCCAGAACCAAGAGAGAGAGCCCTCCTCTCTATCTTGGGTCTTCCGCTTCCTCTTCCGCCCGGCCTTGTGGGTGTGACCATTACCGAAGCCTCAATGGAGGTTAGAACTTCCAGGCCAATGCTGGGATGGCTATCCACTACAGTGGTAGTGGTTGTAATGGCTAGTGTTGGTTGTCAACTTGACCACATCTGGAATCCACTAAAACCCGAGCAGCTGGGCATACGCCTTAGGGGTTTTCTTGAATGAATTATTTGAGCTGGGAAGACCCATTCTAGGAAGGGCCACACATTCTGGTTGCAGCCATGCATAAAAGGACATGGAGGATAGAAGCTTTCACTCTTGCTGCTTGTTCTTACTCTCATTGTCAAGTTCAGCTGCCCTGTTGCTGAAGCATCCCTTCATTGTTATCCAAACAGACAGCAGTTCTTTAGGAATGCCTCATGACTGCAGCACCAGATTGGGACTGCAGAAACACCCAGGTCTCGTGGACTGAACAACTGTCAGATTCTTGGCCTTTGCATCAGGACACAGCCATTGTTGGACAAGTCGGACCACAGCCTGTTAATCAGTTTAATAAATCTCCTTTTAATAGAGAGAGATTCATTCTATCAGTTCTGTTCTTTTAGAGAACTTTGACTAATACAGTGGATTCATAAAAGAACAAGTTGGGAACTGGGGTGATATTTCATTGTTGGGCAAGCCCAATGATCTTCAGTCCTGGAACCTGTGAAAAAGCAAGATGGGTGGTAAAGTGTCTGCAGCAAGAGAGGAGGAGAGGCAGGAGAATTGGCCAGAAGCTCCCTGACCAGTGTATACAACAGCAGCAAAACCAACAGGAGAGACTGTGCCTCAAAACAAGGTGGAAGATAGTTGGGCATAGTGGCTCCTGCCTTTAATCCCAGCACTTGGAGGCAGAGGCAGGTGGATCTCTCTGAGTTCTAGAACAGCCAGAGCTACATAGTGAGACCCTGTCTCAGGAAGCCAAAACCAAAGCAGCAAACAAAAGACAAGGTAGAAAGAGCGGACACATTCTGGAAACCCCCCTTGACCTTCATATGTGTGTTATGGTATATGGATGCCCTTTAGCACATAAACACACAGAAGTGAATCTGTAAAAGATGAACCCAGGTTAGATTTCCTGTGCTCAGGACACTGAACTGGCCTCCCCTCAGTGCACTGCCCTCAGATCTTCTCAGGCTAGGCTCTTTGGCAGTTAAATTCCCATTCAGCAACTTGGCCTCTGGGCTTCTCAAGTCTTAGCTTCCTGTCATCGAGTGCTCCAGCTCTAAGAGCAAGCCACCTGAATCAGGGGTTTTACTCACTGTCACCATTGAGATTCTTATGGTTCTATGTGGGGAAAGTGCCATGGTGTAACCAGATCATAGTACTTGTCACCATCTGGAGCTGCTCATCTGTTGGCTTGTTTTGTGATTGTCTCTCAAACTAACCTGCCACATGTCCTGAGGACCTTGTCTAACACAATCATTGCTCTACCTCCATGTCTATCATGGATCCAGTACTACCAGGCTACATTTGGTGCCCAAACGTCATGGCAAGAGATTCCACCTAAAACCTGAGTGAACTTAAACATAGATTTTAAAATGGAGCTAAGAGCAGCTTCCTAGTTCATATGCCTCAAGCAACTCTTGGTACAGAGATGCCTAGGTATGGAAATGCTGTGGCATTTAAGCTTTGAGCATAGCATGGCATGACTCCCGCCATTGTACACAGAGATGCACAGCACGCTTTGTGGTGGATTTAGCTTTTGCTAGTACAGAGAAAAAAAAAAGTTTTCTGGGCTACATGCTGCTTGATGGAGGCATAGATAGACCCACTGCTTCCCAGAGTTGGCAGTGAGCATGGCTCCCAGAGCTGGAGGTAAACATACCCCCGCCATGATGGGAAACTGAATGAGGCAGAGTCAACAGCCAAAGCTGCCTCACAGCTTAGCAGTTTAAAATCCCTCCTGGTCAGAAAAGGATTATAGATACTCAATAAGACATATTCAGATGGACTAAACCTCTGAACGGTTTACAGTGTGTGTAAAAATGTACATAGGCTTGGAAGAGAGAGGAAAATGAGTATAGACAGTTATATAAAGAAATGAATAGTTAAAAAAATTAAATCTTTAAAGACAATAAAAGTAATATAAGCCTGTAAAAAATAAAAGAAATAGCCCTGTAAAGATGGAAAATACATAGAGAGCCTGGATTATGTATATTGTGTTTTCTTTTTTTTTTTTTTTTTGACTGTTAATGAGCTAATTGCAGAAAGACATTCGATTGTAAAGGCTTCTAAGTTAAACCAATATATATAATTTAAAGTTTTCTTGACTTTAACATTTGGATCTAAGAATATGTTACTTTTTAGAGGAGGCTCTGCTTTTGTTTCCACAGGAAGCAAGAGACTATAGATTTGTTCCAGGTTAAGATGGATTAGATTTGATCATGTGAGACCTCTTGAACCTTGACAGATGGTATCTATCAACAAAGGTTATAGCCAGTCTTCTCAGGACTTGACCATTATCTCGAATCTTCTCAGGATCCCCGTAAGATTGCCAGTGCCCCCAATCAGCAGGAAGTAGCATGAAAAGCTAAGCTCAAATTCCCAAAATATTGTTTATAGATGTTTATTTTTATTTAAAGGAGGTTGACTATAAATGCAATCTCTTTCTAAAGAAGAAAAGGGGAGATAGATATGATAGTGTGGTGGTATTGTGTTCCCCAAAATATTGTGTACCCTAATAAACTTATCTGGGGTCAGAGAACAGAACAGCCACTAGATACAGAGGCCAGAAAATGGTGGCACACATACCTTTAATCCTAGCATTCTGAAGGCAGACATCCATCCGGATCTCTGAGTTTAAAGCCACACTGGAAACAGCCAAGCATTGTGACACACACCTTTAATCCCAGGAAGTGATGGCAGGAAGCAGAAAGGGATGTAAGGCGTGAAAACCAGAACTAGAGCCTGGTTAAGCTTTTAGGCTTTTGAGCAGCATCCATTCTGGATGAGGACTCAGAAGCTTCCAGTCTGAGGAAACAGGATCAGCTGAGGAATTGGCAAGGCAAAGTGGCTGTGGCTTGTTCTGCTTCTCTGATCTTCCAGCATTCACCCCAATAACTGGCACTGGGTTTGTTTTTATTAATAAGACCTTCTAACAATTCGTGCTACATGATAGGATAAAAGGGTTGATTATTGAATCTACTTTTAAAGAACAACAGCTTGTTGAAATGTTTTATATTGCTATAGATTTTAATTTATTGATACAAATTTAAATTTAATTGTCATACTGTATATATATTTTTACTCTTGTTTAAGGTATTATGGTTATACAACTCATTTAAGGTTGTAATGTATAATTAAGAAATACAGATTAATAATTAGTCATCTATGATAATCAAACTTTTAAAAGATATTTATTAATTATATATAGTGTTCTGCCTGCATGTATGCTTGCAGGCCAGAAGAGGGCACCATATCTCATTCTAGGTGGTTGTGAGCCATCATGTGGTTGCTGGGAATTGAACTCAAGACTTCTGGAAGAGTAGCCAGTGCCCTTAACTGCTGAGCCATCTCTCCAGTCCTGATAATCAAACTTAGTCAGGTTAGTTAAGTTTTTTAGGTATACACAGATATATTTCAATTAGGTAGGTAATCTTCAAACACTTCAAAGACCTACAGAATATGGTATTTAAAATGTTTTAAAGACTTAGACTTTTCTGGACAATGAGACATGTCTGCTCCTGGCAGTACCAATTTACTTTATTGAAGACCCTTTATATAGAGTTTATCTTCTTGGCAAACTGCCATTTGGGCAAGAAAGTGCTCTTGCCTTGACAGTATGTTGTATAAACTGAACATAAAGAACCCATAGGAAAATGACCACTAACTTTGCCTAAACAGGGCAAGATGGTCCTTCATATTCCTGCTTCACAGAAGATACTGCCAGACATTCTGCAGGACACAGAGGGAAGCAACTGATGAATTTTGCCAATAGATGAGACAATGCTTCAAATTTCCTGCTTCACAAAAAAGTCTGCCAGAGACTTTAGGCCTGTAGGCTGAAGATGGGTGCCCCAATGTTGCAGAGGAACTTTAGGTGACTATCCAGGCTGCCAGATGTCTCTGTTATTTCCAGAACTTTGGAAGTTGCTTACAATGTACTTCCTGTTTACTTAGGTAATATATCCTTCTAGGGTCTTTGATGGAGTTGAAGACTAGATAGTTATAAATGATAGCTTTCCTTAATTATGATAAGAGGCAAATTAAATACACAACTTTAGACTCCCAAATATAGGATAGACAATAGAATATTTTCTTTAATTTTACCAAATACAAATAGACTAGATATTATAACTGTAATTCTTGCTTGATAACTGTTTTGTTATATATAATTTTACTATGTTAAAATTAAAACCTTCCTTTCTGATTAGACAGAAAAGGGGAAGTGTTAGAGGATATTTTTCTGTGAATATGTGTTGCTTTCATTGGTTGATAAATAAATTTGTTTGGCCAGTGGTGAGGCAGAATAAGGTGAGGCAGAACATTCAAACTGAAGATGATGATGAAGGGTAGAGTTAGGAGAGATGCCAGCCTGTCAACCAAGGAGCAACAAGATTCTAGCAGACTGGTAATGCCATGGCCACATGGCAACATAAAGATTAATAAAAATGGGTTAATTTAAGATGTCAGAGCTAGTTAGCAAGAAGCCTGAGCCATAGGCCATACAGATTGTAATTAATAGAAGCCACTGTATGTTTACTTGGGACTGAGTGCTGTGGTACCAGACAGGACACAGGAAGACTTCTGTCTACAGAGTACAGAGATGTATGGGAAAGGAGTTACTAATTTGAACAGAATGCCAAATAAGTTTAGAGACCCTCACTAAGCACTAGCACCATCTGATGTCTAGATCCTACCTCAGATCTCACCCCAGCTCCCTAGGGAATTCTGATACCAGTTACATGGGAACCCTGCCTTCAACCTGTTTGTTTTCTCAGCACAGACAGGAGTAATGCCTGTGCATGGAGAGAGACTTCCTGGAGGAGGCATTGCGGTGTGTGCTAGCTGGGTGAGAGGTTTGAGTAAGAGGAGCCAACCTGGCCAGGTGTGGCGACAAAGGCTCATAGGGGAGGCAGGTAGCGGTGAGTTGTGCATTCCCTTACAGCCCCTGCACTGATGAGCATGCTAACCTGAATTCCTAGACACTCTTACTTTGCCTGCCATGTTCTAACCCATAGCTTCTAAACTCTTGAGACCCTACATGTGCTTGCACAGTTGAACCAGGGTTATTGACAAGAATTTGGTTACATGAATTTTGAAGCAGGAAGAGTTGGGTTGGGGAGAGGGAAGCAGGTGCAGGAGGGATTGTGCGGGGAGATAACTAACACCAAAGGCCTTTGAGAAAGTCCAGAAATTTCCTAACATCTATACAGGTACATATATACAAAGTGTTGAAATGGAGAGGGGACAAGTCACTTCCTAGATATCATTTTGGTTATCTCCAGAACTTGCTGATGAGACCCTGTTGCTGAAGACACTACATTCTTGAGTCATGGAACATATAGAAAGAAGGGAACACCCATTTGGAAACCTTGTCAGGTTAGGCCAAATCTGATTTCATAGTGTTGGAAGGTGTTATGCACGCTCCTAGCTTATCTGGTTTACCAATCTTACTTGGCTATGAATCCTGTCATCTACAAAAATGACTGGCCTGGCAGGACATTCATGCCACTGGTGTGATAGTGGCATGAATGTTATAGTAACCACAGTAACCACTTTCTGACTGGAGTCAGGGCCTGCTGCACAAGGTGGTATTCATGCTTGTCACTGTTGTTATCAGGGTCAAGAATCTGTGGTAAGATAAGTCACTGTAGGGGAGAACCTACTATATTCGTTTGCTAACTGGATGTAGTATTACACTGATCCCTTATTGTAATACCCATAGATTAGTGTATGTCTCAGCCTTCATCAGAGAAGCTTCTTCTAGCAGTCGATGGTGATTCACAGAGACCAAGAATAAGGAACTTCAGGGTGCTCAGCCTTAAATAGGACATCTGTATCACAGCCCTCCTCTCAGGGTTCAGGGATTGCAGTGGAAGAGGAGGCAGAAAGATATCGATAGGATAGGATATAAGGGTAGACTCAATAATATATCATATTATAGCATATCCTATCATATCTATATCTAACATCTGGCATCCAACCTTTGGGGCACAAATTCATGAAAAAGCCGCTTGCCTGTGGCTTTGTAGCCACTGGCTTAGGCTGGAGCTTCAAGAGGCTGGAGTTCCCTTTTCTTCCTCAAGACCTCAGGGGAGTCTGGGATTTTTTGTATTTTTCTGTTGTAGCAGCAGCAGACTCCACAGGCTTTTGGACTCCAAAAACCACAGGAGTTAGCCACTTTTGCACATTCCTCCCATGCAGATGGCTGGCTCTTTGGCTTCTTCTCTCCCAGTGGGTTGTGGGTTCTCCCTGGAACTCCTCTGTGGGCTGATACTACACTAGGTAGCTGCCTTGGAAATTGCTCGGGCTTGTACTGTTCTATGCAGAAGCAGTCAGCCTCACATCGTCATCATCATTATCATCATCATCATCATCATCATCATCATCAGATTTGGTGAGACAGTTGGGAATCCTTAAAGGGAGATATTAGTTAAAAAAGACAGTTTTTTTCCCCACATTAAAAAATGCAAAACACTATTGTGATGGAGAGAGTTAGGTCTCTGTATGATTACACAATGCATGGTTTGAAAATGGAACAATTAGATGAGAGAATAATTAATTTAGATGGGTTTTTATAATGTCAATTATAAACATTATCTGTCTTATCATTTTTGTTTTATCATTAAAAAGTTGGTCAATATGAGTGCCAAGATAAAAGTTTTAGAAAAACTTATTAAAACAGATCATAGAGATATTCAGACCCAAAAAGAGGAATTTAAAGGAGAACCAATCTCAGCATTACATTATAAAGTTACAGAGAAACAGCCTAAGGCTTTCAAACAGCCAGCCTTAATTTATCCAGTAGCCTTACAGGAACTGCCAAATGATAGATATCTCTGATGCTGTTTAAGAGCTGAATGGACTTCTGTGGAAATGTTAGATTTAAAGAGATTCAAAGAAGTGATAGTCTCATATGGCATGCATTCACCTTTTGTGAAGAAGATGTTAAAATTGTGTTAAACTTGTAATAGAATTATCCCTCAAGACTGGAGAGATTTGGTTACAGCAGTTTTGGAGGCTGGTCCTCAATTACAATGGAGGATCTGGTGGAAAGATGAGGCTAAGACCATTGAACAACAAAGTAGGGATAGAGGTTTGGAAATCTCCCAAGACCAACTTCTTGGAGAGGGAGATTATGCTAATGTAGAAAGGCAATCTTTATGTGATGACATCCTGTATTTATGTTTCATAGCAGCCTTGAATGCTTGGGATAGAATTGAAGAAGTAGGAAAGAAAATTGAGTCATTTACTAAAGTCATACAGGGCCCCAAAGAAACCTTCACTGATTTCTTACAAAAACTGACTTAAGCAATAAATAGAATGATACCAAATTCAGAAGCTAGGCAAATGATAATTGAATCTCTGGCTTTTGAAAATGCTAATGCACAATGCAAAAGGATAATTAGGCCATTAAAGGCAAGATCAGCACCATTAGAGGAGTGAATCTGAGATATAATCAATATTGAATCTCATAATCATGATGATGCTTGGATAGGAGAGGTGATTTCTAGAGGTTTGAAGAAAAATAGAAATGCCAAATGTTCCAATTGTGGTAAACAAGGTCACCTAAAAAGGGACTGTAAACAAGGCATTCCTAAAAACAATGTTTTTGCTAAGAATAATCCCAATAGAATGTCCCTACCTTCTGGATTATGCAGAAGGTATGGCAAAGGCAGACATTGGACTAATGAATGTAGATCAATAAGGGACAGACAAGGTAACTCTTTGACATCAGAAAATGCCTTGAGGGGGCCTGTTGCAGGCCCCCCATGTCAAATTCAGTTCAGTTATTTCTTTTTATTTATTTCTTTTTTTTTTTTGGTTTTTCGAGACAGGGTTTCTCTGTGTAGCTTTGCACCTTTTTTCCCTGGAACTCACTTGGTAGCCCAGGCTGGCCTCAAACTCACAGAGATCTGCCTGCCTCTGCCTCCCAAGTGCTGGGATTAAAGGCGTGTGCCACCAACGCCCAGCTCAGTTATTTCCTATCATCATGGAGGACACTCCTTTTTCAGAGCAATTAAAGAACCTAATGCCTATTGTAAGAAACCATACTGCTCTGCATGATAGAACAGCTATAGAAGAGAGAACAAAGAATTCAGGAGAAGCCATAAATCAAAATTAATAAAGATTAGATTTGGAACCTTCCCAAAGTTAGGGTTGGGGTAGGGTTTTGTTTTTGTCATTCCAAGAAAATGAAAACAACCATCTTGAGGAATTTAAAGACCTTTGGACAAATAAGCATCCAAAGAAGAAGGAAGAACTACCCCCAAAAAATTACCGAGGAAAGGAATAATCTGATCTAATGTAATCTCTGAAGTCTCCAAAAAGATGATGTGATCCCACAACAATGATACCACATAGAATATGATAATACCACTAAGCTGACAAATACTACCTAAACATTGGCTTTGGACTAAAAACTGCTTAGGACAATTTCAAGGTGGCTAGCTGAGATGATACAGCCTCACAGACTACTCTAGCCAGGACTTGAGACAAGTCCTGCACTTTCCCATTATACAGAGACTGGATAACAAATGATACAGCTGCCTCTCTCAGAACTTGACAATTAACTCAAATTTTTCTTTTCAGGGTCCCCTAAAGATGCTGTTGCCCCCAGACAGCAGGAAGTAATTTTAAGAACATGATGCCCACATTCCCAAGAGGTAGGGTAGGTGGTTTTTTGGTCATTCAATGGGTTATGGATATTTGTCATTTTTAGGGTAGTTGGTTACAAGTGCTATTGGTAATGGTCAGGAAAAAAGCTGAACAAAGGAGATTAGATTCAGAGTTCTTATTTTGAAAAGAAAAAAGGGGGATATAGAAATGATAGGATAAGTGGTAGATTATTGAATCTACTCTGAAAAGAAAAAAGAGATATAAATATGATAGTATAAAATGGTAGATTGTTGAATCTACTTTTAAAAAGCAACTACTTGCTTTAAATATTGTACATTGATATGAATCTTTGTATATTGATACAAAGTTGAGATTATTTTTGTTAGAGCATACTATACATACATTTCTAATCTTGTACAAGGTATTGTACCTGTACAGCTCATTTAACAATGCAATGCAAATTTCTAGTCCTTGAAAGTTATTACCAACTAATTAGGATATAAAGAAATGCAAGTTAGTAATTAGTCACCTATTAAAATCAAACTTGTAGTCATATTAGGCATGTTTTTAAGGTCAAACAGTTATATTTTAGATAGGTCATTTTCAAACACTTCAGAGATCTACAGAATATGACATTTAAGATGTTTTAATAAAATAGCCTCTTTTTTTATGACAATGAGACATGTCTGCTCCTGGCAGCACCAATCTACTTCAGAGAAGATGATGGACATCAAAGAAACTCAACATGGAGTTTACTTTCTTTGTGGCAAAAGTTATCCACTGGGCAAAAAAAAAGCCCTTGCCTTGACTGCTGACAGTATGCTGTCCAAGTGGACAAGCAGGGCACAAAAGAACGGACTGCTGAACTTTGCCAAGACAAGGTAGGACAGCCCTTCAGAATATCCTGCTTCACAGAAAAGTCAGATATTTTAGAAGTAGGCTGAAGATGGATGCCCCAATGTTGCAGAGGAACCTTTGGTGATTCTCCAGGCAGCCAATTGTTTCTGTCATTTCTCACAATTTTTGGAAGTCACTTGCTTGTACTTCCTGCTTACTCAGTTAATATTATTTCCTTCTCAGGTCTCTGGAGTTGAAGATTAGATAGTTATAGTTGTAGTTTTACTTGTTAACAGATTCAGAAAAGAAACTCACTAAAGATATGTAAAGTATATAAGTTTCAGAGACATCAAAAGATAGTTTTTGGTTGATAATACAAGTTAGGACAGAAAGTGAATTAGGTACAACACTTTGGATTCACCAAAACAGGACAAATAATGGAGCATTTTCTCAGAATTTGTCAAGTGTTAATGGACTAGACATTATTGATGTAATTATTGCCTGTATATATTGTACATAGTCATTGTACTTATTATATATAGTTTTTCTTATATTAGTTATAATCTTTTTTATTTTAGACAAAAAAAAGGTAAAATGTGATGATATTTTGTTTGTGATCTAACTAATAAAGCTTGCCTCAAGATCAAAGTGTGGAGCTAAGCTACTAGTTAGCCATAGAGGCCAGGCAGTGGTGGCACACACCTTTAATCCCAGCACTTGGGATCTTATGCCTTTGATTCCAGTACTTGGGAGGCTCATGCTTTTAATCCCAGTACTAGGGAAGTTGAGACAGGAAGTGATATGGCTGGATGGAGAAAGGAATATAAGGTGGGAGGAGAGAGGAGTTCAACCTCTTTCAGGCTGAGGATTCAGTAGAGGTAAGAACTCTAGTGGCTAGCTGCTCTGCTTCTCTGATCTTTCAGCATTTACCACAATATCTATCTCTGGGTTTTTATTAAGGCCAATTAGAATTCATGCTACAGAAAGGACTGTAAGAGCTAGAGGGGATGGATAGCCACAGAGCAATAATGTTTTCAGAACACAACAGGGTGGTCACATATAGGAATCCACAGCAATTGTAACAGCATGTGTGAAACTTGTGTAAGATCAATCCAGAGAAAAATCTCAGTATGGGGGGGCGGGTAGGGTGGTCCTACCCCTAGCTGAAGGCTTTTTGGCAATTGTTGGCTTCTGGGAGAATCAGTTTTCTTCGAAGAGGTGGCCCCTGAGAGGCTAACCATGCTCCAGTTGATGGCCCCACGTCTGTATACAAACTGGCCGTGATGAGTGGACTTTGGGTAAAATGAAAACAGAAAACATGTGAAGTTGGAGGGAACAGTAGTGGAGAGGACGGGGGAGGACCTGGAGGGGAAGGAATAAAGCACATCAAATGCATGTGTGAAAGTCTCAAAAACTGGTAACACAAGGTTCCAGAATGCACAATGGCCAAAAGTCAGTCAAAATCAAATCCATAATTAATTGGAGGGGTTTGGGGGGGCCTTCATCTGTGTTCCCTTGAGTATGTTTACAACAGCTCTGGTTGTAAGCACACAACTGTGCACTCTGTTGTGTGCTGTCATGCTGTGCAGTGCCATGGGATGGTCCCCAGATACCTCAGCTCAGACTTGAGACATCTGCTTGTAATGAACTACAGTGTTTTTATGGTATATGCCAGTTTTATGCTCTTAAACAAAATGGTTTAATTATGGAAAACAAAGATTTCAGTGTTTTCCAAAATTTCTGAGCATGTAAGAATCAAATTAGTCTATCTTTGGATTATATTGTGTTAGAACATTTGACTTTAAGAATTGCTGTTGAGTTGCTGACTTGTTTTATTAAAATCATGTAATGAATTTTGACTTGGAATTAGAGTAGAGGTTCCAACAGCTTCTGGAGTGTCCTAAATGCACTCTGTCATCTGGTACTGAGTGTGTGAAATGGTTCTCAGGATTGACCATTAAAATAAAAATATTTACCAACTCTGAAAAACATGGAAAATATCCTACAATCTCAAATATTCAGCTAACATTTTATTCTCTACACAAATACAAACATAGTGCAATGGTTTGAAAATTTGCTTTAATTTTTTTCTTTCCTCCCTCTCTCTCTCTCTCTCTCTCTCTCTCTCTCTCTCTCTCTCTCTCTTTCTTCCTTTCTTTTCTTTTCTCTTTTGAGACAGGGTTTCTCTGTGTAGTTTTGGCTGTCCTGGAATTAATTCCCTTTGTAGACCAGGGTGGCCTCGAACTCACAAAGATCTGCCTGCCTCTGCCTCTGAGTGCTAGGATTAAAGGTGTACACAACCACCACCCAGACTTGCTTTAGTTTTTAATAAATGATAACATATGTATACCAAAGAATTTTAAAAATAAATTTCTTGGGGCTGGAGAGATGGCTTAATGGGTAAGAGAACTTGGCTGTTTTTCCTGAGGACCCAGGTTCAATTCCCAGCGCCTACATGATGGCTAACAATCATCTATTACTATAGTTTCAGGGGATTCAATACCATCTTCTGGCCTCCTCAGGCACTAGGCATACACATACATTAGGCAACACCCCTCCACACACATTAAAAAAAATTTCTTAGCTGGGTGTCTGGACTCACATCTTTAATCCCAGTGTTTGGGAGTTAGAGGGAGGCAGATCTCTGTGAGTTCAAGGCCATTCAGGGCTACATAATAAAAGCCTATCTCTAAATAAATAAATTTATGTTTTATTTTTAGTGTTTGATTTGTATTCCTACTTTATATACTTATATGCCCATTGTGGTAGTTTGGATGTAATTGGCCCCCATAATCTCATAGGGAGTGGCATTATTAGGAGGTGTAGATTTTTTGGAGTGGTTGGTTATGGCTTGTTGGAGGAAGTACATCACTGTGGGAGTGGGCTTTGAGGTTTCTTGTGCTCAGGATACTGCCTGCCCAGTGTATCAGTCAAATTCCTGTTACATGTAGGACTCTCAGCTGCTTTAGCACCACATCTGCCTGCATGCCACCATGTTTCCCATCCTGATGATAATGGACTTAACCTCTGAAACTGTAAGTGAGCCATGTAAATGAACAGTCTTATTAAATAAGAAACACAGAGCCAAATGCAGAGTTAAAAGCCCAAGAAGTCAGAGCAGTAGCTAAGAGCTAAAAACCCTTTCTTACCCTTCACTGCTGCTGCTGTCCTTTCCCTCAGCAAGAGGCCTACTTCCTGTGTGTCTGTCCTTTTATTGACTTTCTGTTCTGCCTTCTCATTGGTTGTAAACCCAACCACATGACCTAATCGTCACTGCCTGTCTGTACAGACCTCCAGGTCTTCTAAAGTTGGTATTAAGATTAAAGGCATGTGTCTCCATGCTGGCTGTATCCTTGAACACACAGAGATCCTTCTAGCTCTGCCTCCCAAGTGCTGGGATTAAAGGTGTGTGCCACCACCGCCCAGCTTCTGCTATGGCTTGCTATTTGCTCTGACCCCCAGGCAACCTTATTTATTAACATACAAATAAAATCACACTTCAGTACAAATAAAATATCACCATAGAGCCATCCCAATTAAATGTTTTCTTTATAAGAGTTGCCATGGTCATGGGGTCTCCTTACAGAGACAGAAACCCAAAGACACCCATGGCCCTATAAAAATTTTCTGTCCCAAACAGTAAGAAGCCCCAGTGTAATACATCCTGTTCCTGGACTACCTGTTCATCTTCAGACTCTGAACTCTCCCAGGACCCCGTCTACCTATGTGGGGTCACAAGGAAGGAGGTCCAGAATGATATTTGTGCACTGGGCTCTCTGATGAAATCAGGTGGGTACCAGAGCCTTTACTGGAAGCCCAGGCCTATTGGTACCTCAGCATCCACAGGTGTGCAACCCTCACACATCTTCTAATCAACTTGGCCCAGTTTGCTTCAAGGCACTTGGACTGCAACGTCACATGGCCGCAGGCTTTTGTTTTGCAAACTCCAACACCCCCAACTGGGGGCTTTCCCACAGGTGCAGAGTGGGTGCCCTCCAGTGTGCTCTGCACTGAAGGCTCTGCGTCAGCCTCTCCCCTCCAGCCCACCTTCTCTATGGTGACAAGGGAGGAGGGTGATGGAGGAGCACGTTTGGCTGGCTGTGAAGGGGCTGGAGGTTGAGCTAAGGGGTCAGCTCAGTGCCTTGCTTCTCTTGAAGCAGTTGGAAGTTCTGTTTTAGAAGAGCACCTGGGGCAGTGCGGGGCAGTGCGGGGCAGTGCGGGGGCCTTGCAGGTCAAGGAAGAAATGCTGCAGGCTGCTGCAGAGCAGTGCAGCTCAGAAAAGCTGCTGAAGAGGCTTAAACCTCTGGCCCCAGGGTTAGTGTCTGTGTTGGTGGTTATTGCTGCAACATAATAGCAGAACTTAAAAGGAAATGTTTATTTACTTCAGCTGAGGGAGGGAGGGAGGAAGAGGAGAGAGGGGTGGAAGGAGATAGGGATAGAGATGGAAATCTCCTCTTGAAGGGCATGCCCCAGTGAACTGCTTCCTCCGACTAGGATCCACCTCCTAATTTTTTCCACTGTCTAATCTCACCATCAGCTAGTAACCAAGTCTCCGAGTTTAAATCCCCAGCACTGTCCAGGAGACATTGCTGCTGCTGGTAAATTCCTTCAGTCCAAGGACATTGCTCCAGTATGTAGACGGATTAAACTACAGATCATCCATACACATGTAGCCATATGGCCTTGGCCTTCTCCTTAACCTTTGTGAGCCTTAGTTTCCTCCTCTGTAAACAAGATACTACCTGATTTCAAAGAAAGTTGTAAGACTTCTGGGTGACTCGTGACTGCTCTGCACAGTTTCTGCAGGCAGCATCTTGCAGTAGGAGGCTGTTTGTTATTTTATTGGTACCCCTGGGGAGGCTGTAGCAGAGTCGTGGGAGGAAGGGACCCAGGCTAGCGGCTGAAGGAGGGAGAGCAGGGGATGTGGTTTTCAGGTTCAAAGCTCTGTGATCCTCCCTCAGTGGAGCTATTAAGACCTGTTGGTTGGGGTCCCTGTGTGGCCGCTAGAGGGGAGCAGAGGCAAGGCTGAGGGCAGAAACCTGCTCCAAGGTGCACTGGGGCCGTCTGTGCCTTCAGCCTTTATTCCCTGTTGTGGAGCTTTGTATGGGCTGTGTATCTGTCTGCCTCGGGCAGTCCATCCTTTCTTCTGCTGGGCATGTGCTGTTGTTTTTGGAAAACACTCAGTGTTCACGCTTGCCTGATGCCTGGGGTCAGCAGCAGGTGAAGTGTGCGTTTTAATTTCTGAAGACTCAGGCCGTATGGAAAGTGGCATGCTCTCTGCAGCTTGAGGTCTGCTCCATCTTGCACCCTCCCTGCTTTGCAGCTCTTTCCTGCACTCTTTGATCTTTGTGCAGAGTGTTAAAGTGAGCCTCAGATCCTTAATCCATTTTGAAGGTTGGCCGGGAGCAGCATTTCTAGGGGCCACTAAACGCACTGGTTGGAAGAAAAATCAGAGATGTTTTTCCTTCCAAGGTCATGGAGTGTGAGGAGGGACCTTCATAGCTTTTGGAGCTGTATCTTATGCCAACCCCGGTATATTGATTTATCCCATAACATCCATAAGAAGTGCCAGGGGCGCTAGCTCAGTGCTTGCCATGCAAATGCAAACCCAAGAGTTTGTTCCCTAGAATACGTGTCAAAAAGCCCAGTGCCCTGGAAGAAGAGAGACAGGTCGATCCCTGGGTTCACTGATCAGCCAGCCAAAATTGCAAATTTGAGGCCATTGAGAGAGACCTTGTCTGGAAAAACAAAGTGGATAGCTTCCAAGGAACCACAGAGGGGGCTGACCTCCAGACACCCTATCATGGGCACACAACTGTACAGAGCCTCACACAGAGATGTGCACCCCTCCATAAGGTGTCTTGAAAACATCACCCTGTGAGTTTTACATATTATCTCTTCCAGATGCTGGTGAGAGGTTTTAATCCCAAAGTGGGGCTCAAGGGAGGTTGTATTAGTTAATTTTCTGATTGCTGAATCCGAATGGCCAGGAAAAAAAAGAAAAAGTGCAACTTAGAGGTTTCTTGGGGTTTCTTTTTAGCTCGTGGCTTGAGGATGCAGTCTGTGGCTGTGCAGGCATGGTGGCTGGCGTATGAGGCAGCTGGACACAGTTTATCCACAGATGAGAAGCAGAGGGGTGAGTGCCGGCACTCATGGGGCTTTCTCCCTTCCCCTCTTTGGTCTGTGATGCCAAGCCCACAGGATGGTGCTGCCCACATTAAAATTTTTCCCATGAATTTCTTTTTTTATATATAATTTATTTTATTTTTATTTTTATGTGCATTGGTGTTTTGTCTCCATAAGGGTGTCAGGTCCCCTGGAACTGGAGTTACAGACTTTTATGAGTTGCCATGTGAATGTTGGGAATTGAACTCAGGATCTCTGAAAGAGCAGTCAGTGCTCTTAACCATTGAATCATCCATCTCTCGAGCCCCTTAAAGGTATATCTACCTTCTTAGTTAAACTTGTCTGGAAAACCCCTCACACACATACCCAGAGAGTGTCTCCTCAGTGATGCTAAATTAAGTCAAGTTGACAGGACTGACAGGAACTATATATAGTAAGATGCACGGGCTCAAAGATGGTCTATAAGATATTCTAGCCAGTGTGCCTGCCTCCAGAATCCAAGCTTTTTCCTTTTTAAAGTATTGGGACTAGTCCATTTCACTTTTACCCAGACTCTTTCCAGAGTGAGTATATAGACATTAACCGTTAGGAAGGAGAAAGCCAGGTCTATGACAAAACTCACCTCCCACCCCCTGGGAACTCTGGATCCCACAGTGTGGGTGTCAGGTAAAAGCATGGATTCAGCATTGGACTGCCTGTGTTTGAATCCTGGGCCACCCACCAGAGACACCCCCCTCTCGTGATTTTTTTTTTTTTAAAGAGGTTTAACAGAGAAGAGAAGACCTACTTTGTTTTGTTTGTTTGTTTTTTTTCAAGACAGGGTTTCTCTGTGTAGTTTTGGAACCTGTCCTGGAACTTGCTCTGTAGCCCAGGCTGGCCTTGAACTCACAGAGATCTGCCTGGCTCTGCCTCCTGAGTGCTGGGATTAAAGGCATGCACCACCACTGCCCATCTGAAAAGACCCACTTTGAATGTAGGTGGGACCATCCTGTGGGCTGGGATCACACACTGACTAAAAAGGGGAAAACGTATAACACAAATTCAAAACGGTCTTACAAAAAAACCTGGAGCCGGATATCAGGGTGAAAGCTGAAATCAGAGAAGCAGAGCAGGCCACTTCTTAACTTAGCAACTCCTCAGCCTGCCAGAGCTCCAGCGGAAGGGCTTCTAGCTGAAAGGAGCGCTTCTTCGAAAAGCCTTTAGTTCCTGTCTCCTCTCACCTTATACGCCTTTCTGTGCCCACCATATCTCTTCCTTCTTAGTGCTGGGATTAAAGGTGTGTGCCACCACTGCCTGGCTCTGTTCTCTCCTAGACTGAGTCAATCTCATTTAGTCCAGGGTGGCTTTGAACTCACAGAGATTCAGACGGATCTCTGCCTCCTGAGACCTGGGATTGAAGGTGTGTGCCAGCACTGCCTGGCCTCTGCGTTTAATCTAGTGGCTTGTTCTGTCCTCTGATCCTCAGGCACATTTTATCAGGGTACACAGTATGTCAGCACACAAGAGAGAAAGGCAGATGAGCGCCAGCACTCATCTCCTCTGCTTCCTGTCTGTGGAGGAACTGTGACCAGCTACCCCAGCCCCCATGGCTGTGCAGCCGTCTCCATGGGGGCAGGTAGCTTTAGCTCTTTCTGGATGGATGAGCCAGGCACTTGACACCAGACAGCCTCCCTTGGGACTTAGAGTGTGATTTGTTAGTCAGGCATTTCACATCTGTGTCAAACATGAGAAGATGATTTTGGCTCATGGCTTTAGAGGTTTCTGTCATGGTCATGCTGAGTCTAGTTCTGGGGTGACACAGGACAGTGTGACAGAGGCCTTGGGCTGAGTTGTTCTCCTCCTGGTGACTAGGAACGCGCCCCCCCCCCCCCAACTCCATATAACCTTCAAAAGCAGGTCCCGGTGACTGAATCCTGACCAGGCTCTGCCTCCTAAGGTTTCTATCATTTCCTATAATGGCACCAGCTGGGGACCAAGCCTTCAACAAATGACTGTGGGGATGTTTTCCTATGGGAACAAACCATAATAGGTGAAGTTAAACATGGGTGCTGACCAGTGTTCATGAAAAGTCCTGTGTGTTTCCCTGGTTAGTTTCCTCATCAGGTTGGCCTGTAGGCAAGTCTGAGGGGCATTTTCTTGACTAATGATTGATTTGGGAGGACCCAGCCCATTGTGTGTGGTGTTCTCTGGGTTGGGACTCAGTTCTACGTTTATCAGCGGTTTTCATCTGTCACCCTGAGACTCAGTGTCCCAGTTACAAAGTGAGAGTGATCGCCCACGTTGTCAGCTTAAGACAGCGTGAAAACACATGGCCTGGTCTCTGGGAGGCATCATTGCCAATTGTTGTGGCATGAACCCTGTTACTCTAAATCATTATCTGATCAGTGGCTACCAACAGACTTAGTTGTAGGCAGACATTGTAGGTAGGCATACGTTGTAGGCAGAATCCAGCTGTGCTTGGTTCAGACCCTAAGCTTGTCCTTATTAGTTTCCTCATTTTTCCTCTCTGACATGAAGATTGTCACCTCTGCCTCACAGTGCTGTTAAGAGAAAGTGATGAGGATCTGGGACCCTCATACATGCCCAATATGCTGGGCATGTCCTGACAGTGACTAGTGATGGATGGGTTTTTAGCACAGTCTCTACTCCTGAGCATGTCAGAAGTCCAGGTGCGAATCTATCAGGACAGAAACATGCTCTGGGAACAAAACCCAGCCCTTCTGGATAAAGGATCCACTTGCCCAGCAGCTGTGGGCCTCTGGGGCTTTGGTCCTTCGCTCCTTTCTTTTCCCCTGGGTGCACAGCCATGCAGTCTGTGTCATTCTTCAGCCCCTCAGGCTCTGTCATCAGCTCGTCTTTCATTCCCACCACAAGGCTTTCAGCCAGCCAGTCATCTGGAGTGTGCTAATTCTTCTCTGTTGCTGGCAGAGATCTGGGATCAGCTCTACATTAGGACAAGTTGTAAGTAAACACACATTACTCAGTGTGATCCTTCTTCTCACCACATTGTCTTAGAATTGGATAGCTTCAAACCATCGAACCAAAGAGTGATTGGGGGGGGAAATCTGTATCTTATTTAATTCAGACGGTGTAGCGCAAATTCTAATTGATCTTAATTATAAAAACCCAGAGTCAGATATTGGGGTAAATGTTGAAAGACCAAAGAAGTAAAGGAGCCAGCTGCTAGAGAGACTTCTTACCTCTACCAAATCCTCAGACCAAAAAGAGGGTGAGCTCTTGTCTCTTCCTGCCTTATATTCCTGTCTCCACCTCCCCAGTGCTGGGATTAAAGATGTGAGCTTCCACTGCCTGGTTCTGTTTCTCTTTTAGATTGGATCAATCTTGTGTAGCCCAGAGTGGCCTTGAACTCCTGATCTTCCTTCTTCCTCCTCCCAAGTGCTGAGATTAAAGGTGTGTGCCACCACTGCCTGGCCTCCATGGTTAACTAATGGCTAGCTCTGTCCTCTAATCTCCAGGCAAGCTTTATTTGTTAGAGCACAAACAAAATATCACAAGACAATTCACTTTATACAGAGAAAATTAAGAATGCTTGGTTACACTGCCAGGGCCTTGTAGGAAACCTGACAATAGAGATCAGGTCTTCTGGTTCTCATCTGTAACTCTTAATATTGCCTAGAGTTTTGGTGACACAGTCACCCCAACATCTCTTAACATAAGCTCAGGGCTTCATTTGGGGCCTTATGAAAACAGTTGAAGATACTATCTCTGTTCTTCAAGTTCTAGAAACTCCCTCTTCCTCTCCACTCTCTCCCCTCCCCTCCCCTCTCCACCCTTCTGGGTCCTCTCCTCTCTCCCTCAAAACCTTCCTCCTTCTCTCCATCCACCCACTCACTTCCCCATGCACCACCCATGTGTCTTTTCAGTCTTCTGTCTATCCAACAGGCAGTATCTGCTCTTATTCCCCTCTATCAACTTCTCTTTCCATCTCTCCATCAATACATGTATTGATCGTGCTAGCCAATCATCCAGCTATCATTGCATCTCAAGCCCCAAGCCCTGGGCTGGGGAGGTGGACACGTTAAATAGCAGTCTTTTCTCTTCAGGCTTTCAGCTTTCATGGGAGATTCATAGAGAAAACTGCATCTAAGGATGTATGTGGGGCTCTTTATACAAGAAAGGGGACCTGCCTCTTATTTCTGAGAAGGCTTCATTCAGAGGGTGAAGAGTCACTTCTTGGGTGTGAATTCCTAGGGTAATGACCAGGAAGAAACTTCTAGGTTGAAGGAACAATGGGAAAGGCAGAGTACCTGGTGGGCTTGGGAAGGGGAAGAATTTAATGTCATTTGATGACTCTTTCAGGGAGTGACCTATCTAGTTAAGAGTTGAGAGAGGTTATCAAAGGAAGACCTGAATCTCAGACTTAGAGCCAGAATGCTGCCCCGAGGGTATCTGGGAGCCATTGCTGGGCTCTCAGCAGGCTGGGACATAGGTCAGTGAGCATTTAGAAAGATCGCTCTTGCTGGTTGGATGGGGGAGACACCGGAAATACTAAGAGTATTTAAAGCCTGCTATAATAGTGCAGGATAACTGACATCGTGACATCCTGGCAGTAGAGCTAGGGCCTGGAGATGAGATTTTAGAGACTGTGGAGGGAGAGTCTACAGACCTTGAAAAGTGACAGAAGGCAATACCCTTTGTTTAGAGACCACAGGAGGAAAAGGGTTTTTAGGATGGGAACAGTTAACATACTTGGTTTTAGGTACCTGTGGGAACACTGAGGAGAGAGCTGGGAGACAGTTATAAGACCTGAAACTTCTGCAAGATTGTGTGTGCGTGTGCATGCTTGTGAAGCTGGTGAGGGGGAATGGTGAGGAGTGGAGAGTACCATTGCACACAGAAGGATAGATGGCATGGAGGCTGTGGGATATGAGAGCAGATGAGATCACTCAGTGCTGTGGTAGTACAGAAACAGTAATGTAACTACTACTCAACCCTCTTCGAGATGAACGCCTACATCACCAAAGAAATATGAAGAAAATCAGTCTTTGATGGATTGGTTTGTAAGCGCCGTTGGGGATCCTTAGTTATCACCAGCTGACTCCCTGTGAGTGTTATTGGCAGGAAGACATTAGAGGAAGGACAGCTGGCACTGAGAGCTTTGGGCCTGAGAGAGGAAGTACTCAACGCTCAGTTCACTGGGCCTGGTTTACAGGAGAAGCAGAGTCTAATTCAGCAGGAACCTCAGGAATGGTTTAGGGCTTTGGTGGCTTTGCTGACCCCGGTGGTACACTGTTGTCTTCATGAGCTCGGAGAAACTCTGATAGAGCTGAATGGCTTCGATCTAAACGTAAACAGGGTTCATAAAGTGTAAAGACAATGAAGAAGGGACACAAGGGAAACAAAACAGAGAGGTCTGCCTGTCTAAGTGCTCAAAGGCAAGTGTGGGAGGTCTGATGGAGCTGGATTAGCTCGAGAAAAAAATCCAACAGAAAGCCAAGTGCTGTGCTAGTGACTTCCAGAAGACTTTAAACCCTGAGCAACAGTTTATAAGGAAAGATTAAGGCAGTCCTAGGGATAGGCAATTATTTCTGTCACAGTATGTGAGGTAAAGGATATGGGGTAGAGACTGTTCACCCAGGTATGGCTGATGGAAGGCTGCCGGAACAAAGGGCCAGCTCCAGCAGTAGGCATGCAAAGCCAGAGTGCAGCCCTTGGCCCTGAGCCAAATCAAACAACACAAGCTGGCCTTGCCAACACCATTAGAGCAAAGAGGTGCACAGCAATGGCTACACCCAAAGAGAATGTCAGATTATATATCAGACGGAGTCAAGTCTCCCAACACGCCCCATACCCACCATTGCTCTTTTGGTGGAAGAATTAACAAAAGTGGTGAGAGTTTTTCCATACTGTTGGGCTTCTCTAGTGTTTGCTTTTTGGTGTCCCCTTAGGTGAAGACCAACTGGTACTTGCTTAGAATGCAAGATCGTAGCCTTCAGAGATTCTGCCCACTCTCTGTAAAAATAAAAGGCTTTATTACATAACAGTAACCTTTGAGTGTCTTACAGATTTATACAAACATCTTTTTAAAAAAGACAGTTGAAAAACCCATTTCAGTTTTAAAAAAGGTTATCTCACATGTTGGCGGTGAGTGGTGGGGGACACTCTCAGAAGCCTTAAGTCTGTCAAATAAAAAAAATCCCAGTGCCAGAGATGGGCCACCTCCCTATGAGTTGTTGGCTAGGGAGGCCCCCAAACCTCCATAACAATAAGGCCATTGTCAATGCTATTGGTTACAGGCTAGAACTAGGTAATGAAACCTTATCCCTGCAGACATTGTACATACATTGGTTACAAGTCACATAAATCAGAGTGGGACTTAACTGAGGCTCTCTCCTTGCCGCTGGATTTCATAATGATGAAGGTACTTCATAGGGTGTTGGTGGAGAATTTCCTGCACTCCTGTTTGGCTTTGGCCCCAATAGAACACTATGAAAATGCCAAACAAGATGTGACCACATGCACAGCAGTGACATAGCCGGTTTTGGGTATAACCAACAGCCTGATGATTGAATTGAAAGTCTGCTCCAGAGAATATGAACTCTTTTCTAGTACTGTAAGTCAGGGGGACCTGTGTCTGGGGAAGCCAGAGACCCAGTGGGGAAACAACTCCTATTGTTTATTAGAAGGATACAATGTGCCTATCAAACTGCCCCTAAGAACTTAGGCCTGTGTCCTCAGATCACTGTTAGCTGGTCATGGAAGGGAACTTCCTTTACAAGTGATGGTGTACCCTAGAGTTGCAAATTGCTTCAAAAATACTTTGGAATAAATCTGTGAAGGAAGTGAAAGACCTTTACATTGAACCTTTTAAAACACTCAAGATATTGAAGAAGACACTAGATAATGGAAAAGCCTCTCATGCTCTTAGTTTGGGAGAATTAATATTGTGAAAATGGCTAACTTACCCAAAGTAATCTACACATCCAGTACAATGGTCATCAAAATTACAATGTCCTTCAATATAGAAATAGAAAAAAACCCCTAGAATTCATATGGAAGCATGAAACATCCCAGGTAGCAATGCTGAACAAAAAGAATAATACTGGAGGCCCCTCCACTCCTGATGTCAAGTTAGACTATACTGCATTCATGAATAGATACAAAGCCAGACACATAGATCAATGGATCAGAAGCCCTAGATATAAGCCATGTAGCTACAGCCACCTGAATTTTGACAAAGATTACGACAACAACAGCAGCAGCCATTTGAGAAAAGACAGCCTCTCCAGCAGGAGATTATATGGAGATTGAGTATCTACATGTAGAAGGATGCAGCTAAGACCACCATCTGCACAAAAAGCAACTCCAAGTGGATGGAAGACCTTAAGGTTAAGACCTGTAATGGTTAGAGGAAAAGGTATGGAAACACCCGATGGATAGACTGCTCAGAAGCTGGTGCCATGGATTCTTCCCGGGCACTGCTTGCTTCAGAACCACTGCACATACTGTTTTTTCAGATGGGGCTGCACTGTGTAACTGGGTCTCACACCTTTCCTCTCACAGCTTCCCATGTGCCATGTTACAGATAGACATGACTATGCCTGGCACTATTTCATATAAATATTCTGGTATTTAAAAAAAGAGTTCCAAAGGATAAGGAGGAAAATCTTACATATTCTCTGACATGGTTCCATTTTCTGGTGCTTTCTGCTCCTTTGTATAGTGCTGGACTTCTATGTAGGTATGATTTTCTCTTACCTGAAGGGCTTCTGTTAACATTCAAAAATATTTATTTTATGTGTACGGTTGTTTTGCCTGCATGTATGTCTGTACCACATGAGTGCCTGGTGCCCTCAGAGGCCAGAAGAGGGTTCCAGATCTCCTGAGACTGGAGCTATGGATGATTGTGAGCCACCACGTGGGTGCTGGGAACTGAACCCAGGGCTTCTGTAAGAGCAGCCAGTGCTCTTGACCACTGAGCCATCTTGCCAGCCCTCTGTTCCCATTCCTATGCACTTCGTGGGTTTCACAGTCATTACTTTCTTCAGCTCTTGTATGTCTTCATTTCAACTTTAAAACACCCTCACCATGTTACATTTCCACACTGGCAGGCGTTTGACCGCCATTATTATCTCTGTAGCTTGCTGTCTCGTGCCGTTTTTCTTTGGCTGCCTTTAAGACATTTGCTAGTTTTGATAAAATTGATGGTACTGTGTCATTTTCTAGTCTTTATGACTTGGATTGTGTACATAACAGACCGCCTGGCCCTTGTCTACAAATCAGTGGTGTACATGGCCTTTTTATAAAGTCTCTGTGTAGTTTTAGCTTTAGAAGTTCGTTTTGACTGTTTTCATTTTTAGCTTGGATAGCTGCTGAAGTTTTTGAATTTATGGATTATAGTTATCTTAACTGTTTCAATGTCCTCATTTACTAATTCTGGCATCTGTGTCAGCTCTCAGTTCCAATTCATGGATTATTCTCCTCATCGTGGTTTATTCTTACTCTTTGTATTTCTTGATAGTCTTTGATTGGAAACCAGATGGTAGTACTGTTGGATATGTCTGTGTTCCTGTTAATCCCTGCTCTGGAATGAAGTCAAGTTATTTGAAAACAGTTTGATCTCACTGGGTCCTGCTTCTGTGATTTGTTGGGGACAGTGTTTTGTCTCTGGAGAACGATTCCACATAACTCAAGAAAGACCCTCAGGGGTGCTCCATCTGATGCACCATGAAGTTTTAGTGTCTACTGTCTGGCTGGTGGCACCAAGTCCTGTTTCTAGCCCCATGTAAATGTTAGATGGTAATTCCTACAGCTCTTTCAGATGAGTCTCTCTACAGCCTCAGTGTTCTGCCTGCCTGCACCAGTTGATCTGGCCTGCTTGCTGTTCTGGGAAACCTTCTGTTGTCTGTGTTCTAACATGGGAATTCTAGCTGTCTAGGTCTAACTCCTTGACTTCTGGCGTCTGCTGAGATAAACTTCAGTCTTCTCTTTCTGGGCTGTGACCTGGAAGCTCTCTCAATATTGTTAGGATAGCCATATATTTCATCTTGTTTATTTCACATCTCTCAGAGACCACTGCCCTCTGTTTCCTGATGTTCAGCGTTGTAGAAACTGTTGTTTCATGTATTTTAGTAGCTTCTTTGGTGTTTTTAATGGGCATAAGTGAACAAAAACATCTGTCAATTCCTGTTTCTAAGGACTGATGAACCAGCCTGCCTCCATCTCAGGCTGGAAAGCCAGCCCATCTTATAGTAAAGACAAACTAAGACCATTCCTGTTTATGATGAAACCTGTTCCTCAAGGATTGGGCCATGCTCCACCTGTAACCTTAGCTACACATGGTCTGTCCTGCCCGGTCCAGGACACGGCAGCCATGTCTTTGTTTTAAAAAGTTGTAATGGCCATCTCGAAAACTACTTTTGTTTCCAAAGGTTCTTATAGCTACCCTGTTATGTTCATCTTTTTATATTCTGCTTCTGTTAACCCCACCTATTCTGTCCACCAAATCCCCCATTTGGAAAACCTTATCCCTGAGCTATAAAAGCCTTGTTTTCCTCATATCCAATGCTGACCTCTTCAACCCTACCTCAGGGAGAGGCAGCCATGTACACAAATAAAAAAGCTTGCTTTAATTAATTTGGCCATAATGATTTGGGACAGCGTTCTTTCTCCTCAGATCTCTGGGATTAACACTCTGTTAATCCAGGCCCTCATTCCTGGGTCAGGGTAGCATTTTCCACATAATTTAACAAAGGATTAGTAAATAATCCAGTGAAGAAAGAACTTCAGGCTTCATTGTAGAGATGGAGACTCAGATGAGGTAAAGTTTAATTATCAGCACACAGCAGAGCATAGATTCAAAAGCAGACCCATTGGCCCAGTCTTTATATCAGAACATAGTTATAGCGAATGCCACTTAAATAAGGGGAAACCATTTGTTAGACATTTAACCCTGTCTCTCATTAACAGGAATTTATGGCTCAGTCTTAGATTTGCCTTTTATTAGCTTTGTAGTCTTGGATGAGGGCCTTCCCCTCCCCCACTCCCAATCCTCCTCTTCACCTTCATTCTTCTGGAGCCTTCCTTGTTCACACCTATAATGTGGGAATGGTAACACCTCAATCACAGAGGTCCCTCATGGGCTGAAGACTATGATGCTTGTGGAAGGGCTCCATGCAGTATTTGGTAATGTAAATAGGGGTCTCTCTCCCTGGCCTATTGATTCCAGACTAACATGGGCAGAGGAGCAAAATAAGAACAGGACGTGTGGGGATTGTGAGAGCTAGGGATGGTGTTGGTGGTCACAGGTAAATTGCCATAGAAAGGAACAGGATTCATTTGTAATTCTGGCTGTTCCAACACATGGGAACTTGAACTTTGGGTATAGATCAAAATTTCTAAGAGAGCTAAAGCCTCGGTTTACTTTGTGGATTCTCTCAATTTTTTAAAAAATGTCAGTATATAATTAAAACAGAAACTATGTGGGCCAAACAATGCAGTTCTTTACTGCAGGTGAAGGTGTTCTGGGCAACAGAGCTCCCTTGGGGCAAGGCAGCAAGAGACAAAACTGGCTCTCCTTGGGAGGTGCAGTCCAGTGGAAGGAAGAAGAAGCCTTACACAGGAGGAGACATTGTAATAGGATTGGGTGTGGGGGGTTGAGCCTTCATTATCTTTGACCTCCTTTGGTTTACATCTGCAGAATGCTTCCTTCCTTCCTTCCCTCCTTCCCTCCTTCCCTCCTTCCCTCCTTCCTTCCTTCCTTCCTTCCTTCCTTCCCTCCTTCCCTCCTTCCCTCCTTCCTTCCCTCCTTCCTTCCCTCCTTCCCTCCTTCCCTCCTTCCTTCCTTCCTTCCTTCCTTCCTTCCCTCCTTCCTTCCTTCCTTCCCTCCTTCCTTCCTTCCTCCTTCCCTCCCTCCCTCCCTCCTTCCTTCCTTCCTTCCTTCCCTCCTTCCCTCCTTCCTTCCTTCCTTCCTTCCCTCCTTCCTTCCTCCTTCCCTCTCTCCCTCCCTCCTTCCCTTCCTCCCTTTCTCTCTCTCTCTGTCTCTGTCTCTCTGAAATGCTGAAATTGAAGCGGTAAAGCACTTTTGTGGTTCATGGAGGGAATGTCTTCTTAGGAGAGAAGGGCTTCCTCCATCATTTGACTCATTCCTGTCATGAGCAATGATCCCACTTTCCGTGTAGAGTCTTTCAGACTCAGGCAGTAAGAACCTGAGAATCCAACAAGCCTGGGACCCAGGTCTCCATATCTGTTTCCCACATGGCCACAGAGTGCTCTGGTAGGGAAGGGGAAATGGGAATGGAGGATACTTGAACACTGAAGGTTCATGTTGGTCTTTGAGGAAGGATCCTGTGGTCAATGCTGGGTTGAACTGATCAGCCCTACTTCAGAACATAGGTGAGGTCCAGAGGGATGAGAAAGAGACTCACCCAAAGGCAGCATCCTGGGAGCCCAGGGAAGACACCAAAGAGCCCGTAGCACTTTAAAGCCCACTGAAGCTTAACACATTAGGCTTGCACTTCACTACATTTCGAAGAGTGACCTGAACTCTCAGCAGATTCTTGAAGGTTCAGTAATTCCAACTTGGCAAGACACTACTGATTTAAGCAGAGTCCTTTCTGGTTCTAAAGCCCCTACACTGGATCCTACACTGGAAGAGAGAAAGCTTCTTAGAGTCATACAAGGTCTTCATAGGGGTCATGGCTAGCTTATTTCCTCATCTATAAAGTAGGATTCAATGGCATATGAGCCAGCCATTGTTCAAGGTACTGAAGACACTGCAGTGACTTAAACCATGTCCACACCATTATTAACTTTTATTTTTGTGAAGGCACAAAGGCAGTAACTAGATGATGAAGAGTATGCAAAGGATTGACATGCTAGAAGAAGGATGGAGTAAGGGGACAGGGTGTCCTGGGGGTGTGACAAGCTATTTTTTGTGTCACATGGTCAGAGAGGCTTCTCTGATAGTCATTTAACCAGAGACCAGATGAAGGGAGGCAGGCACATGGTATCCAGGAGGAAGGTCCAGCCAATGGGAAAAGTGATATAACAGGTAAGTGAAGACAAAGGCTCTCCATGGTCCATAAAGAGGAAGTGCTGACATTGGGCTAGGCTCTACTTTAAGTGATTCCACATTGAATAAAACAGTAGTTTTCCAGGCTGCATACCGCTGTCCTAGGAGGCTCCATTTTACAAGCAGCTTTGACTCTGTCTTTAGGGAGAAGGATGGCTGTAGCCCTGGGTGGACTAGCCCCACACAGCACAGATGATAAATGGCTTATTCCTGGGAACAAAAAGGGAGCCACCCTATAAGTCTATTGGGGTAAATTGAAACTGTGACAGCCTACGGGTACATCAAGATTATATCAGGAAAAGCAGAGCAAGAACTTGTTGGACATACTAGACCAAGGAAAGGTTGCAACCCTATAAAGTGATGGACACCTAACACTGACTGTATGGCCCCATGCCAGCCTATCAACTGATACTACTTGGCTTTTCTGCAGGCAAAGGTTCCTTTTTCCTCAAGGGAACATCATATAAGTTAGTTACAGGTTGGACTGGATCAGTGAAATAAGGATCGAATCAGAGGTTAACTTTCATGATTGTGGACAAACACTGTAAGAAATTGCAGTGGATAGTTTAGGAATGTCCCCCAAAGGACCCTGTGTTAAACACTATGTCCTCTGGACGGTGCTAGCATTCCCCACTGGGTGGGTCCCTTGGTCACTAGGGTCATGCCCTTGAAATAATTTAAAGGGGAAATATTTATTCTGACACATGATTTCAGAGTTTTCAGTACCTTTTGAAGGAGCGTGTGATGAAGGATAGTGTTGACCATGAGGCTCTCGGAAGGAGAGGGGGAGGGAGGGAGGAAGAGAGGGAGAGAGGGAGGGAGGGAGGGAGGGAGAGAGGAAGAGAGGGAGAGAGGGAGGGAGGGAGGGAGGGAGAGAGGGAGAGAGAGAACCCGAAGTGTGCCTTCCAAATCTGTGCTTCCAGTGACCCACTTCTTCCAGCAGGCCCGACCTAACTTTCCATAGTTCCACTTCACAATCTCAAATCTATCAATGCACCCAATTGTTGATTAGGTATGGATCATCACTATTTAATTGTCTCTGACCCCCACAATGGACATACCCAGAAGTGGGAGGTATTAATGTCATAGAAGGCTCTCAGTGTAACTAAGTTAATAGTCAGGATTAAACATCACCTAATGGGTGTGAGGGTGCGCTGGTTGCGACATCTTTCACCCCATTGATTGCCAGGGTCGAGTCAGCTGATGTGGCTGACTAGGTGGGTGTCTCCCGAAGCCCGGTGCTCAAAGGGGAGACCTTCCCTGAATAGAGGAGGACTGGTTGTCAAGAGTGGCTGTGCTGCCCTGTAGAGCCTCCAAACAAGCTCCTAAGCATCATGCCAACTACGTCGAATAGTTTGTTCCAGCAGCAGTGAGAACAGTGAGTATAGTTCAAGAACCTTTGAACATGGAGTGTGCTGATGTTGAACATTTGGCAACGGCCAACAGTTTCTTCTCACTAAAGTTTTTCCTGTTACATGTGCACCATTAAAGAGAATCTTGTAATTGCAAGCACATCTAGCTTTTGAATGCTCTTAGTACTCCTTCGTTTTGTTGTTTGGAGACAGGGTTTCTCTGTGTAGCCCTGGCTGGCCTTGAACTCTCTCTGTAGACCAGGCTGGCCTCAAGCACAGAGATCCACCTGCCTCTGCCTCCCAAGTGCTGGGACTTAAGGTGTGCACCACCATCTGGTGACTTCTTAGCATTCTTTTGTTTTTGTTTTTTTCGAGACAGGGTTTCTCTGTAGCTTTGGAGGCTGTCCTGGAACTCACTTGGTGGATCAGGCTGGCCTCGAACTCACAGAGATCCACCTGCCTCTGCCTCCCAAGTGCTGGAATTACAGGTGTGCCACCACCTGGCTTGACTTTTAGCATTCTTAATTCCTATTCTTTGGCAAACTGGAAGGTGGTGGTTTGTTTTTTGTTTTTTGTTTTTTTTCGAGATAGGGTTTCTCTGTGTAGCTTTGGAGCCTATCCTGGAACTTGCTCTGTAGCCCAGGCTGGCCTCGAACTCACAGAGATCTGCCTGGCCCTGCCTCCCAAGTGCTGGGATTAAAGGTGTGCCCCACCACCGCCTGGTGCAAACTGGAAGTTTAAAAAATATTTGCATGTTAAAAATACTTGAAAATTTTGTAGCCTACAAACATTGGCTCTGAGTTGCAGTGTAATGTAATACAACACATCTGTCACCCACAGCTTATTTCTTATTCTTTTAATCCATCAGCACATTCTCCTTGTACTGTGTGATTGACCCATATTATGGTTTGGATCTTAAATATCCTCTCAGTGCCCACATACTGAAGATTTGGTTTCTGGTCTTTGGTACTACCAGGAAGTGGTAGATCCTTTGAACATGGGTCCTGCTAAGAAGAAGAGGTATTGGGATTCTGACCCCTCTTCTTCCTCTCTCTGATGAATGGATCCTAGGGAGGAACCAGCCTCCCTTCCTGTGTGTCCCCACCATGAGCTCAAAGCAATGAGGCTGAGTGAGTTGGCCTGAAGCCTTTAAAACTGTGAGCTGAGCAGCACAGTGGTGGCACACGCCTTTAATCTCAGCACTTGGCAGGTAGAGCCGGCAGATCTCTGTGAGTTCAAGGCCAGCCTGGTCTATAGAGCAAGATCCAGGACAGGCACCAAAACTACACAGAGAAACCCTGTCTCGAAAAACAAAAACAAAGAAACCTGAGAGCTAAAATAAGCCCTTTCTTCGTAGCAGCAGATTATCACAGGGATGTGTCATAGCAGGATGCTGACTTGACAAAACCTATAGGAAGTCAATGTTACAGACTTTACAACAATGGTACTAAAACCAGGGTCAATTTTCTTCATGGGGGTTACATTTCCCAGAGTCCCTGGCATGTGAACTGAAGCATGTGATAGATGCTGGGGTCCGACTGGGGTGTGGGCAACAGTGAGTGTTCTTTCTTCCCCTTCCGTAGAGGATAAGTCTTTACTATGGGAGAGTAAAAAGTGGTGGGAGGTGGGACTCAGGGTGACTGGCTGGGGAGATGGGGAGAGCTGCCAAGACTAGTCCTCTGAGCTGCACTGACTGGTGAGGAGCAAAAGCCAATCTTTGTTAAGACACTAAAATGTCAATGCCTGTATTGCAGCACACTCTGATCCTTCCTGGTTAATACAAGGATAAGCAAATAAGATAAAATTTCTAATAAAACAGCTTTTTTATTTATTCTGTATTGGACTCCTTCTATTACTTATTGAAATATAAAACATCCTTCTGTTTTCAGAGGGTTCCAGAATCAGCAACTGACTTTAAGTTGGACTTTACAGATGGGGAACTTTAGGTCCCAGAAGAGGTGGTTTGTCTGGGGCCACAGAGTGGAGGCAAGGCTAGAATGACTCTGACATTTGTAGCCGGGGTCCTTTCTTTCAGTAAGGGGTATTGAATTTCCCACTCCCTTCAGGTATACATGCTTCATGCAAGACTTGTCTTCATCTCTCGGTTCCAGCGCTGCCTAATTTGCTCTCCATGATTAGATTTGTGATGGACATGTGACCCAGACCAGATCAAATCCACCTAGTCCAGCACCTTTGCTACGACATCCTGGGCTATTGAATCAACATGGGTCTCCAGCTCCTGGGGCACATCTAGATTAGAAATGAAGGTGGCAAGGGCGGGAAGCTGAGCTGAAAATGCTGCAGACAGAGAGGCCTGGTGACTGGTGTTTGAGTACCTGGGTTCAGCCATGGCCAAAGCCTGAACTGGTGCATTTCCTTTTTGCTTTTGCTTTTGTTTTGTTTTGTTGTTGTGAGTTTTGATCGACTTTTCTGACACCTGAGTCTGACCTACACGTACTGCTGCCATTTTCTCACCAAGGGACAGGAGTCCCTGGTTCTTGTTACGTGTTGTGTCTGATGAAACAGCTTGTGGCTCCCCCAGGAATGCCCCACAAAGGAGCTCTGCATCACTTTTAACTCTGTCAGAGTCCAGATACTCTTTGAGACTCACTGGGGGAGTACTGAATACAACATCCACCAAAAACTGGGTTGCTACTGAAGCATTGTTGAAATGGAAGGAAATATTTCTAAAAAAACAAAACAAAAACGTGCAGAGTGTGATGGATAAGCAGAAGCAGGATGGACAGACAATGCACTAACAGATGTTTAATGTCACGGAGACTACAAGAGAAACAGATGTCACTAATGAGTGTCATAAAGGTTATCTAGGAATGGGGAAATGTTCACAACTGCTGGAAGCAGGAGAGTAACGTGGCCCAACCTTTTCAGAGCATAGCTTAGTGACTGTTCAAGTGCAGAAGACATGTAGCCTCTTGCTTAGAACTTATTCTACAAATCAACTTTGATGAATCTGCAAAGATGTAAGTAGATGTAAATGGGTAGGGAAGTATTTGTAATAGCAAAAATACTGGTCACAATTACCCACTGAAAGGGAACAGTCAATCCCAGGACATCCAAACCATGAAATCAGTTCCAGCTGCTAAAAAGAATGAGGTCACCCAGGATATATGAGGGTGGGAAGGTGTTAAGGGTATATGATGCTATTAATGTTGAGACAGAAATTCAATCTTTCCAAAGCTAAGATGAAGTTGGGAAGTAGGACCAGGGAGCCAGGGGACTTTAATTTTCAACTAATTAATCTTCTTCCAGGCTGAAGAGAGGGCCCACTAGTTAAGAGGAAGGGCTGCTCTTGCAGACAACCCAGGTTCCACCCCCTATAAATTCAGTTCCAGGTGTTCTGATGCCCTCTTCTGGACTCTGCAGGCTCCTGTACTCACTCATGCACATACCCCTCCCCCTCAGTAAAAAATTAAAATAAATCTTTAAAAAAATCAACTTGTTTTTTAATTGTATGAGCATATTTTACCTTACATATTCATTTGAAAACTAATATTAATAATACATGAAGTGAAAAAATTCAAGAGGCTCAAGGGGGATGTGCCAGTTATCAGTAAACCAACTGATACAGAATTAATTTATTCCTAGCTGTACTTGTTGCTCTTGGGAGGAGGAGGAGGAGGAGGAGGAGGAGGAGGAGGAGGAGGAGGAGGAGGAGGAGAATGGGCGAGGAAGGGTGGAGGGCACTGCTGGTTACTTCTCTGACTTTCTCAGAGTCATTCTTTGTACATGGGCTGGCTGGCATGAGGCTTCCTGAACCCCACTTAAATACTTGGAAAGCCTTTGAGGGCACCCTGTCCATGGCCCCTGCTGTGGTTCTCCAAGGTCTGGATCCTGAGCTGGGGAACTAGTGAGGCACTAGGTCCCCCAGGAATGACCCCTTCCTGCCAGCTCCCTTGAGCCAAGCCTGCCTGGCAGGTACTCAAACACTCATTAGGCAAGACAGATCTGTAGGCAAATATTTATCCCTGTGCAGCTGTGGGCTGCAGGTGCAGGGCAGAGTCCTGTTTACTTAGTGTGCAGCCAAGCAGGCGCTGCCTGTTTGCTAAGCGCCCTTGCTGACTCTGCTTAGATGCCCACCTGGGAGCAGGCTGGGGTAGAACAGTCCAGTGAAACGTCAGGAGCTGCTGTCTGGGCAGCCAAGCCTTGCAGAGGCCCAAGTGTTGAGTCCTGACTACTGATGTGGCTTGGTTGGTAAAAGTTGCTGAGCTCCCCTCTCTCTCTTGCTTGTCTCCTGTGCTGTCTGCCAAGGTGGGTCATTGTCCACCTCTTTTCCGGATCTTTCTTGGGACTCAGCTCCCATACCCACTCTTCAGGGTTTTCATGACTCACCTCTATTCCAGAGCAGTCGGGACTACTATTAACCACTGTTGTGATCCCAGCAGTTACTATGTGATAACAATGGTTGGCCCTTGGTATCCACATAGGGTTCCCTCCTAATACCAAGGGAGGACACCGATGGCCCTTCCATATTTTATTTTATGTTATTTTTGTGGTGCTGGGGATCAAATCCAAGGCTTCAGGCAATGGTTCTACTCCTCAGCTGCAGTCCTGCGAGGCTTGATTTCTTGAAATCATCTCTAGATGACTTACATTGTCTAACCAAGAATAAATGCCACGTAAGAACTTGTACTACAGGCTTCAGAGGACAACACCAAGCACAAAAGGAGCTCTACATGCTCCATACAGACACAGATTCTTTTTGGAATAGGGAACCTGCAGATGTGGAGGGTAACCACACTTTCTTTTAGATGTATTGATTTTTATTTTATGTGTATGAGTGTTTTGTCTGCATGTATGTTTGTGCACCACATGCATACCTGATGCCCAAGGAGGCCAGATGACATGGGTGGATCCTCTGGAACTGGAGTTACAGTCTTGTGAACTGCCATGTGGATGCTAGGAATCAAACCCAGGTCTTCTGGAAGAGCAGTTAGTGCTCTTAAGCTCTGAGCCATCTCTCCAGCCTCTACACTTACTTTCCACACTTACCTGGTTCATGTTTGTCTTGGTGAGATATAGATGGGCAAAGATGGGGGACTTTTGCATGCTTTTGTTTCCCCAGAAGTTCTCAGGGAGTCTAGTGCCTAGCAGGTGTTTCCAACTATCTGCTTAGGGTCATTCAAAACGGCTTTGAATACCACACAAGTGAGTATGGGTTTTCTCTAGTCAGAGACAGGAAGTTGTTGGATTAGGAAATGCAAATAATATAAACAAGCAAATAATAAACCAAATGTTCCCAACTGAACAATATAAACTCTGCATCATCTGTTTTCCCAGCCACACCCCTTCCCTATCTCAATCCCCTTACCCCAGTCCATTGGCCTCTTTGCTATTTCTTTTAAAAAGTTTTAAAGAGATATATTTATTTTTGTTTACTGTACATGGCTATTTTGCCTCCATGTATGTCTGTGCACCATTTGTGTGTGTTGCCTATTCAGGAAGACAGAAGAAGGCATTGAATCTCATGGAACTGGAGTCACAGACAGTTGTGAACCACTGTGTGGTGCTGAGAATCAACCTGGGTCCTCTGGAAGAGCAGCCATTGTTTTTAACCTCTGAGCCCCTTTTATTATTTCTTGAACAACCTGGGATTACTCTAGCCTCAGGATCTGCTACATCCTGAGATTTACAACATTCCCACCCTCTAAAGTTATGTGCTGAACACTACTAGTCTCCAAGATGATAGTGTTAGGGGGTGGTGCTTTTGGTAGGCAAAGGTTATAAGGGGGGGGTCCTCATTAATATAACTAATGCCAACAATACATTTCTGTTCTTAAGTGCTGAGCTTGTATAAATCTTCCCATTTGTGTGCTGAGAGTCATTCCCCTGAACCCAGTGTAGTAGTCCTGGGAGATGGGACATCTAAGGGGGCTAGTTAGAAGGGCTCTGCCATCCTCAATAGTTTAATGCTTTTGCCTCAGGTGTGGGATCCTGATAAAAGGATAAATTTAGTTTCCTCTCTCCATCCTTCCTCCCTCTCATCCCCCCACCCTCCCACACTATTTTGTCCTTATACCTTCCTATATGATGGGATGATGTTGTGGGAAAGCCTGGGCTCTAGAACGGAAAGAATTAGTCTTTTCTTTATAAGTTCCCTAAGATGTATGTGGTGGTTTGAAAGAAAATGGCCCTCAAAAGAAGTGGCACTATTAGGAAGTGTGGCTTTGTTGGAGTGGGTGTGGCCTTGTTGGAGGAAGTGTGTCCTTATGAAGCTTTGCTCAAGCTTCACTCATTTGGACATTCAGTTCACTTCCTGTTGTCTACATGTCCAGATGTAGGACTCTCAGCTTCAGCACCATGTCTGCCTGTATGCCACCATGTCCCACTATTAGGATAACGGACTAAACCTCTGAACTGTAAGGGAGTCACCACAATGAACTGTTTTCCTTTATACTAGTTGCCAGGGTTATGATGTCTCTTCACAGTAATAGAAACTAACTAAGCACTGAAGCATTCTGTTACAGTAGCCCAAAATTGATGTTTTTTTGTTATAGCAGTCTAAACAGACAAGATAGGGCCTTGGACACCCTGTTTTCTTGTCTAGAATACTTTCCCTTGAGCATCGTGATACACCTCCTTGTTGACATCTCAGCCTCCAATGTCACCTGACCAGAGAGCCCTTCTTGCACTGCAAAGGAGCCTCATTGTCCACTGCCCCCACCCTGCTCACTTTCTGCAAGTCAGTGGGAAGAGGATCATGACAAGTCTTAAAGAGTGATGAGCGAAGCCCAGGAGCTTCACAATCGCACAGAGCCAGGGTGAGATGCCTGCAGGCTCACTGCTACCGCAAATCAAATTTAAAATCTTTGCAGGTGGTGCAGCACTGAGGGAGAGTCTGTGTTTCGAGGCAGGCGTTTTCTGTGTGACCTGAGACCAAGAAAGCCCCCACTGTGAGTCTTGGCTAGCCTTGAACAGGGACTGCATAGAAGACATTTCCATAGGGTCATTCCCTGGACTACACTGTTTGCTCTGTATCCTTTTAGGGACCAGGTAGGTTGAGTCATACACTTTGCTTAATCAGTTGACCATTTCTGGATACTGTAACACTAGTTCCCACATACTGATCATACTGGAGGCTTGGCTAAGTCCTAAGATGTAGCTGATCTACTATGTTCAGGATCCTCTGCAACCCCATTGTGTGTTGCTTTACAAATGATGCCACATAACTCAGCAGTGGAATGTCTGGGATTGTAAGCCATATTGTCATTCCAGAAAGCTTCCAACTTTTTGTGCTTGGGTAGAATTTTGTTCCTTTAAAAAAAGATTTGAATTTATTTATTGCTTTAGACAAGGTCTCACTGTGTAGCTCAGACTGGCCTGGAAGTCCAGAGGGCTGGGATTACAGGTGTGTGCTACTGTACCTAGGCAGGGAAAATGAGGCTTGGAGAGGCCAGAGATGTGCCTTGGGCAGAATTGGGAAGAGCTGGGACCCAGATCTATCAATGTCTGTTCTATGCTCTCCTCTGGCCCATCCCTTTGCACTTTGGGACAACAGCCAAGTGTCTCACTTCTTCTGGACTGTGGGCAGTGACTGGAGAGGGGTGGTTTTTCTGGTGTCTTCTCCATAACCAGCTGCAGCCTTGAGGATGGGTGGGGTGGGGGTGTGCATTGCTGGTGGGCAGAGGGACCTATTCTAGTCTACAAATGCTCATCTTTTCCTTTCTGTCTGCACCCCTCCCGTTCCCCTTCTTGCCTCCCAGAGAGCTCTGTACTAATTAATCAGCAGACATTAGCTCCTCCAGCTGGGACCAAGTGCGGTAGACTCATTAGTACAGAATGACATTCATATAACACTTTTTTTTTTTTGAGACAAATGCAATGCTTCAGAGTAGGTGTCTATGGGGGGCTGCCTGTAGAACCGGTATGGGCAAAGAAATAGTTGTAAGAGGCCTAGAAGAGGAAACTGTGAATATGGAAGGAGGATCAGCAGGCCTGGACAGATGACTGGACAGAAGAGAGGTTCAGAGCAACTGGAGCTCAGGCAGAGACTGAGCTAACTGTCCTCTTGTGCTAACTAGTGTTGACTGGTTTGTTCCTCAGAACCTTTGGTGGAAATTCAGCATCTCTCCTTACTCTGTATTTTAGAATATAGAGCCAGCTTCTTAATGGACTAGGAACCTCTCCAACATGGGACAGGAACTCACATTGCTGACTGGTTGGTTCCTCTAGGGGCATGTAGAATAGCATTACAGAAATGAATCCAGAAAATAAAACTCCCCCCTAGGCCTCCTTGGAATAGGCAGGTTGGAGAAGCAGTGTTATGTGATGGCCTTTGGGCCTGGATGGTTTGGGACAGGGTCTACCCTCCACTCCTCTGCTTTCTCACATTGTCCTTCAGAAGGTCACTCTGGTCCTCTTGGGCTTCTGCTTGCTTTTCTGGGATGGGAATGTGTAATACAGTAGTAACAGCTGCCTCTTGGGACAGTTGGGGACTACAGGGTGACATCCTTTGCAGAGCATGTGCTTTTCTTCTTTTCCTTTGTTATTCTTTACCCAGTAGAGCTAAACAACTCTTGGTTTAAAAGATTATGGTTATTGTCTATTTGCATGACGTGTGTGGGGCCAGGCACAGCATAGCGAAGGGATGGCAGGGATCGGACAGCTTTGTGGAGTGGGTTCTCTCTTTCCACCTTTACATGGGTTTCAGAGATTAACTCAGGTTGCCAAACTTATGCAGCCAAGTGTCTTTACCTGCATCTCGATGGCCCTATACATCAACTCTCTTTACCCACAGAGACAATTGACTCAAACTAGCCTTCTACAGGAAAACTTAGAAATTGATTTCTGTTGGCTTCCAATACTGTTTCTTTACTCACTAGAACCAACCACATGACAGCTAGACTAGACCCTGAGGTTAAGAAGGAGCATGTGACACCATGTTCCTGTGAAGAAGTTAGCATGGGGGAAGAGAATTGCTAGGATATGGAATAAGTAGAGCTTTGGATTTCCTCGAAATACTATTTCAAATGTGTTGTCTTCTGGTCCTGATGAACACCTGCACTGCTACCCACCTTTATTTTTCTTCAGGAAATGTGGCTGATGCACCTATTGCCTTAGATACTTTGGAGAGGTGTCAACCAAGACAAGTGAACATCACAGTTTCCCGCCTAAGTGTCATGTGTTGAACACTTGGTCCCTGGCTCATAATGCTGTTGGGAGGTGGTGGTGGAATCTATGGGAGGCAGGGCCTAGTTGGAGGTCAACAAGGGGGCACACCTTTGAAGGGTACATTGGATCCTGGCGAGCCTCTCATCTGTATGTTTCCTAGCCACTCCAGGCGGGCAGCTTTGTTTGCCGTGTGCTCCTAACAATGGTATAGAAGGACCTCATAGTAATTTCTATTTCAGTTCTTTGAGGAACGTCCATACCGAGTCCCAAATTTGTACCAGCAGTGCATAGGGGTCCCTTTTTCTCTGCAGCCTCGCCAGCGTTAATTGTCCTTTGCGTTTTTCATGATGGCTAGTCTGACTCTTGAGTATTCCAAAGTATTAATTTGCATTTCTCTGATGACTAAGGATGCTGAAGATTTTTCCATATGCTCCATCGTCATTTGTACTTCATGTTTGGAGAACTGTCTGTTCACTTCATTGGCTCATCTATTGATTGAGTTACTTTTTTGGTATGTGGGTTTTTAAAAGTCTATTATATATTCCAGATATTAATAATCTGTTGGACATATAGCTATAAGGATTTTTTCCTCCCATTTTGTAGGCACCTCCTTTTCTCTTTTATTGTATGTGTGCATGATCCATGTGTGGGTGTGTGGGCCAGCATGCAGGAAAACAGCTTTGTGGAGCTGGTTTCTTCTACCACCTTTCTATGGATTCCAGGTCTCAAACTCAGGTTGCCAGGCTTCTGAAGCAAGCATCTTTGCCCCCTGGGGCATCTGCTCCTAGGCTGTCTCTTAATTCAATTAACTGTTTCATTGCTGTGCCAAGCCCTTTAATTTCATGTAATCCAGTTTTTCAGCTCATGGCATTACATCCTGAGCTGCTGCAACCCTCTTTAGGAAGTCCTTGCCTATGCTTACCTCTTGAGGTGTCCCCTTACATTCCCTCTAATAGTTCTCAGGGTTTCAGGGCTTAGACTAATGTCTTTGTTCCATGTTGGATTGGTTTCTGTAATAGTGATAAATAGAGACCTAGCTTCATTCTTCTACACTGGATGTCCAGCTTTCGAAAATCATTTACTAAAGAGGCTGTCTTTTCTTCAAAATATGGTCTTCATGTCTTTGTAAGAAAAACTCAGATAATGGTAGCTGTGTGTATTTAATTCTGGGTGTACTACTCTATTCTGTTGCTCTGCTGTTCCTATAGATTTGTGGTATAACCTGATACCAGGCATGGTGATCCTTATGGCATTGTTCCTATTTATTTATTGGCTATCTGGGCTGTTTTGTGCTACCATAAGGATTTTAGATTGTATTTTCTACTTCTGTGAAGAATGGCTTTGGAATTTCGATGGGGATTGCATTTATTCTCTAGATCACTTTGGGCAACATAGCCGTTTTGCCTACATTAATTCTGGCCGTCTGTGAGTGTGGACGTTCTTTCCATAGTCTGGTGTCACATTTACTTTACTCAGTATTTAAACATTTTCATTGTTGATTTCTTTTACTTCTTTTTGTTTGTTTGAGACAGGGTTTCACTGTTTAGTTCTGGCTATTCTGGAATTCACTATGTAAAACAGGCTGGTTTTGAACCCACAGAAATCTGCTTGAGTGCCGGGATTAAAGGCATGCGCCCCCATACCTGGCTCTTTGGTTATTTTTTTTCCTAGGTATTTTTGAAGCTATTGTGAGTGGGTTGTTTGGCTAAATTCTTTCCCAGCATGTTTGTTGTTGGTGTGTAGGCACACTACATACTATTAGGATTGATGTTTGCGTGTTGACTTCATGTTCTGATATTTTGCTGAAAGCTTTTGAATTCTGAGAGTTTTCTGGTGGTGTAAGTAGGGTCTCTTCTATGCAGGATCACATCACCTGCAAATAGGATGGTATTACTGCTCTTTGTACTTGTGTCCATTCACTTTCTTTCTCTTGTCTTATTGCTTGAACTGTACTGAAGAGTAGACACGCTTGCTCAATTCATTGTTAGTGGAAATTCCTTGTGTCTGTGATGGTTATGAGATCTAGACTCCCTTAGAACTCTGGGCATGTCTGTGTGGGAACAGAGTTGTATAGATTGGGGTAATTCAAGTGGGATGACCTCCTGAAATGTGGGCAGCACCACCCTTGGCTGGGGCCTGAGACTCAGTAAGGAGAAGGTGATCTCTAGCTGGCATTCATCTCTTTCTGTTTCCTCACCATGTATATGATGTGACCAGCTACTTCATGTTCCTGTAGCCATGATGGACCGTGCGTCCTCACACTGTGAGCCTGAGCCAACCCTTCCTTCTCTAACTTGCCTCCACCAAGTATTCTGTCACAAGAACAAGGCACTAATACAGAAAATTGGTGTGGGACTTTCACTATGAGAAAGCTGACCATGTGACTCATAGGCCTTTGGAACTGGCTTGTGGTAGGAACAGGGAAGAGTTTGTAACTTTGTACTTAGAAAAGCCCTAGAATGGTCTCTGTCCTTGTTAACAATAACAGTTGTCTTGAGAGGAGGTTCCAAGCATTTGCAGTTACCCTCACTCCCATTTGGGAGCAGAGTACTCCCTGCTGAAGTCTGAGCCCCTGGGATGGCCTCTGGTCTCTTTTTATCCTGCCTTCTAAAGATGCCTTTCTTTCTTTGTTTACTGTAACCAAAGAGTAGTGGCTCTCCAGCTAGCCCCACTTACTCCCCAGAGATTCTAGTGGTCTCTGCATGTGTACCACCCACCATTGTCCTTTTGTGGGGAGCATTTACAAATAGACTTGGCAATTTTGAGGTATACAACATATTGTTAGTAACTATAGCTACCATTATTGGCCAACACCTCCTCAGTTCTCCTACCCACCCTAGCCCTGGTTAAAAAAATTGTTTTTTTTTTTAATGAGTTGGGGATTTAGCTCAGTGGTAGAGTACTTGCCTAGCAAGCGAAAGGCCCTGAGTTTGATCCTCAGCTTAAAAAAAATTTTTTTTTTGTTTTGTTTTTTCAAGACAGGGTTTCTCTGTGTAGACCAGACTGGACTTGAGATTCACTGGCCTCTGCCTCCTAAGTACTGGGATTAAAAGTATGCGCCGCTACACCAGGCTTGCCCTTGATAAATTCTAAGATTTTACCTGCTTTTTGTGTGTGTGACATTTTCAGATTCTTCATATAAATGTGATATTATATAATATTTGCCTTTTTGTGTTTAATTTATTTCTTTTTGAAGTGTAAATCTCATTAATCTTATCAATAAAAACCAGGAGTCAGATATCAGGGTGGTAACTTGAAAGATCAGAGAAACAGAGGAGCAGTCACCAGTGACCTCTCCAGATCCTCCTACCAAAAAAGCTGAGTTCCTGTCTCCACCTCCCAAGTGCTGGGATTAAAGGCTTATTGCTACCACTACCCAGCTTCTATGGTTAACTAGTGGCTAGCTCTGCTTTCTGATCTCCAGGCAAGTTTTATTTGTCAGATCACAAACAAAATATCATGCAACACTCTTAACATGATATCTTCAAAGTTCAAATTTAACTGGGCATCCTGCTTTTTATTTTCTTCCTAATTCTGAGACCTTGGCTTTGCTCTGAGATGGAAGGAAGCCACTGGAAGGTGTGGGGCAGAGAGCAGAAGAGGAGTGAGCAGCTTCACAGCTATCCTGTGGGAGCTCTGTCACAAACAGATCATCGAGCAAAGACAGAAACCTGTCTTCTTATTTGGAGATATGAAATGATGGACGCTCTGAGGAAAAGCTGAAGAGTCTGGATGTGTTGGAGACAGAGATGAGCCCATGTGTTAATGGGCGAGGAAAGGAAGAGTTCAAGGAGGACTCCAGGGCTTTTGACCTGAGCAGCTGAGAGATCACAAGGAGAAGCTCCTGTGTACATGTCACTGTTGTGGGATGATCCTTCTGTACCCTGTGTGCTTTCTGTATCACTCTCATTGGTTAATAATAAGTCTGTTTGGCCTATAGCAAGGCAGGATAAAGTTAGTCAGGGCAATCAAACTGAGGGCTGGGATGAAGAAGGGCAGAACCGAGAGAGATGCGAGCCAGCTGCCTAAGAAGCAAGATGCCAGAGGACCGGTAAATCCACAGGCCCTGTGGCAATACATAGATTAGTAGAAATGGGTAAATTTAAAAGTAAGAACTAGTTAGTAATAAGCCTGAGCTATTATTGGCTGAGCATTTTGTAATTAATATAAGCTTTTATGTGTTTATTTGGGACGGGGTGGTCGGGACAGAGAAAAACCTGCCTCTGTTTACATGTCACTGTTAAAAGTTGCTTATGACAACTCTCCACTGTTGCTAGGAATCTTAGCTGGGGCTGTCCTTGAGGAATCCTGGGAGTTTCCCTAGCACCAGGTTTCTCCCTTGCCCATAATGGCTCCCTCTATCAAGGTATCTCTTTCATTGCTCTCCCACTCCTTTTCTCCCCCAACTTGACCATCTTGATCCCTAATGTTCCCACCCCCAATCCCCTCCCCTCTACCTCTCACCCCCAGTTTACCCAGGAGATCTTAACTATTTCTCCTTCCTGGGGTGATCCATGTGTGTCCCTCTTAGGGTCCTCTTTTTTACCAGCTTCTCTGGGGTTGTGGATTGTAACCTGGTTATCCTTTGCTTTGTGTCTAATATCTACACATGAGTGAGTATATACTATGTTTGTCTTTCTGGGTCTGGGTTACCTCACTCAGGATGATTTTTTTCTAGTTCTGTTCATTTGCCTGAAAATTTCTGTAATCAGATTAGTGACTACCGTAATTGTCATCATAGATCCTGCATCCAGTAACTGATGGAAGCAGATGCGATGATCCACAGCCAAGCACTGGGCACTGGGCTGAGCTCCTGGAGAGCAGAGAAGGGGGAGAAGAAATTGTAGGAGGAAGCGGGGTCAAGATCATGATGGGAAAAACCACAGAGACAGCTAACCTGAGCTAGTGGGAGCTCATGGACTCTGGACTGACAGCTGGGGAACCTGTATGGGACCGAACTAGACCCTTTGAATGTGGATGACAGTTTTGAGGCTTGATCTGTTTGTGCGGCTCCTGGTGGCGGGACCAGGACTAATACCAGGTGCATGAACTGGCTCTTTGGAGCCCATCCCCTGTGGTGGGATATCTTGCTCAGCCTTGATGCAGCAGGGAGGGGCTAGGCCCTGCCTCAACTTGGTATGCCAGACTTTGTTGACTACCCAACGGAGTCCTTACCCCCTCTGAGGAGAGGATGGGGTGGAATGGGAGGGAGGTGGGAGGGCCAGGAGAAAGGGAGGGAGGAGGAACTGCAGATGGTATGTAAAAAGAAAAAAATTAAATAAAAATCCCGTATGAGACAGCAGGAGGGGACACGGAGTAGATAGCTGTGGTCATGGTCCTGGCGAGAGCTGGTCATCAGGATAAATGTCATCAAGAGCGGGGCACCTGGCTGAGGACACCATGGAGGTGCATAGACAGATGTGTGGGTTTACCACCAGCACCCAAGATGGAGCATCTGGTGCACTAAGCTGCTGTGGGACACTGGTTCTTCCAACGTGCCATGGGAAGTGTGATTGGTATAGCCTTAAGGACAGGGAGCTGTGGGGCTTCTGAGCTGGGAACTGACATGGTAGATCTGTTATAAAGATCTTCTGTAGGAGAGAGGGTCTGAAGGGCTGCAAGGGGGCTTGACTGTGACACAGCCCTGGCACCGCATGTGAAGGCATGACCCAGGACAGTGGCTGGGGTTCAAGGGCAGGAAGACAAAAGGAAGGAGGGGTTTGTGTGTGGCACTGATGGGGCTGGATGGCAGGGTGGATGTGGGGAGCAGGAAGATGGGTACCAGAGCTTTGGAAAGCTCTTACAGGGTTGTGGGATGCAAGAAGAGGGTCCTCATGTTTGTCTCAGAGGGTGCAAACTCTCATTAGCCCATCCCCCAGCACCCATGGCTAGTGTTAACAAGGAACACTCCTCAGAGGGAACATATGTGCTGTTATTTTTAGGCAATTAGCCACACATTGTGGAGTGTTTGACAGTAATGGGTAAACCAAAGCCATTTGTCAAGATGAGATGTTCCAGTCTTGCCCCCTTCAGCAGGCCCGTTGCCGCACTGTGAATTTCTGTTGCATCTGCAGAGAGGCTAATTAGCACCATGGCTTCTGAATAATAATGCCTGCGTCTGCTCAGGTTGCTGTGTGCAATGCCTTCTTCCAGGAGCAAAAGTCACAGGTGCATCTTCTTGCTGCCATCTTAGAGTTGGAGAAGCTAAGGCTAATGGAGGGACAGCGAGATCCTTATGGCTCTAGGATTCTTGGATCTGGGACTGGTGAGGGGCTTCTTTGTACTTCTCAAATCCCTCCCTTCTTCCATCCTGAGACACTCAGTAACGCTGCCACTGAACAGCTTGGTGGTAAGAGGATGCCATTCCTCACACTGAGCTCAAATCTGGTTGCTGGGGATTCCATCCAAGCCATTCCCCCATCCTTCTCCACAGTGACTCAGGTAACTAGGGAATGGGCAACTCAAAGCCCTATTGTGGATCTGCTAAGGGAGTGAAAAATGAAGTTGTAGCCTTGGCCCAGCTCTCAGGGGTGCCCTGGGCTCATGGTTTCACCCAATGGTCTCCAAATTAGCACATAATGTTGGCTCTCCATATCTGTGGCTTCTACATTCATGGATTTTACCAATCTTGGGTTGAAAATAGAAAATGGTTTTGTTTGTGCTGAACATGTACAGACTTCTCTTGTCATTATCCCCTAAATAATAGAGTATAACTGTTGCAAACCATTTCATGATGCCAGGGGTTATAAGTTATCTAGAAACAATTTACAATACCCAGGGAGAGGTGCACAGGTTACACTCACATGCCCATGCCATTGTGTATCTGAGTCCCGGCCATGCTCAGATCAGCACCTGTGGGGGTTCAGGCCCTCCCACCCTGGCAAATGGAGGGATGACTGCATTTGATATAGAATTCTTTTTTATGTGCCAAGACAGACGTCTTCTGTGCTTTCAGGTCTTTCTGCTGCCCTGCTGCTGTGAGACAGTTTCACAACAGCATTGCCTGCTGCCAGCTCTGGCCTGATGAGAAGGGCCTCCACTGACCTTCTAAGTGTACATTATTGAAAGCCTTGGGGAATGGATGCTGTTTGGATCCCACATGCAATGCTGGCTGCTGGTGTGTATGTGTAGAGAGAGGGGTTCTGGTCTTGTAAAGTTTGTTTCTGGCATCTCCTGGGCCATACCCTCAAAACCCAGCCCCATGTTCCTCCTGGCATGTATCGACTACATCCTGCAGCTCTTTGGAGATGTAGCTCCCTCTTTCTGTCAAGTCAGTATGCCCATAGCTTATTGTGATTTATTCCTGGTCATTGGTTTAGTCTATTTTCTGTTTCTACTATGTTGAAATACCTGAGACTGGGAACTTACAAAGAAGTGAGGTTTATTTTGCCTCATGATTTTGTATAGTTGGATTTATTTATTTATTTATTTATAACTTTTTGGCGGCCTGCCACCCAGCTCCCAAATAAACACACGGAGACTTATTCTTACTTACAAATACCCAGTCTTAGCTTAGCTTGTTTCTAGCCAACTTTTCAAACTTAAATTAACCTTTTCTTTTCTCTTCTACATTTTGTCTCTGGGCTTTTTACCTTTCTTTATTCCATATATCTTCCCTTACTTCTTACTCGGTGGCTGGCTGGGTAGCTGGCCCCTGGCATCTTCCTTTTCTTCTGTAGCCTAGATTTCTCCTTCTATTTATTCTCTCTGCCTGCCAGCCCCACCTGTTTCTCTCTCCTGCCTAGCTATTGGCCATTCAGTTCTTTATTAGACCAATCAGATGTTTTAGGCAGGCAAAGTAACACAGCTTCACAGAATTAAACAAATGCAACATAAAAGAATGCAACACACCTTTGCATCATTAAACAAACATTCCACAGCGTAAACAAATGTAATACATCTTCCATGAGATGACTGTCTCATGGGGAAAACAGAGGGGAAGTGAAAGGAGAGCTCATGTTTGTGTTGTATCAGTGTGTTCTAGAGGAAACATTCAATTCCATGACTGTGATATCTCTCCTGAGAGACAGTAGCTTTCCATCCAGAGGGTAGTGCCTACTAGAACTAAACATCTCTCTTCTGGCCCCACCTCCCAATACTGCCATAGTGGAAATTCAATTTCAACCTGTGTTTTGAAGAAAGCATCCAATATTTGAACCACAGCATTGGCTTGGTGGCCAGGAGGAGAGATGAAGATTTGAAGCAGGAGATATGACAGGTGAGTGTTAGCTTATAGCAGGGAAGGAGCCCATTTCTGTAGGCTCCTAAGGTTAGAGGGATCTGGAGAGGAAATATTTGCCAAATCTTCCTTCCAGACACTGCCAGTGATGCCCTGTGCTTCTGAGGTGAGCCACTCAGGGCTGGCAAGGGCTTTCTGTTTTTCTCTTTGACCTGTCCTTGCCGGTTAGTCATGATCAGCTTTTTTTTTTTTTTTTTTTAAATCATTTTCTAAGCCAGCCGTGTTTAACAATAGCCAGCCATTGAATGGTCCTTATAGTCACTCCTTAGCTCACATTTTCAAGTGTAGCACACCAGCTAATGAGTTCCCCTCACAAGTCTGTCTCCTCATCACCTGTGCCAGGGCCTATCCGTGATGGTCTCCTCAGTGCCAGCCAGCAGCATGTGGCTCAGCCCCATACTCATCCCCAGATCTGCCTTGCTGACTTACACCTGTTGCAAGCTGGGTTCCTGGAAAGGATTCTGACAGCTCAGCACGTAGGACATTAATTAAGAGTTAGTCTTAGATCAGCACTTGTGGAGGGGAAGGAACAGAAGCAAGACAGGGCTGAGGGAAGTCAAGCTGGGACATTCAGTAGCCTCAGCTGACACATGGGAGTTCTGAAAATGTCCTAACCCTTTAGAACTGTTCCCAGTTAGGGTGAAAGGTCCCAGTCTTTGGACCCTGGTTCTGATCAGTTAGTTACTAGATGTGAGCAGCCCCGGGAGCAGCGTGTGACCTTAGGTAAGGTGGGCCTCTTCCTGCTGAAGGCTCTGAAAGTGCTGTCAGCTGGGGCTGTCTGGTGGTGGCACTTCCCATCCTGGGGAAACAGGTTTAATCCCACAGGAGAACATATTTGGTGTGCCTCACTATTCAGTGTACCACCTATGAATTTGTTCATCTCTACAACTGGGTAAAAGGAGTCCTTTTGGCTAAGTGTGGAGGAGGAGCTGTTACCTATCAAATAGGCAGTAGTGATAATACTTCAAGAGTGTGGTTCCTGGTAGGATGACCATACTCCAGTGCCCATTCAGGAGTATATGGGAAGCACAAATTGGAGGTCATGAAGTCAGGAGTGTAGGGAGGTGGCAGTGGGTCGGGAAGGAGCTGGGGGAAGCATGGTAGGGTGACTATGACAAAATACATTATATGAAATTCTCAAAGGATTAATAGAAATAGTTCTAAAACTTTAAATTGAAATAATTCAAGCAATGGGAGGACATCATTTGTTCATGTGCTCAGGAAAATAGCTTCAGGAATGGATAGATCTAAGAAGTCAGGCTGCCATGAAGATCCTCCTACACCCCCATCCTACCTCTATCTCTTGTCTTTGGGTTTTCTGGTTGACCTCACTTCAGGGGTCTCCCTTTGTAAACTGGGGCTACATCCCATGAGCAGAGTAACACTAGTAAAACAAGGTAAACACAAGACTGAAGCAGGAACAGCCAACTGACCAAACTGGTTAACAGTGCCACACTCATCACGTGGGAAGACACTCACTGAGCTGGACCTGGGTCAGAGGCCTTCCCTAGACCTCAGGATGAACCTAGCCCCTCTTGATAGGGAGCTCAAAAGACATTTCCACAAACAAACAAACAAACAAACAAATAAACAAACAATAAAAAACCAAGGAGAGAAAATTGAATCAAAGACAGCCGTGTCCTTCATCAGTGGGATACCTCTGTCACCCTTCCAGAGGGCAGAAGAGCATCAGCTGGTCTGCCTATGAAAGTCTAATGACCTAAGAGCCTCAGGCAAGCAGAGAAACTCTGGACAGGAAAGTTGGCTGATATCATCTGCAGGCAGTTAGGGGTTGGAAGTCAACATGTCAATAAGAACCTCTATTAGAATTCACAACCTTGAGAATGCAAAAAATAGATATGTAGATGGAATTTTCCACCCCAAAAGTTCCATTTTTGGCTCTATAAAGCCCTCCACCCGGCCCCTGCACCTCAGCACAGTCTCCACTGCTGCCCTTCATTGACAGTCTGCTTCTGTTGAGGTGGGTCTCTCCACAACCCTGATCTAATAGCCTGACTTTGGCCTGTGCCAAGTTCAAGACTGCAGCTCATATGTCCACATGTGTAACAGGTTTGTGCAGCTGTCAGGAGACACACTGCACAGTGTCCTGGCACATTTCTGGGATACATTCACAGGGCCCCAGCTTCTAGGTAAGTGGAAGAAAGGTGCATTGGGGGGTGGTGGACAGATTTGTATAGGTTTTGTGTGACCTTGGGGCTTACTCTTCTGCTGTCACTGAACGCTGGCTCTCGTTAGTGTTTACCTGAAGTGCAGTGGATTCTGGCTGGGAGAATTAAGTGAGAGCATGTGTAAAAAGCACCTGGCCAAAAGCCCGGCACAGGGTTTGTTCGGGTATTAAACACTAGAATATTTTAAGCTATGCTTCTTGGACAATCAGGGAGTCTGATTAGGAGGTGGTGGTTGCCCTGGAAACACAGGTTTCTCTGCACAAAAGGTCAGGAACCCCCGAAGACTGGGTTTTTCTTCTGCCTTCCTGGGGCAGACTGGAGGGTTTTGATCTGAGGACAAGTCCTTCCTGTTTTGGCATCCTGTGCTGTGGGATGTTCTGAATGTCAAATGTGTTGCTCTGATTGGTTAAAATAAATAAAGTGCTGATTGGCCAGTAGCCAGGCAGGAAGGATAGGGTAGGTGGGACAAGGAGGAGGAGAATGCTGGGAAGTGAAGGCTGGGGCAGGGAGACACCGCCAGCCTCCGCCATGACAAGAAAGATGTAAGGTACAAGTCACATGGCAAAGTATAGATTAATAGAAATGGGTTAAATATAAGAGTAAGAGCTAGACAATGATAGGCCTGAGCTAATGGCCAAGCAGTTTAAATAACTTATTTTATAAGTGAGTTGTTGGACTAACAGGGTTTGGCAGGGGCTGGAGAGAAGGTCTCCAACTACAGACATGGATTTCTGGAAGGCCCCCTGTGGGAGTTTGAATGTAACTGGCCCCATGAGCTCATAGGGAGTGGCACTATTAGAAGGTGTGGCCTTGTTGGAGGAAGTGTGTCACTGTGGGGGCGGACTTCGAGGCTTCCTATGCTCACTCAAGATACTGCCTAGTGTCACAGTCCAATTCCTGTTACCTTCTGATCAAGAAGTAACCAGCATCATATCTGCTTGCACACCACCATCCTCCCCATCATGATGATAATGGACTGAACCCCTGAAGCTGTAAAGGAGCCACCACAATTAAATGTTTTCCTTATAGGAGTTGTGGTCATGGTATCTCTTTCCAGCCTAGAAACCCTAAGACACCCTATGGTGCTGCAATGTGATTTTATTTGTATGTTAATAAAGTTGCCTTGAGATTAGAAGTCACAGCAGCCATAGTCAGGAGTCAGGGGGTGGTGGCACACACCCTTAATCTGATCACATGGCAGGCAGAGTCTCTGTGGTCAAGGACACATCTAAAGCAAGGTGACCTGAACTTTTAATCCCAGTACCAACTATAGAGACCTGGAGGTCTGTATAGACAGGCAGTGATGAGGAAGTCATGTAGTTGGGTTTAGAACCAATGAGAAGGCAGAACAGAAAGTCAGTAAAAAGACAGGACACAGGAAGAAGGTCTCTCCCTCAGGGGAAGGATGGCAGTGAGTGGTAAGATAAGGTGGTCTTAGCTCTTGGCTACTGCTCTGATCTCTGGGCTTTTAACTCTGCATTTGGCTCTGTGTTTCTTATTTAATAAGACTATTTAGAATTTCATCTACAACACCCTCCTTTTAAGTCTATACATTCTGAATGCCCAGTTTCTTGAAAAACTCTTGGCAGCCGATCCTGTCTTGGTTCTGAGATGGAGACCAGGTGAACCGGGAGGCCAGCACAGACCCTAAGTTTTTTTTTTTTTTTTTTTTTTTTTTTTTTTGTGTGTGTGTGTGTGTGTGTGTGTGTGTGTGTGTGTGTGTTTGTTAGTTTAAATCATTCATTCCCTCTCCTGGTCTTGTATCCAATTGGTGCACAATTATTAGCATCTACTTTTGCCAGCCTCAGGATTGGCTCTGGTGACCATGTCGCTTTGGTTTTTTTCATGGTGTGTTAATTTGTAGTGAGAGGACAGGGAGGCTGAGGTCTGGGCCACACTGAGTGAGAGACAGGGCACCCCTCCCAGGTTCACAATGACAAGGACCTCAGGGAGGACAATGCTGGGAGGGATTGGAATCTTTAGGAGGTGTGGCAGTAAGAGCATTACTGGCTCCTTCTCTCACTCTGGCTTCTTGTGTTAACAATGTGACTGTTATCCATGTGTTCCCACTACTATGATGTTGACTCAGCCAGGAAGGCCCTCATTGGAGGCTGAACTGATGAAGCTGCCCAATTTTGGACTTTCCACCTCCAAACTTGGGGCTAAATAAACTCTCTTTACAAAATACCTAGCCTCAGGCATTTCATTATGACAACAGAAAAATTATTAACAGAGAGATCTGGGCCCAGTCTAGGCCAGCAGCTATCTGCCTGTAAGCCTGTCTGGACTTCAGGATTTAAAAACATTTATTTATATTGCACTGTGGTCTTATTTGATCATATCTACTATGAGACTAATTGCAAAGCATTACTTTATATAACACTAAGAAAAACCTGAAAAACTCTAACACATCATGCCTGTAGCCTAGCCCCCATCTTCAGCAGTGTTACTTTGAAAATACTTGCTGCTTATTTAGTGCTGGTGTAATTCAATTGTCACCAACATCTAATTGGGAAAACAGGATAGAGCTTCCTTAAAAATATTAACAATAGAATTACCATATGATGAAGCAATTCTACTTTTTGGGGTATGTGCTCCCCCAAATTTAAACAGGGACATGAAGAGCTTGTACAATGGTACACAGTAGCTTTATTCAACAGTAGTTAAAACGTGGGATTTTTTCAGTTGCTCACTGACAGATGCGTGGATCTCTATCTACAGTAAAATATTATTCAGTCTTAAATACAATTTGACATAAAATCTACCAAAGGGGCAAAACTTGAGGACAATATGCTTGATGAAATAAATCCAGTATATGAAGGGTTAGAAGAATCACTTACAGAGACAGGGAAGTAGGTTGGCCAAGGGCTGGGGAAGAGGATGATGGTGGATGTAAGACACCATGACTGCCATACTGCTGGGAAACCTTATGTGGTGTGGTTTTATGCTGTGTATATGTTTTTTTAAATCTTTTTAAAAAATTTTATTTTATGTGCATTGGTGGGAAGGTATCAGATACCCTGGAACAGGAGTTTCAGACAGTTATAAGCTGCTATGTAGTTTCTGAGAATTGAACCAGGGTCCTCTGGAAGAGCAACCAGTGCTCTTAACTGCTAAGCCATCTCTCCAGCCTCATGCTGTATGTGTTCTAAGAGCATGAAACAAGTTCAGCTATTTCACATAAAATCTCCATTTTCTGCCTTCTCCATAATTGCAAATTCCAGTGATTCAGTATCTACATCTTTGTGAGACCACAGCAGGATACAGTGGCTTCCCTCTTCAACTACTTAAACATTTGATTTGTTTATTGTAAGTAAATAACAACACTCTTAGGACCCAACAATCAAAACAATACAAAATAGTATAGGATAAAATCTGACCCTACACCTGCCACTACCCACTTTGTTCTGCAGCCATCTCTCCAGTGCCCTTCCTCCTTGTTTTATTCAGTTTCACGTCCCAACCCATGGGATGGTGCCACCCATATTCAGGGTGAGCCTCCTTCCTCATCTGAAAGTCCCTGGAAACTCCCTCAAACACATCCTGAGTCACACTTTCTAGGTAACTCTAACTCCCGGCAGGTTGACAGTCAAGATTACCCATCATACCCCTCACCTACAAGACTGTGAATTCAAGGCTGGAGAAATGGTTCAGCAGTTAACAGTGCTTGATGCTCTTACCGAGGACCCGAGTTCAGCTCCCAGCACCTGTACTTCGAAGCTCCCAAACCACTCTAGCTCCAAGAGATCCACAGCATCTTCTGGCCTCAGTAGTTACTGCGCTTGTACACATACTTACCCACACATACACAGGAGTAAAAATAAATCTTTGTAAAAGATTATGAAGTGTCTTAGTTAGGGTTTTATTGCTGTGAAAAGACACCATGACCACAGCAACTCATAAGGAAAACATTTTATTTATGGGGCTCACTTACAGTTTCAGAGGTTCGGTCCATTATCATCCCGGCAGGGCTCATGGCAGCATGCAGGCAGACATGGTGACAGAAGAAAGGCTGAGAGTCCTACATCTTGCAGGCAACAGGAAGTCAACTGACTCACTGAATGGTATCCTGAGCATAGGAAACCTCAAAGCCCAATCCCACAGTGACATACTTCCTCCAACAAGGACATACCCATCCAACAAAGCCACACCTCCTAAAGATGGCACTCCTTATGAGATTATGGGGGCCAATTAAATTCAAACTACCACATGAAGTCTTTGTATTTTCAACATTTTGGCATCCTGATCCATTCAGTAAACAATCTTTAAAAACACTGAAGTGTCCATGTACATTCTGAACCCAAGAGAAGCCCCAAAATACATCCTTCTGTTGTTCCCACCCCCTCTGTGAAGATGCTTCTGTGTGCCTGTGGACCCTGGCAGAGCCTGATGAGCTGAATTCTAATATCACCAGCGCCCAGTAGCATGTGAAAGAGAAAGTACTGTGGCATCAGGACTCCCATAGGGAGAATGTGATCCCTGTGAAGGGCCAGCTTCCATCTGCAGCTCTAGAAACAACTGCCAGACACATCATTAAATGATCAAAGCAAAGACAAAACCTATTATAAATGGAAGAGAGATGAAAGGAAGCCAGTCATACTTGTTTGCATCTGCATAAAAGTTACTGGAAGACACACAAGAAGCTAACGGAAGGACTTGTTTGTTTGTTTATATATAAAATGAATAGTCAGTTTTTAAAAGGAAAAAGGGCAAGCCAGCAGAGTGCCAGGATTCATCTCTAGCTGCTTCCTGAAAGCCAATGCAGTGTCATCAGCTGCTTCCCATTTTGTCACATGACTCCCTGCCATGATGGACCTCACCCTTAAATCATCAGCCAAAAGGGACTATCCTTTCCTTAAGTTACTTTAGGTCAAATATTTGGTCACAGCAGTAAGGAAAGCAACTGATACAAGGTAAGAGAGAAAAATGAAGCAAGATGGACAATTGCAAGGGCAGAGGTTGACAGTGGGGGGAAATTCCTATGCTTTGTTTACAAGAGCAGCAATAAGCTGGCCTTTACCTTTCAGAGTTATCGTGCAGAGTCAACTCAGCACCACCAAGCCTAACATACAGTGAACACTCTTTTGCTTTTTGAACTTTTTGAAAGCATAAGGGCATCACCTGTTGAGTAGGAATGACACCTGGGTGATCTTCCCAGGCTGATGCTATGTAGTATCAAGCTCCCTTATGACGCTAGGCAGCAGCAGTGACCTGCAGCTCCAGCCAGTCTCTGGATGGTCATGGTAAAGCCTTGCACTCTGCAACTAAAATGATGCTGAGTTCTGATACCTGCTAGGCTAAGTACATTAATACATTTTTTTATTTTTATTTTTTACATTTTCTTTTCTTTTCTTTTTCTTTTTTTTTTTTTGAGACAGGGTTTCTCTGTGTAGCTTTGCACCTTTCCTGGATCTTGCTCTGTAGCCCAGGCTGGCCTCGAACTCACAGAGATCCGCCTGGCTCTGCCTCCCGGGTGCTGGGATTAAAGGTGTGTGTGCACCACTGCCCGGCTATTTTTTACATTTTCACTCACATTGGAAACAGAGTGCATTAACACACTCTTGACCTTTGGTATTTCCTTTAAAATCTTATATATATATATATATATATATATATATATATATATATATATATATATATATATAAAGAATTCATTTGTTTGTTTAGTGTGTGTCTCTGTGTGTGGAAGTTAGAGAACAGCCTGTGGGATTTAGGATCAAACTCAGGTCATCAGGTGTGGTGGCAAGTGCCTTTATTTGCTGAGCTATCTTGCTGGCCCCAAACCTTTGATATTTTCAGCATATGATGTATTTTTTGGGCTATCACTCTGCTATAGGTGGAGAAGAAATTTTTATCACTGTGGGGACAGGGGACAGAGGGGAGAGGAAGATTGCTTGGAGGTATACCAATGTGGGTTTGAAGCTCACAGTGTGAAGAAGAGGGAACATCACAGTCCAACAAGCAAAGTGCAGGGTCTCCCCATCCTGCGAGGGTAGTGATCCTATTTTGTTGCTTTATTTATTTGTGTGCATGCGTGTTTGCATGTGCGTGTACACCATGGAACATGTGTGGGGCACAGCGGCTAACTTGTAGGAGTTAGTTCTCTCCCTTTGTGCTGTGAGTGCTGGGGATTGAACTCAGGTTGTCAGGCTTGGCAGCAAGTGCCTTAAGCTGCTGAGCCATCTCCCAGCCCTTCACCCTGTTTTAAAGGAGGGGAATCCCACTCAGGTGTGGTCTGCTCAGCGTCAAGCTTTGGAGTGCAGGGCTGTTCTATACCCCACTCTGCCTGCTGGTGAGTCCAAAGGTCATTGCTCTAAGCGAGTGCCGTTGCTCTCAGGAGTCACTCCTGTTTTGTGGTTTGGTGTTTCTGAGAAGCTGTAAATCATGAGGGCAGTGTCCTCTGATGCAGGCAAGTTTTGTGATGCCCAAGACCCAGACAGGCCCCTTGCACAGTTGCTCAGCTCTGCGTTCTGTGTGTGTGTCACTCCCCAAAGGTTCTCACCACGACCACCAGCATCGCCAGACATGCACTTGGCCACCTCAGCCAGCAGGAAGGAAGTACCTCTTTCCCCCTGCAGTTTCCTCTAAAGTCTCAGGGAGAGTTTTCATGCCACATCAGGATCACACGACCACACCTGAACAGGTCACCAGGGCTAAGGAAATACGGTCCTCTTTGGGTTGGACTTGGCTCACATGATCATCCTGGAGTCAGAGGGAGTCAAAACTACATGGGCTAGGTGTACAGGAGAGGTACCCCCCCCTGCAATGTTGGAGTCCTGGACCTAGGAGGGAAAGTAACTAGCTAGTAAGTCCGTGGCTGTTCCTCATAAAAGTCCAGAGGATCCCATAGCCTGGATTGTGATCAACAGTTTGCTTTGACCCTGGGATCAGGGAGGCACAGGCAACTGAACTCAGTGGTTAGGAAAATCCTTGTAGAGGAGATACAAGAGGACCCCTGGCCCGAGGGACCAGCTCACATGGGATGTAATAGCCTTGACAGTGGGAGAGTGGAGTTGTGCAGGTTTGGCTGTGGCAAGCGCCTTGCTTGTGGGGGAGCACATTCCCATCTTCTCCCACACTATCAGGACTGCAATTTGGAGTGAGGATGTGAACAGAAGAGTCAAGCTCCCCTGATTCACCGGCCCAAGTCACGGACTCCCTCCAATGAGGTCCTCAGGGATTAGCAGTAACCCGCAGGAAGAGGATTTTATGAATTAGTTTCAGCCCCCGAAGGGACAAGACTAGCCTAAGGGAAGGCAGAGAGGTGAGCCCAGTCCCCATGGCATCCACTGCCCCTTTGTGCAGAGAATCCTGTGTTTCCAGGGCAACTGCTGCATCCTGATTGGACACCTCACCTTGCCGGGGAGTGCGACTGGAAACCTGGTGTATAATTTATTTTGAACGTTCTGTGCATGAAGCGCTATGTCGGTGCCCTTCAGATAGGCTCTCCTTTGATCCTTTCTGCACGAGGGGTATGTCCGACAAGTCCCTCACTGCTGCAACAGAAGAGCTGGCAGAAACAAGTGAAGGGCGGGAGGGTACCTTGTGGCTCGCAGTTGGAGGGTCATCCGCCAGTCCTCACATGTCTAAGGTCATGAACCAGAAAGAGAGGAAAGTTGCAGTTCCACTTGCTGTCTCCTTTTCCTTCAGCCCAGGACCTCAGCTCACAGGATGGTGCTGCTCACACTCAGGGTAGACCTGCCCTCCTCAGTTAAACCTCTTGAAAAGTCAACACAGACAGAAATATTTCCTAAGTGGAGGGAGGGAGGGAGGGAGGGAGGGAGAGAGAGAGAGAGAGAGAGAGAGAGAAGAAGAAGGAAGAAGAAGAAAGAAGAAGAAGAAGAAGAAGAAGAAGAAGAAGAAGAAGAAGAAGAAGAAGAAGAAGGAGAAGAGAAGAGGAGAGAGCAGAGGAGAGGAGAGAGGAGAGAAGCAGAGGGGGAAAGAGGGGGAGGGGGAGGGGGAGAGAGGGGAGAGAGGGGGAGGGAGGGAGGGAGGGAGGGAGGGAGGGAGAGAGAGAGAGAGAGAGAGAGAGAGAGAGAGAGAGAGAGAGAGAGAGAGAGAGAGAGAATGAATTATCCATCACAGAGGGACAGAAGAGTATGGTCCCCATTTTTGTTGGAAGCTGGGAATGCCGACCAGCACCAGCACACTGGGAAGTAGAGAAGGCAAGACTTCTAAATTTGCTTGAGGTCCAAGAAGGAATTTTTCCAAGCTAGGGCCCTTTTAATACTGAAAGGTCACAGACTCAGTGAAAGCCCCGTGTGTCCCCCAAAAGTGGCATGTGTGTGTGTGTGTGTGTGTGTGTGTGTGTGCGCGCGCGCGTGTGCGCGCTGCTTGTGTCCACAGCCTTTGATGTGTTCTGGTGATACTTGAAGATGAGGCCAGACAGAGGCTCTTTCCCAAGCTGCCCTCCCAGGCTTGGGCCTTCTTTCTCATTTGGGGACCAGGTGGGGATTCCCCAAGTTCCAGTTGCCTCAGTGAGGACAGTGAGGGGTTCAGGAGAGCTGGAGTAGGCATATGGGGCATGGGGCCCAGAAGCAAGGCCTCAGGAGAGCAGAGCAGTGAGACAGCTTCACCATCCTGTTCCCAGGGGCTTGGCAGCCTGCTGGTAAATCTTCCCTAACATGGTGACCTTGGTGGTTGAGGGAAGAAAATGTGGGGTGTACAGGGGTTGAAGGTTGGCTGTGCCTGGACTGGGAAAGACCTTACTGTCATTTAATGGGGCGAGGCTGAAGAGGTTCTTCAGGACCTCTTGGTGTCACTAGGTGGGAGCCATTCCTTGTGAGCAGGAGTCCTCATGGTCATCTTTGGAGGCAGCTAGGGAGCTGAAGTAGCCTCAAACTGTTTCCTATGGTGTTTCCAAGCTTTACCACATCTGGTGGCTGGAGGTGTGTGTCCTTGGTTTCCATGGTAGCTGGGCTGAGGGTTGTGGTATTCCTTGTATCCCTGTCTTGTCTATCTTTGGGAACCCTCCAAATGAGGGTGCAGTCTTGGGGCATCTTCTTGCTCCCTATTAGAGGACCATGTTATTTCCCTATAAAAAGACCTGGTTCCCAGACCTCTTCTCTTCTCCCTCACTACCTGTTCCATGGGTCATCAGTGCACTGAACTTCCTGTTTCTAACCAGAAGCTCTTGTCTCCTGGATGTCTCCCAGGGTGGAGACTGGCTGCTTTCAGGCATCTGGATATCCCTTCCAACCTGCTCATCCTCTGTGATACCTCATCTCCATGAGGGGCTCTGCTGGCTCATGTAAGCCAACCCCATTCTGTTCCTTTCTTGACCCACCCCAGGCAAGCCCCACTCAGCCCTTGAGCTTTCTTCTCGGCCATCCATTGTCTTTCGTTCTCTTCCCCATTACTATGCTCTAATTAGAGGCTCTCTAAACCTTTCCATTTACGACCCATTTACACTAGAGAAACTTTGCATGTTTCTCTATATATAGTATATAGATATATAAAATGGGGATACAAATCAAACATGTACTGATAATAAATCATAAATACATAGTACAAAATGACACAAGTTTGTTTAGGACCATTTCAGAAGTTGTTGGAAATTCTGTCCTAATCCCAAGCCAAAACTCATTTAATGATCTTTTTTTGAACCTCAAGTCAGCAGCTCAAATAGCAGCATTTAAAAACCAAACATTCTAATACAACCCAATCCAAATATAGATCAATATGATACTTCTATGCTGAGGGATGGTGATGGAAAATGCTAAAAACTTTGTTTCCATAGTTCAACATGTTTCTATGTGAGTAGAAAACTTTCTTTAGAGAGTAAAAGCACTGTAGTCCATAACATACAGTAGCCTAGGGTCAGAGCTGATACTTCAGGCCATGTTTGTTGGTGTTTCTTGGAGCCATGTTGTTCACAGTTATGTGTGTTCAGAATGAAGGCTGCCGTGAAGACATGCAACACAATACAATGCATCATGGGTGAACACTGTGCAAGCCACCCCACCCCCAATTTCATTGCATGTTTGATTCCGAATTACCCTTTGGTTTTGTGTGTTGCCAGACTTTCTCAACCTTGACATTCATTTATGAGATGGGCGCTTAGGAAGCCAGGCTCTAGTTCACACACCTTCCCTTTCTTCTTGTCCTTTCCATAACTTCAGCCCTGGTCACACTGCCTGTCCCCCTCTCTCCTGCCTAAATTTTCTAGTGCTGCTTGGCATCTTTGGCAGGAGCTCCTTTTCGCTGGCACCCAGGACTGTGGCTTGCCACTGCTGCTTTTGTACCCACCTTCAACCTTTTGCACACTCCAGTGCCTACAAGGTGCGATGCCTACAATGTGTCAGATTCCCACGCACTTCAGATCCATTGCCTATGCAGTACTGTCTGCCTGGGATGCCTTCCTCTTCCTCTCCTTCATCCCTTTTCAGTACTAGGTACTGAAGCCAGGGCCTCTGCATGCTAGAGATGTGCTCCAGCACTGAGGTACAGCACCAGCTCCTGCCTTTGGTTTTAAATCTCAGCTTCACCGGAGAGTGAGTGAATCTTCAAACTCCTCTATGAAACATCCCCTGAATGTGTTCCCTTCATGCCCATGTCAAGGGCTCTGGTATCATCCTTTATACCTCCAGAATTATAGATTTAGCTCTGTCCTCCGGCTATGAGAGCATGGAGGGCCCAGGTTGGGTGTGGTTTCATCATAAGGTTCCAACACCCAGCTTGGAGCCAGGCACGTGCCTGTTGCTTAGCCACGACTACAGGAAGGAACAGGATGCCTGTCAATCAATCTCTCCAAGGCCCACATCAGGGAGGGCTTTTTGATGCAATGTTGGTTTTGTAACAAGTGGCTGCAAACTTAGTGGTTAAAATGACATAAATCCATTTTCTACCAGTTCTGGTTAGCAATCAGGCAGGTTCAATCTCACCAGGTGGAAATCCAAGTGTGGACAGGCTGTCTCTCCCTTCTGGACACTGATGGAAGGACCTTCTTGCTGGTGTTTTCCAGCTCCTAGAACTCACTTTCCTTGGCCCTTGGCCTTCTCTCTCTCTCTCTCTCTCTCTCTCTCTCTCTCTCTCTCTCTCTTAAATATTTATTTATTTATTATCCCCACAGGCCAGAAGAGGGCACCAGATCTCATTACAGATGGCTGTGAGCCACCATGTGGTTGCTGGGAATTGAACTCAGGACCTTTGGAAGAGCAAACAGCACTCTTAACCTCTGAGCCATCTCTCCAGCCCCCTTTTCTGTCTTTTAACCTCAGAGGTGTTGGTCTGAATACTCACACTGTCTCTCCTCCCTCCTCTTCCTCTCTCTTCTACTTTCAACATCACTGGTGTATACACCGAACCCAGTTGGACACTCCAGGGTAAGCTCCCTATTTTAGGGTCGGACCCTTAGTGACTTTCATTTTATCTGCAGCCTTAATTTCTTCTTGGTGTGTATGGCAACACCAAATTCACATAGCCTCAGGATTAAGATGTATCTCTCTTTGAGGAAGGAGACAATGTTTTACCCACCACAGTGTCAGTACAGAAGCTAGTGACCATGTGGGAGAGGATGACGTTCCCTGAAATTCCAAACATTAGGGCAATCAGGACAGTGGAGATGAGAAAGCAGATTTTTGGTTTTTTTTGTTTTGTTTTTGGATTTGTTTATTTTATTTTATGTGTATGAATGTTTTCCCTGCATGTATGTAGGTGCACTATGTGTGTACCTGGGACCATGGATCCCCTGGAACTGGAGTTATAGATGTTATAGTTGGTTGTGACCCACTAAGTAGGTGCTGGGAATCGAACCCCAGTCCTCCTCAAGAGCAACAAGTGCTCTTATCTGCTGAGCTGCCTTTCCAGCCCTAGAAAGCTGAAAGTTTAATGTAGGAAGGAGTGTTTGGCATAGGGAGAGCCAGAAGGGACTTCCCATTGAGGTGATAAGCTTGACATTGATGGGAAGACAACACAGTCTGGCTTGAGGTAGAGAATTCCCTCCCAATTGTCTGCCATTTCACATTCTGGGGTCTCAGTTACTCATGTTAACTAAAGTCTGAGAACACTGAACAGAAAGAAACAATGTGGCAGTTCTAAGTTATACACTCTTCCAGGTCTGTCTGGCACTGCCCTTCAGGTGTCAACATCTCTTTGTTCTGTGCCCAAACTGTGGTTATCATCCATCCACCTATCTGGTGCCTGGTAGGCTTCTCATCAGACTTACCATGGCAGTATCACAGGGCTTGTGTTCAAGTAAGCCTTAGTTTACTTAGCAATGGCCCCAAAGCACAGGAATATTAATGCTGGCAATTGTAATACAATATAGTATTATAATCATTCCATTTTATTATTAATTAGTGTTGTTAATCCCCTACTGTGCTTAATTTATATGTAGAACTTTATCATAGGTGTCTATGTATAGGAAAGACATTCTATACAGAGCTGTCATTATCTAAGGTTTCCAATTCCCCTGGGGTCTTGGAATGTATTCCCTGGAGACAAAGGCAGATCTTGTTCAACAAGAATTGATTGATGCATGGGGGGGGGGGTGGGAGAAGCTGTGAATAGGCATTTTTCCAGGCGTGGCTTGGCTGTGGTGCAGGTGATGTTCCTGTAACTCTACTTCTTTCTGGCTCACAGGTGTCTTTGTCTCAGACCGGCTTCATCTTCAGGCCACCTGAAGTTCCCACATCACAGCAGCCTCACCTGCTTGCAAACCTCACTGTGTCTTGCTCCCTCATCTGCTCCCAAGCCCCCACCCTACTTCACCCCACCCAAACCAGGCTGATTAGGGTGTGTTTAATCCAAATCATTAGCAGACACAGAGGAAGGTGGATTCCTAAAGGAAACGCTGGTTGCTATGCACCAGATGAGTGACAGTCCCCACTCTGTCCTCGGGAGCATGGACAGTGTTCCTGGATCTGCTGCCCTTTGCTGTGTGATATTGAAACTTATTGATGTCTCTAGGCCTTTCTGTAGAAGGAAGGGTTGGAGTGATGCTCTGTAAGGGACCTTCCAGCTCCTACAACCTTTTCATGTGGAGGCTTTCCCCATCTGTCTGGCCCATCTGCTTTCTCATGCTTGCCGACGTTAGTAGTAACTGTCCTTAGAAAACATAGTGTGTTTTCTGTAGAGAAAGTTGTGGGGAAGAGTGATGTTTAGAATTTGAAGCAGGGCTGCATAGGCTCCCGAGAGGGCTTATGTTCCATAAGAAGTTAGAGAGAGAGGGGCTGGAGAGATGGTTCAGTGGTTAAGAGCACCTGCTGCTCTGGCAGAGGACTTGGGCTCAGTTCCCAGCACCCACATCATGGCTAACAACTGTCTGTGACTCCAGTTCCAGGAAACTTGATGGCATTTTTTGGCCTTTGTGGGCACTGCACACATGGGGTGTATAGACATTCATACAGGCAAAATACTCATATACATGAAATAAAATAATGTTTGAAAAAGTCCAGCAGGACTGTTGTGAGGAAGTAAGCATTGGGTTCCTGGAGAATTTGCAGGCTGAGCATATGAACAGTCAGGAACAAACATGAACCAGGGCTCTGGTCTACCATGGGACTTCAGCCCTCCCCTGTGCTTGATGTCAAGGCTTAGTATAGTCAGGGCTGGGGGTGCATCTGAATTGGTGAGGGGGTGATCATGGTATGGCTGAGCTGATGGCTCAGTCTGAATTTGGGGTGGGCACGGCTCATACATTGGTCAGCAGTACATAGGTCAGGTCCATGAGCAATTCGTATGTCCTGTGAAAAGGGCTCCGGCCTTGTGGGACATCTCAGACATGTACTACTATTTGACATGCTCTGCATTTTACTGTTCCCTGTTAGGCTTGTTGACTAGAATATCAATTCCATGTTATTCAATGACCTTGTTCTCTATGGTCATGTTGGAGTGACTGAATAAACAATGCAAAGGTGCGTGCAGCCAGGGGTAGCAAGTACTGTGTGCGTAGGAATAGTAATTCTGCAGCCCCGCTGCTAGTACAACCATCTGCGGGGCTCTTAAACACTCCCAGCGCCCAGGCCGCACACCACACCAACTGAACCAGAAGGGGCAGGTCTGAAGCTAGGCATTATTATATTTTTTAGGAGATTTTCCCCAGGTTTATTCCACTGTACTATTAAGTCCAAGAGCCACCGTATCTGGCCATGTGAAGTGCAGGTGGGCATACACTCCCACAGGAGGACACACACACAGCAGGCTGCCCACACCTACGCAGAAGGAAGGAGGGGGCTGGAGATGGAGCTGCAGTTGGTCTCAGCTTCTGGGTGGTTGGATGGAGACTTTTTGTTCCAGATCTCTATCACTTCCTCTGGACACTCACTATGGAGGTGATTACTTTGCTATCACAGAATGGATTTTGGCTGCGAGTCAAGAAGAGCTCTTGTTTCCCAGCTAAACGATGGCAAATCAATTTGAGGTCTTGGCTGGAGCTGCTGATTAGGGCTGGCAGCCAGGGAGCCTGGGGCTGTCTGAGCCAAGTCCGGGCTCAGCTAGTCTATGGGAGGAGGTAGCAGGCATGAGCTGAAGGCCAGTGTTGGGTCCAAGAACCCAGTGTTCTCTTCCAAGGCTTGGGGTGGGGGTGGTTATAATCTCAATTTATTTATACTTGCAATATTAATAGTCTTTATGCTTGTTTATTGTTTGGGGTTTTACTATGTAGCCCATGCTGGCTTGGGAACTCACTATGTAGCCTTAGCTGGCCTTGAACTTACAATTTTCCTGCTCCAGGTTCCTGAATGCTGGGATTATAAGCATGAGCCACCATGCCTGAAGAAGATCTATAGAATTAATAGTCTTAGGTATCATGTACTGAGAATCTGATGCCTGGGAGATGCATTTTAATACATTTTGTGGCTAATTAGTTGTCACAGGCCTTATCCTTTTGCCATGCAAGTCCTAAGAGGTGAAATGCAATATCCAGTGTTGAATGACTCCCAAGTTACAAACAAGGCTTCCTGGGAAAAAATCCAAATGTTTTCTCCTGGTGCTTGGCTGTGTCTTGTTTTGCACACACAGACTCCAAGATCCCATGACTTTGGCAGATGCAAGTCTAAAGGTAGGCCTAACTTAGATCATGAGCACGGGAAGGCCTCTGTTTGCTGAACAGAGAAGGGAATGAGGAAACTTCTACTGTATGAATGGATCGATGAAGGAATGTTTACTGACTAAGCCTTGAAGAAAGATCTGTAAGGCAGGTCAAGGTACATATTGTGAAGTAGGTGGTCCCCAACATGTCCCAGTCTCTAGCCATCTTCCTTTCTGCGATTCATACTGTGCCGAGTCTCCCACATTGAGTCAGAGCTGGTGTTGGGGACCGACAGAATACAACAGAAGCGGTGGTGTGAGGTGTGAGGTTCTGAAGCTAAGTCCTAAAGACTGCAGCTTCCACCTGCTTCTCTTGGATGATTCTTTCCTGGGGAGGCCATGATGGGAGGACATTCAAAAGTTTCTGCAAAGAGGCTTCCCTGGCAAGGAGACCTGCCAACAGCCAGAACTGTCATAGCTGTGATTTAGCTGTTTCAGAGGAGTGTCATCTGGACACATCTGGACAGTTGAGTCTTCAGATAAGATTGTAGCCCAGGCTGCCATCTTTGTTGTTGTTGTTGTTGTTGTTGTTGTTGTTGTGTGTGTGTGTGTGTGTGTGTGTGTGTGTGTGTGTGTGTGTTTTGAGACAAGGTCTATGTATTCCTGGCTGGTCTTGAACTCAATATGTAGCCCAGGCTGGACTCAAACCCAGAGCTCCTTTTGCCTCTGCCTCCTGAGTGTTGGGATTAAAGACATGCAGCACCACTCACAGTAATTCAGGCTGCTGTCTTGATGGCTATTTAATGATAGATCTCCATGTGAATCACCAGGGCACCCACTCCAGATTCATGGCCCCAAAGAAACATGAATGTTTACTGCTTGAAGCCACTAAGTTGGGGGGGGGGGCATTTGTTATGTGCCTGCAGATAAATAACTGTAACATATTGTTATCATTTTAAGATACAAGAGGAATTCTTGAAAGAGAAAGTTATTCCCCATTATCTTCTTGGCTTGTTTTGTGTCCCCAGGAAAAGGAAGCTTCTCATTCTGTTGTATAAGGTGGGGATAATGCTGAACTTACAGATTGCTTTTGAGATAGATCATGTATTTAAAGCAATCAGTTCTTATGGACAGCATAGAGCAAGTGTTTTCTGAGTAGGGGAGGGGGCTCCTTTTTCCTCCCTAGCTTATTATAGTAACATGACCATTGTACAGACAGGGCCATTCCAAGTTTGTCTCACAGTGAACACACAGGGAACTGATGTAACCAAGAGATGAAGAGCCCTGGGCCTGCCTCTAGATAGAATGTGTGGATGGATGGATGGATGGATGGATGGATGGATGGATGGATGGATGGATAGATGGATATATTGCTTTGGGTCTGAAGACTGATATGGTGATGCCAGCTCTCATGCAACCTTTTGAGTCTAAAACTTTTGTCAGCTCTATGCTTGGAGCTGGGGATGCCCTGCCTGAGCTCCCACAAAGAGGAAGGACTGGAGTCTGAATTTATGCCCGGGTCAGCATGCATGCAGAGGCCTGGTGTGAGGGACGTCTCCAGCTGGAGGAGCCTAACTGAGAAAAGATTGTCTTCAGGCAGTATCAAATCATCTCTCAGATCAGGCAAGAAACCCCAATTAATTACAAGTGATAAGTGAATGGTCTAGAAGCTGGGCTGTGCAGTCAATTAGTGAGATATCGAAGGAGGTTTCATTAACGCTGTGCCTCCTGGCAGTTTTTAGTTTAGAGAAAAGGGAGATTTCAAACTAGAGTGAGCTCTAGGACACTGTGAGGAGTACAAACACAAGAGTACCCCCATCCAAGGGTGGCACAGAGGGATTCCTGAATGCACAGGAGAGTGGGTTTGACTTTAATCTCCTGCCCTCTCTAGGCTTCTTGACTTCAAGATCTTTTGGTTCTGTGGTGAAGTCAGTGGTCAATGCCCTTTCCATCTGGGGTACTAGACCATACAAAATGCCATTTGTGCTTCCTGTGGTTTCTCAACTTAGTGCCCTTCAGCGGCTCCTGGTGGCCTGCAGTTAGAGCCCAAATTTTATTGCTTGGCACTGCATTTGCTATGCCCAGACTCAGCTTTCACCAACAGCTCAGCCGGCTCTGGCAGACATCTCCCCCTTTCTTGCCTCCTGTATGGAACTACTATTGTCTCCACCTCTTCCTTTGCCTTTGTTCTTGGTACCCAGAGTGCTCTTCTTCCCCACTAATTGTCTCCTCCTCATTTTAGACTCATTTTAGTTGTTGCCTCCTCAAGGGAGCCTTCACCAATGGCCAAAACACACGTGAGTGACTAGATACACTAAGGTGAGCAATGGTCTATCTTTCCCTTTGCAAGTAGTCGGTCAGCTAGATCAGGTTGTATGGCTGGTATTCTTGGTGCCTAGTACAGTGCCAAGCACATAGCAGATGTTTGACTTAACTAAGGTGATTAAGACACTTAGGGGAAAAAAACCCTTCACGATTAAAACCAAGAGGGTGGTAGTGTTTACCCACCAGGACACAGGTGCTCTGTAAGGAAAAGAGAGGAGAGGAGAGAAGAATTGACTGTCTGTTCATGACTAAGCTGTCACAAAGCCAGGTTTGAGGGGGGCAGTGTCTTGTGTGACTGGCGGAGTCCACCTCATGGTGGACTCCCAGGGAATTCTGAAGTCCTCATTCTCTTTCTTTCCCATGGTCTGGGCCTGAACTTTGTCTTGCAGAACTCCACAAGGAACTCACCAATGGCCACTGCACCTCTGTGAGACATCTTCACCTCCCAAGACTCTGCCTGCCAAGGTCTGGTGCTCTGACCCTTCCTGAGGGAGGGAGCTTTGGGCTCAGTCCTGCTACCCTCACTTTGGTGCTGTTCTCTCCCTGTCAGTGTAGGAAGAACTTGTAATCGCTTCTAGCCGTTAGCACGCGGCACATCCTTCTGCAATTAGGTGATAGAAAATTGTGGCTTCCATTTTGCTAGCAGACTCATCTAGAGTTATCTTGGTTTTCACACTGGGGTGAAACAAGCTTCATGTTGTGAGTTGCCTCCATGGAGGGGCCCACATGACAAGGAATAAGGGATATTCTCCAGCCAACATCCATCAATCGCACCCTTCCAGCAACTGTGTGAGCTTGGGGGTGATCCTTGCTCAGCTGAGCTTTCTGATGAGGACCCCAGCCCTAGCTTGCACTTTGATAGCATCCTCTTGAAGACCTGAAGGCAGAGAATCCAGCTAACCCTGTGCCCAGACTCCTGACCCACAGACACTGGGAGGTAACAAGTGTGTTGTCCTTATGGAGACTGCAGTCATTGGGAAGATTTGTGAATTCATGTATCTTAAAAATAGACTTTACAATGCTGGTTGATGAATGCTTAGTACTCAATGATAAGGGCATTTGTGAAAAACTCTACTTACTCCCACAACAGTGGAGGTTAGGATAATTATTATCATTCCATTTCTCTTGTGAGAAGATGCTCACAGGGGTTAAGTGTCTTGCTCAAGATCACTCTGCTGGGTGGAAGTGCCCGTCTGTATGCTTGGGGCTTTTATTGCAACACAAAGCCGTGATGCTTTGTGCTCTGTGTGCATGGTAACAGATCCTGCTCTGCTCAAGAGACAGGAAGCTGCATCAGTGGGCTGTGCAGAGGGGAGTGACATGAGCTAGATCTTGAGGAGCTTGAGGATTATGCCGAGGTTACAGGAGGGGCAAGGGGTAATTTATGCCAATGTGATATAGCATTGAATGGGGGGACTGAGTGCTCATGGAACACTGAGGTTCCTGTGGCTCTGACTTAGCAGGTTGGAATCATTGGAGTCATATTACACAGGACCATTTTGATCATCTGGATGCTGTCTGCCAGATAGATACCATTCTATAGGCAGGCGGAAGTACTGGGCAGGGAGTGACATGTTGATGTTTGCATTTTAAATAGACCCTCTAGCTGGGGCTGGGGTGTCAGGGAGAAGGATGGAGAGAAAGGAAGAGGTAGACCAGTATGTGGGGACAGACATTACTTCCCACGTATGACAATGGGAAGTGCTGAGAAGCCAGAGAGAAATGTGCCTCACTTTGGACTGGTCTGAAGTGGGGGCATGGAAGCGAAAGGGGTCTTATACTGAGCCCTCAACAAGCTGTGTGTGTGTCCGAGAGGAATGCTGAGTGCTGTCCTCTCGGTGTGTCCTCAAGCCTCCTGCAAGCCTCCCAGGCCCAGAAGGAAGGCCCCATCCATGTTGTGGAATGAACTACTGATAGTCATTTGCCCATTTATTGTGTTCATAGTGTTTTCAGGATGGCACACCCCAAAGAACTGGTAGAGAAGGGCAGCCTGGGATGGGATGCGGGGGTCAGCCTGTATAAGCCTTCCTCTGGGATTGTAGAGTTGGCCTTCAGAGGCAGAGTGATCCTGGAACTTGGGCCTGCCCTAACTTTAGCTTCCATTGATTTCTGAGGCCATTTCTACAGTGTCCTGGCTGGAAGCTGGGGGTGAGACAAAGAGCGTGTTGGGCTACCTTGAGCTGTCTGTGTTGGTTGTCTCCTGTCATTGGAGGTGCTAATGGACAGAAGGAGGCAGACAGACAGAAGCTGCTGTACAAGGTCTTTTTCTTTGTTGTCATGGTTGGTTTTGTACATGTTAGCATTTGCATCATACAAAGTGGGGAGCACAGCCATGGCTTTTGGTCAGGTTCAAGGGAGTGCAGGGGGTGGCCCTCCCCTCCCCCAGATACTGACACATTTAAAGGAAGCAGAGCAACAAGGACAGAGCACAACTGTGGGAAAGGGGTTCCCCACATCAGCAGGATGGTCATCTCAGCTGGGTCTCAGTGGGGCTCCCCACCCCCATCCTGGGGCCAGGAGGAGCACCTCTGTTCTCTCCCTGGTGAAGAGGGTGGGGCAACAGGACTGGGGACGAGAGCAGGGGATATTTGCTGGGAGGCATTCCCCATGGGAGCCAGTCTGATCCCCAGGCCTCCCAATACAGTCAAGGGATGGCTAAACCTTAGCAGATGGAACAGGATGCTACGGGTGGGCAACTTTGCTAGCTGGGTGCCAGCCCAGGGCTGGCGCCCATGCCATCCTTACTCCAACCACAGGTCTTTAGGATGGCTGGCTTGCCCACCAGCTGCCCCATGTGTAAGGGGCTCTGGGCCGCACCACTTCTGCCTCTTCTCTGCTCTCTCATTTTCTCTTTTTCACATGCCTGGGATGGCCTGCAGACCTCTCAGTTCTACTGAAGGAGGCATTCATGAAGCTTCATTGACAAGGACTCACTTTCTGGAGCTTTGGAGCTGAAATGGAGGAGATGCACTCTGGAACCCCCGTGTCATCTCCATAGAGACCCAGAGAATCCCTTTCCTTCTTCTCTCTGATGGTGAGTCCTGGGTGCAGGAACCTGGGGGCTTTCCCCAAGAGTGCACAGGCCCCACATCAGTGGTGCAGCCACCTACCATGCTGTGTGTGTGTGTGTGTGTGTGTGTGTGTGTGTGTGTGTGTGTGTGCATGTGCGTGCGTGTGTGTGTGTGCGTGTGCGTGTGCATTTGTGTGTGCGTGCGTGCATGCGTGCGTGTGTGTGTGTGTGTGTGTGTGTGTGTGTGTGTGTGTGAATTCTGGAGCCTCTTTTCAGTGTGTCACTTGCATATTACATTTCTGCGTGATATACTCATCTGCTCATTCTGTGGACCACACACACACATCTCCTGCTCTAGGCACATCAGGTGAACTAACATCCTTTCCCCTGCTCAGGTGTCCAAGTTTTGTCCTCCCATAAATGTTGTATATAGCATCCTTTAAGGATTACCCATTGTTTTCTCCCCACAGTGAGGTCTGTGTCAGAAATGTCAATCATTATATCCCCCTGGGCTTTGTGTGGGTGGAACCAGATATATACCAAGTAGAAATTCTCTCTCTTACCCACACCTCCAAAAGAACCTCAAAATCTGCTGCCTGGGCATGGAAAAGAGGAGACTGAGACCTAGACTAAGCTAGTCCAGCCTGAAGGGCTGTGAGTGGAGACAAAAAGCCCTGAGCCCACTCTGGGTACCCAGAGGGGCCATGGAAACCACTAAGGACATCAGTTGAAGGGCTAATTCCTTCAGGCCCATGTGGGTTCTCTTGTTATTGTGCAGGTCCCTGGGTCTTGGTCTCTACTACCCATCTGGTGCTCTGTACCCTGCCAAGGTCTAAGGGTCCCTGTCAAGGGGAAGGCCTTTCTTAACATTGGTATCCATCCCTGTGTTCAGGAGGGAGTCTTACTCAGGGTTTAGGGAGGCCTAGGGCCCCTGGACTGGTCCCTGCCTGTCTCTGGCCCAGGACCCCAAGGCTCTTGAGAATGACCATCCTGCCCAGGATAGAAGACAGAAACAAGCAGACAAGAGGGGTGCAAGATGGCTCCCCACCACAGACACAGACACAAACACTGGCCCCCTGTGGGATGACACAGGGGCACAAGGGGGTGTGGGAGAAGGGTAAGTCCCAGGAGCTGGAGCTGCCAAAGCCCTGCTCCTTAGAGAAGGGACAGACCAGGGGACTTTTCTGGTTCCCTAAACATATGAATTGTTTAGTCTCCTCTTTAAAGTATTGCGGTCTAACTGATATGGCTTTAACTATTGGAAACGAACAGGAAGACACATGTCTTCTCGGAAATAAAAGCGTAAGTCCACTAAAATGGAAAACCTGCAGAACACAATGGGGCCAGCGGGACAGAGGCTTTGCGAGTGGGCAAGTCGCCCCTCCTGGGCCCCTGCTTTTGGGATAGGCCCTGGTGGGGGCCCAGCATGGCTTCCTGGGGCACTGCCTGGGTCTGTCCCAGTAGAATCCTGAGGACCTCAGGTAGGAAACCCCCAAGGGTGGGAGGACTCTAGGCCAAGGGTAAGATCTCCTGTCAGATGTGGCCACCTGTGACTAATGGTCTCAGAGTTGGGAGGGGGCATCTTACTCTGGTTCTTGCTGTCCAAGCACATACTTATGCATTCAACTGCCTGTTTCAGACCCCCACACATGAACACCAGTCTCGGCCCATCTGACAGTTCTCTCAAACACTCATTTCTGCATCTCACAGGTAACTGGCACTCTTGACACACATGCCGTTTTGAAAATACATGCATATACAAGCTAACACATGCAATCTTTAAACACATGAGATGGCTGGCACACACTGAGAATATAATTGAAACTCAGGCACACCACATCCCACAAACACATAGACACAAGGTACATCATATAAACAACCTCTAGCACAGAGGTGTGATGACTAACACACACACATGCGGTCCTAAGACATCACACTCTAACCATACATAGATGCATGATGGGGTCTGCCATATGTTATCTGATGTGTGTATGTGGACTCACACGTTTATCCCTCTTCTGTGCCTCCCCTCTGTCCCTCTTCCAATTTTACACAAGTCACAGAGCAGGCAGCCTCAACAATGCCGGGTGTGAGGACAGATGGCAGCCCTATACATCCCAAAGGAGAGCTGATTCTTGGCCAGTGGGATGAATGGACAGTCTTTTGTCAGGTGGGAATTGGCTTTTCCCCAGCTGCTTGGGCTTTGACCAAGAAGGGTCCTCCTGGGGACAACGGGGATTTGGAAGCACATGAACAGGACATGGAAGGGAAGAAGAGTGGATAGGAATGGGGGCAGTTTGGCTGTACCAATGACAGTTCCCATGGCACAGGCCATCACTGCCCGATGGCTCCAAGTATTTTCTGGGGGCCTGGGCAGCCCCTTGGCTGGGCAAACTAGGGCCTAGCCTGGCAGTGGGGTCCCAGGGCCTAAGTCAGATGAGGGAGAATAAGGGGTTGTCCTGCCCTAGGCTCCTCCACAGATGTGCTAAAGTCCAAAGAGGATCCATTTGGAGGGAGCAGCTTGGCAGGGGCCGTGCTTTACAAGGTAGGGTTGGGGAGAGGTGTGATCCTGGGTAGGTGTCACCAGGAAGAGGGAAGGGGACAGCCCAAGCCTCTTGCCCAGACTCTAACCTGGCCAGATCCAGTTAGAGCCTCTCAGGGCCAGGCTCTCTCAGGGCAGGCTCACTGTGAACAGCCTTTCTCAGAGCCAGGCTACTCAGTGCCTCTGCCCTGACCTGGACTCCCACTGGGAATTCAGAGGCCAATGGTCAGCATGCTGGGCAGGGCTGGAATGTGTCATTACTTTGGCTGGCTGGGGACAGTGGTCCTCCTGGCAGTGGGGAGCATGAAGGAATGTATGGGGGGAGGTCACCACACTAACATAGACCTTAGGCTTCTGGAGGGGCACCCACTGCCTTTGGCTCTGGGTTCAATGCCCCCTGCTGGAGTAAAGCTGTCTTCCTTTTTCAAGCTATTTGGGAGTGAAACAAGACTAGAAACCCTGGGATGAAGTGTTAAGGAGTGCAGTGGGGAGAGGTGCCCCTGGCTGGGGAAGGGGGCAGAGGCCAACTGAGGTCTTCCCCTTTGGAACTGATACTTAACTGAATAAAGAGAGAAGAAAAGAAAGACCACCACCAACAAAAAAAAGTCATAACGTGGATGGGGCGGGAGGGTGGGTTACTTCTTAAACATGTCCTGCAGCGGCCCGGGCAGATATTTGAGCACCGTGTCCAGGATGCTCTCCTCTTCCTCCTCCTCCTCATCCCCACATCCTGCAGGGATGGCCTTCTTGGGTCGGGTCAGGCTTCCCTCACAGGGCTGCTCCAGGGCTGCCTTCTCCTCTGCCTCCTTCTCTTCTTTCTTCTTCAGCCCATACTAGGGAAGAGAGGGACAGGAAGTCATGAAGTTGAGTCAGGGGAAGAAGAGAGGGCTGGCTTTTTCACTCACTCAGACCTGGGGGATGTGCCTTATCACACTTTTAAACTCTCCAGAAAAGCTGCCTTCCCTGGGGCACTGAGCCCAATCCTTAGTAGAGGACTAACATAAAAGACCATGCCTCGAGCTGGGCGATGGTAGTGGTGGCGTAATCCCAGCACTCAGGGGGCAGAGACAGGTGGCTGTCTGTGAGTTCAAGGCCAGCCTGGTTGACAAAGCAGGTTCCAGGACAGCCAGGACTATTACACAGAGAAACCTTGCCTCCAAAAACCAAAACAAAACATAAAAAGGGCCATATCTTAGTTTCTTTTAAAATTAACACTTACTGATAATACCCCTTTGTCCTTTTGAAATTCCCTAAGTTCTGAGTTCTGAATACTGAATGTCTTCCTATGTTCTGAGGCACATTTTTGCAATACAGCTGGCTGACAGAAGGCTACTTGTGGTGTTACTTTGCAGCATAGTGCTATTAGACATGCACTAAATGAATGGCATAGGGTAGGTAGCACTCCATACCTGGTGGTCAGGGTACCATGGACTTTTCCTCTAATAGCTACACATTCTGAATTCCACTTATATTTAGTCTCAGGGGCTCTGGCAGTGATGTTGGGCCTGTTACTTTGTTGCGTTTCCTGTGTGCTTATATAGTTACTGTACAATCCTTGAGGACATGTTCCAAAGACACTCATTTTCCTGATGAGAGTGAGGCTCAGAGAGAACTGGGTCTAAGAGGAGAGCTGGGATTCAGGGAGTGAGCGGTGGGGCTTTCGGGGGTGCTGACCTTGTCTCGGATCTGCTGCCGGACCTTCTCGCGCTCGGCTTCCATGCGGGCATGCTTGGCCTTGCGTTCTTCCTCCTGTTGCCTCAGGGCCTCCTGTCGCTCTTCCTCCTTCTTCTGGGCGTCAGGGTCCTTCTCCTCCTCCCCTCCCAGCATCTTCCCCATGTCCTTGGTGGCCCCTACGGATGTGGAGTGGTCAGGGGAGGAGGGTGTGGTCAGTTGGGGAGAGGAGGCGGGTGGTCGAGGTTCCCTTTCTCGTGGTCAGGGGTACATGGGGAAAGTGATGGGACTCACCTCCAAGGGCTTGCTTCATGACAAAGTCCATCCTGCAGGCTTTGGTTAGTGCTCCCTAGCCTGTGACTGAATTTGCATTCAGCGCTCCTGGCTGATCTGCCTCTGGGAAATGAGTCCACCTGCAAAAGAGGATGGGGAGTCGGGGTCAGATGGTAAAACTCCCTTCCCAGGCAGGGCAGTAGAGACTGACACGGTGGCCTTACTCTTATTCTCCCAGGGCATCACCAGTTGAGGGCAAGACTCAATGCCCTGTTAGGAAGAAACAGGAGACAGAAGGGATGTATTTACTGAGCATGTATCATGGGCCAGGCATGGATGTGCAATTAGACAGCTTCTGTTTCTATTTTATATTATTTTAAAAGAAGATTCATTTATTTTGTGTAGATGAATATTTTCCTGCATGAGGATCTGTGCACTGTGTAAGTGCAGCGCCTGTGGAGGCCAGAAGAGGGCATCATATCTCCTGGAACTGGAGTTACAGATGGTTGTGAGCCACCAAGTGGGTGCGGGGAATAGAACCCGGGTCCTCTGCCAAAGCACTATGCACTCTTAACCTCTGAGCTCTCACTCCAGTCTTAGTTCCTACTTTAAAGCCTTCATTTGAACATGTTTTTCCTAATTTGACTGAAGTCAGGAGTGTTGGAATGAGACTGGAATTTGGGCTTGGAAGAGCTGTGTTTTAACGACATCCTCATTTGTCATTTGTCATGTGACCTTCAATGAGTGACGCCCTTTCCTTACACTTTCAGTTTCCTTTCCTGAACCGGAAGTGGCAGGGCCTGGGCTACTGCAGAGAGCAGAGAGGAGACAGGCTGGGCCATTGGTTCAACTCACCAAGCAAATGAACATATGCTAAGTGGCCCCAGAAAATTAGAGGTGCATGGAAAAAAAAAAAAGGTATAGCCAGCATGAGTGGGAACCTACCCAGACTCTGGAAATTAGATAAATAGAGAAGCAAGTTATTTGTTATTGCAGCATATGTATAAGTTTTGTGTTTTATAGTCAACGTTGATTTTTATTTTGACTTGTACATGAGAGCATTGGGGATGATATCACTGTGTGCTTCTGGCCTTTGCAGTGTGAGGTCCTTGTGAGCTCTCTGCTGACCTTAGTTCTTCTGTCCTTATCCCTAGATTACTGACTTCCAGTTTTTATTATCGCTTTTATTTTGCTCAGAAGATTTTCTCCAAATAAAGTCGTAATTGCAATGCAATATGCAGAATAGGAGAAAGTGGGCTAACCCATTGGCGGTAGAGGGGTCCGTAGATTAGAGCATGGGGATCCTCCTTCCGGAGCCCCCACACCTCTGAGAATTGACCCCAGTGCTCCAACTTAGAGGTCTCCTGTTTTAATTGTTGACTTGTAATGCTTCTTTAAAAATATTTTTTTAATGTTTATTTTAACTCATCTGTATGGGTTTTTGTCTGCATCCCACGTATGTGCCTTTCAGAAGAAGGTGTCAAAGCTGCTGGCACTGGAGTTAGAGACGGCTGTGAGCCATCATGTGGGTACTGGGAATTGAACTTGCAAGAACAGCAAGTGCTCTTAACCCCTGAGTTATCTTTCCAGTCCCTGAGTTATACTGATTCTTTCACAGACAAGGCAGCTGCCAATTCCTCTGTTCTGTGTGTCTGCACCCATGAACTGTCCTAAATGCGATGTGGGTGGAGGTTACCTGGGTTAGGCCCCCCCTAACCCCCAGGGCCTTTAACCTCCTCTAGACTTCAAGTCTCTATTACTTTCTAGGATTAAAAAAAAAAAGTTTGGGGAAATGATGGCAGAGAATTTTACCAGGCTGGTTCTTGTAACTGAGTTGAATTCAAGGTCACAGGCTATTTATTGACGGATTCTCCTCGTTTCTTTCAAAATGAGTTAGCAGACTGTGAGTTTTTCATAATAAGGGATCCAAGAATGTATCTATAGGATTAGACCACTTAATGGGTTGTTTTTGGTGGAGAAAAATCATAATGTACTAGATGAAAAAGTTCCCAAGGGTTTTGGCATCAGACAATAACTGGTTAAAGGTTCTAGACAGGGCTGAGTTTCTGGAAACACGCCAGCTGGTTCCAGATGGGGCAGTGTTAAGATGATCTTTGCACTGATATTTAAAGGAGAAAAAAATCGGGTCAAGTACCTGGAGACGGAGCCAGCGCTTATTATACAAATGGCAGCTATTGCCGACTATGTATCTATGGGACTACAGTAAGTCTAAAAGGAATACAGGCTTTCCAGTAAGGGCCAGAGAACCCACCCGGACCCAGAAATGAGTCTGAAGGTTGCCCAGCTCTGTTGAGTTGCTTCCCATTGATTTTAGACCTCGGGAGAAGACGTAATTTCTAAGAACATAAAATGAACAGTGAGCAAACTGAGTGATTTCAGGAACTCTTGAGTTTCTACACAGTGTTTACATAGAGCTCAAAGAATTACCAGGTGGTAGTGGAAGACGGAGGACTCTAATTTGAGATGATTCAAATTGGAAGGCAGGACACCTGGGCTGTAGCGTGGCTCTGTCCCTGACTTGCTGCATGACTCGGGCAAGTCTCTGTTGGGACCAGATGCTCTCCCACGCCATTCCCTAGAAGCAATTCCTTGCGGTTTAACTGCTGGCCTATGCACCTTACCCTCAACTCCTTCTCTTCTTGGTCCCGCAACTCATTTCTTTCCTCTCTCCTCCCTCCTTTCTGTCTCCCACTTCTATTTCCTCATCACTCCCCTTTCCTCACTGGCTCATGTTCTGCTTGCTTCTCAGACTCTGGCCTTAACCCCTGCTTCTGTTTCTTCTGTAAACTTCCTTATGGTGGGGTTCATTCAGACTAGAGGCTTTATTGATCACTGACATAAATGACACCTAGACCTCTTATCTGGTTTTTAGAGTCCTGTATTTATTCATGTAGCAAGTATTAATTAAGAACCTATTATGTGTTAGTCTCTTAGACACCAAAGACGTAACAGTGAATTAGAGAGACAAAGCTGTGCCCGCAAGCAGATTACATTCTGAGGTGTCTGTGTATGGGTGTATGCATTTGGGAAAATGTGCAAAAAAAAAAAAAAAAAAAAAAAAAAAAGGTCAAGAGATGCATTTGTGTTCTCTTGGGTGTTCTGTGGATACTACTCAAATACAATACGCTATCCATCAACAATTACCTCCTTATTTGGATACTTTTGCATTCATGCATTCATTCAGCAATGGTCATCACTGCTACCCCTCATGGCCCCCGTCTTCAAAGTACATCTGTTCAAGGACTGAATCTTCTCAGTGCTTATATCTCTGTTGTTCTGGGTGGGTCCTAAGTAATTCTGAGGCATTATTTAGCTGGGCTTCTTAGGTGTACTCCAAAGTCCTGTTGTCTGATTTTAGTGTGGCCCTCTCAGCTGTTAGGCAGTCTCTTTGCTCATATGGTAAGATAATCCTAAGTGACTTCAGAGGCCCAACCTGCTCCTTTCCCCTGCCTCTTACAGGAGACCTCCCCTACAGGTCAGGCATACTGTTGGAGGGGCCTTTTCTTCCAGTGAGACAGCTCTTTGAAACTGAGTCTTCTCTATAAAAGGAGGGCTTCATGGCTAGTTGGAAGGTTAGAAATCATCTGTGGGATGTGTTTGTCACGTGACAGGTGCTCAGTAGATGAAAGCTATTATTAAAGTGATTAATGGTGGTGATTGCACACACCTGCAACATTCCCTCTCCTGGCTCCAGGGAACTCCCTCCTCCTAGATGAAGCCAATCTAGATTTTTCTCTTTGTATCTCTTCTTTTATCCACGAGTCACCACACCTTCCTAAATCTTTGGTGCCTTTTCCTAGTCTCTTGGGCTTCCCTTTTCTAAGGCTCTCCTTGAGTAATGCACTTCTTTGACTCTCTGCCCTCTAGTGTGCCAGAGAGTCTGCACTCTGTACCGCCAGCCGCTGCTTCCCCCTCATCTCCTGGTGAAGGTCTGCTGCTCCCGAGATCTCTGTCTTAGCACACAGCCCAGAAGCCACCCCAATCAGCGTGCCTAGGAGATCTATGCTTGATCAGGAGTGCTCATGGCCCTCTGCCCCCTCTGGCTTTTTGTAGCATTTGATGTTGATCATTACTCCCCTCCCCCCAATTCCAGCCTCTCAGATCTGGATTCCATGACACAGCACTCTTGTGGTTTTCATTTTTTCCAAACAGGTCCTTGTTCTGTTTGGCTGGTTCTCTTTCTTCTCCAGCAAACTCGCCCTTTTCCTTTCCTCTGCCCCTCCCATGGAAACCTCCCATCTGTGCCTACTGATTTAAGATCCTTAGTTAGCCACATATACGCACGTCTTTCTCTCTGAAGCCTGCAGATTTTTAACCCTCTGCTGTATAGCATCACACATGCCATTTCTCATTCAATCTCTGGAAGATCAATGTCATTCTGCCAGGCTCCCATCTTGTCCTCCAGCATGTCTTCTTTAAATTGCTTCAACCCAGAACTCCAGTCAGTATTTCTCATCAGTACACACTCACTTAGTCATCCTGTACTCTGTGAGTATCTGCTGTCTACCAGGCACCATGGAAGAGGACCAGGGTATCCTCACACACGGGCTGTCATAGCCTTCAGTTGATGTGGTGAATGCGATAGGCACAGGAAGATTCTGGACACTGTTCACCCCACCTTCTCTCTCCTACTGCTTCAGTGTCTTGGCTCATGGCTCTGTCTGTCCTCTACTCTTAACTGTCCTCCACACGACCCTCAGGTACCCATCATCTTGCACTGGCTTCCCATGGCCTTGTTAAACCTAGCACAGTCTGTGCTCTAACCTTCAAACCCTGTGGTGGAGCACCCACCATCCTCCTCTGCCTCTTGTTCTTGTACATGGCTGTGTCTTAACCAGACCCCTGACACAGTATGCCCACCTCCACCCAAGGCAGGGCGATCTGGGCGTACTATTCCTACAGCCTTAGAACCCCTTAACCTCACTGGTTCAGATCTTGGCACTACCACTTAGGAAATGATCTTGCATACTTGACTTAATGTTTTCTCATGTGTAGAATGTAGACAGTTGATGCTGTGTGCGAGGCCTGCTGTGAGCACCGAGATTATGCAAATCAAGTGTCTAAGTCAGTGTCTGGCATGTAGTAAGCATCCTTATTGTCACCAGAACCATCCTCAACAGTGGCAGCTTTAACTTTCTGAGATCCTTTCTCAACTCTCTCCCTCCATGCAATTTCCCAGTTCTCCTTGACAAGAGGAGACAGAGTTTTGCCTTTTAAAGGTCTATGACACTTTCTAGGACAGTTTTCTGCCTCTAACTCAGGTTCTAGCTTCCTGGGTATCTTTCCTTTGTTATCACAGAAGCTTTTCTGTTGCCTGTGTCTTATCCATTCCACCTATCAGGAGTATCCCCACAGGACATCCTCAGCATGTTTGCTCGATGGAATTTAATGTGTGCGTGTGCTCAAAGGGTGAGCTTGCATGTTTGATTCTGAGCTTCCCAGACACTGGGTTGTGTGTGTGTGTGTGTGTGTGTGTGTGTGTGTGTGTGTGTGTGTGTGTGTGTCTGTCTGTCTGTCTGTCTGTCCATGTGCCTGTAGCTACCACATATGGGTGGGCCTGGGAGGAAGAGGTCCTGCTGGGAGGAAGAGGTCCTGCGGATTGTGTGTAGTTGAGGATTATGGCCTCACCGCCAGGAGGCGCTCCTCAGCGGCTGCGGAAAGCTGCCGTCTGTCTCCGCGCGGGAAGGGTGCTGGTGGGGGTGGAGGCTGCTGCTGGGGTGTTGGACTGGGGAAGGAGAGGGGGAGGTAGGCTGATGCAAAGGCTTCTATGCTGTCAGTCACGGAAGACCCAGGGCAGGCCCTCACCTTCCCTCCAGACCGCCCTCCCGGCCAACACTCCTACAGTCAGTCCCAGCCCAAAGGCAGCCAAGGCACCTGCTCCAGCTCCGTCGAGTCCCAGGAACCCGGCCCCCTCCTTCTGACAAGCACACTCGAGCACCTGCAGTATTTGTCTTTATGGCTGTTTTTCTGATTTTTCTGATTCGAGTACGGGCTACAATCACAACTCAATTCAACACTCAGTTCCTTTTTGCAAGGGACCCCACACTAATGGTGGTGGCCAAGACAGAGGACATTTCCCTTACTTCCCCATCCCACGCCCCTTGAGGCAAGACGTCCTGGGGGGAGGAGAAGGGGCGGCCAAGGATGGGTGAGAGTAAAGGATGCCTCGTCTGGGTCACGAAAGTGGCGGGGGCTTCCCCCTACGGAAGAGAGGGCAGGCTTCCCAGGCACTGCTCCCCCGGCCTTCATGGAGACCAGCCCTCGCGACAGCTCTGCCCTGGGGCTTTCAGGTGGCCACTGCGTGTCCCCTTCCCCGAGCCCACACCTCTAACCCCTGAGCCCCAGACCGATCTTAAACTTTGCTGTAGAAGGGGCAGTCTGAGAGTGGGGAGCATCCTGTGACTCCGCGGGCTCGAGCTGCCCCAGCCGCACTCCTGCGGTAAGAGGACAAATAGTTCCCCTCCCCCCATCGACGTGGGCCCTTCCCTCTCCGACTGGCCTCTGCCACCCTCACACTCTCCCTTGGGGAACCGAACACTACCCCTGAGGGCGGCTCTCTGCTGAGGGAGGGAGCACAGGGCCCCGGAGGGCTTGGGGGTAGCCACACCCCGAAGTAGCTGAGGACCACGTCCCCCACCTGGTCGTGTGGGCTTGAAGTTGTTCTTCAGGTTCGCTGTGGAGTCTCCGCACTCAGGGCGGTCCGGGCTCCCGGAGCCGCACTGTCTCTGCTCTAGGTGTCCACATCTGCCCTCCCACATCTGCCTGCTCTGTGTCCTCCACACCAGCCCTCAGCTTGGCTTCCGCGGGGAGCTGTCCCTTCAGCACCATGCCAGTGGGTAGGGGCGCAGTTCCCAGCACGCCGGCGCCCCGCGGGCTTAGCGAGCCCCCCAAATCCGCACTGTCCCGCTTCCCCACAGTTCTGAGGCCAGAACGGTCCCCGACTGCCCCCAGCCCGGTTCCGCCTCCCCGGCCCGAGGCCAGCACCGACCTGGTGGTCCCAGCAACCGTCTAAGCCACTGCAGGGCTCCGGCCGGCCGACTCCAGCAGGCGGTGCCGTGTGCTCAGCCAGCTCCTGCTGCCGCCTGGTGTAACTCCGCCAGGCGAGCTGGGGCCGCGGCTGCAGCGGGCGGATGCCGAAGGCGCCCTCCAATCACACCCCTCAGCCAGGCCCTGACGCCTTACAGCTCCTCTTCCAGAAGGGAAATTCAAAATCTCTCTCTCTCTCTCTCTCTCTCTCTCTCTCTCTCTCTCTCTCTCTCTCTCTCTCTCTCTCTCCCTCCCTCTCTCCCTCCCCCTCTCCTCCCTCACGTCCTCCCTCCCCCTCTCCCTCTTTTCCTCCCCTTCCCTCTCCCCCTTTCCCTCCTCCCTTTCTTCTTGCTGCCTCCTCCCTCCTCCCTTCTTCCTTTTCTCCTTTCCCTCCTTTATTCTCCCTGCTTTTCCCTTTCTCCGTCACCTTCCCTGTCTACTGTGATTCTTGTCTGTCACCTTCCCTGTCTACTGTGATTCTTGTCGCAGATAGCCCTCCTGATCTGCCTTCAGCCAGGCCTCTTTCCCAGCCCCTGTGTCCACAGTCGAAGAACCACACGCTTGCAGCTGTGGAGGGTGATGCTGGCAGCAGGGTTGGAAACAGGTTTCTAAGGCAGAAACCTTGTCTCCTCCGGGAAACGCTCTTCCACTCTTCTAGGCACACTAGGATAGGCAGAGTCCCCTTGGGGTGCCCACTTTCCTAAAGGAACCCCAGTTTCAGCCACCACCCCCTGCTTCCTTGTGTGCTGCCTGTGAGCAGCTTCTGGACTGGGCAGTCCATTGTCAGATCATTTCTGCAGTTTGTGACCACAGTGTCCAGCTACACACTCACTCCAAAACTGTCGTGCACAGGATAAGGAAGGCCTTCCTAGGGGTGAGGGACTCTCTGCTCTGGACCCAGAAGCAACATGCTGCTGCAAAATTGCAGGGGGAACCTGAGGTCAGCTGCTCCCAAGTCCTCTGTAGATCTGCTATCCTCAGAAGGAGACAGACCTCTGGTAGTGTCTTCTAGAAGGCCTTCCTTTCCCTCCTAAGCCCAGGGAATAGAAGGGGCCCCAATGATGGGGGCAGCATCAGCTCCATCCTCAGCCTCATCTCTCCCCCCCCCCCCCCCCCCCCACTCATTTTTGATCTCTTATTCTCTCCTGAGTCTTTCCATTCTGCCTGCCATCTATTGGCTCTCAACTTCTTCCTTTAATCCAGCCCAAGGTACAGGAAAATGGCTCCATGGAGGAGGGCCTTGAACCTGGCCTTTGAAAGCTGTACAGGAGTCTATGCATCCATCAGGGGTCTAAGTGGAGGTGGCTTCTGCTTCTGAAAGGGATGGCTTCTCTCCCAGGAGGGAGAGCTGTGGGAGGACAGGATCCAGGAGAGGAAGGGGGGGTTGCAGCAGACACTGCAAAATGGGGAGCCTCATAAGTCAGAAGACATTGGTGTACACACCCTGCTTTTCTGAAGAGTCGCCTTTGTGGAGTTCACCTCTGTTTTTCCCTTTCAGACTGGCGACTGTATAAAGGCAGACCCCCTCTTTAGCACTGTTGGGGCATCAGCATAGCATGCTCATTATTTCCCTCTCATTTCCTAAGGTCATTTAAGTGTGTGTGTGTGTGTGTGTGTGTGTGTGTGTGTGTGTGTATGTGTGTGTGTGTGTGTGTGCACGTGTGCACTCCTGTTTGATTGGAGTGACTTAGACTTGCCACTAATGCCTGAAGGGAGTTCTAAGTCAAGAGATCTGACATTCTGTCATTCTGAGAGTGGCAGTCTCCCCTGCCCCCTTCTCCCTCCCTACAACGATCTTCAGCAACAAGCCCTGTGAATGGGGCTTGTGCCAGTGGCAATCTGCCTACAGCTTTGACATGGACATTGGTCAAACTAGGATTAAAACCCAACTTAGGCTTCAGAAAAAGACCGAGCTCAGTCCTGGGCACTGCACTTAAGATGGACTTGGGTCCTGGGCACTGCACTTAAGATGGACTTGGGTCCTGGGCACTGCACTTAAGATGGACTTGGGTCCTGGGCACTGCACTTAAGATGGACTTGGGTCCTGGGCACTGCACTTAAGATGGACTTGGGTCCTGGGCACTGCACTTAAGATGGACTTGGGTCCTGGGCACTGCACTTAAGATGGACTTGGGTCCTGGGCACTGCACTTAAGATGGACTTGGGTCCTGGGCACTGCACTTAAGATGGATTTTGGTCCTGGGCACTGCACTTAAGATTGTCTTTGGGGAGCTCCAAGATATTGCTCTTGAGAAGAGACTAGTCTGGAGATGGAGAGGTTTAAGGATTTGAGGATGGCTTACTGTCAGGACAGAACTGATGGGGCACTAGTTCTGGAAGGACAGATGAGTCTTTCTTAATTGAAATTGACTCAGTTTAACAGTTGACAAAGTGGATGCTAAGGGTATGCTTACTGAGTGGATAAATAATGATTGCAAGGGAAGACCAGAACTACCATTAAAAAATTAATTAATTAATTAATAATAAAAATGATTATTTTTGCCATTGCTGGGGATGACCTCAGGGCAATGGGGAAGGTAAAGAAAGGTAGAATGAAGCTCTCAGAGGAAGACCCAGTTCTCAGTTAATGCTGTCCATCCATGCCTGTGCTTCCTGGCTCAAGGCCATTAGCACAGCTGGATTAGAGGACCATCCAGGCGGGAGTTACAGTTGAATCCAAGCCTTTTGTGAATCTATTAAAAAAAAAATCCTCATTATTTGACAGGAGCTGAGCCTAGTCATAGAAATCTTCTGATGAACAGAAGTTCAGCTCGGTCAAGTTTTGGTGGCTTTGTCCTGTTGATCCATTAGGGGTAACACACAGCAGAACCATGGGTCTCTCTCAGGGACAAAAAGAGGTAGAGAAAGGAGTCCTTTCTTCCTGTTCATTGTGAGCAGCCCTGACATGGTTCCCAAATTCTCAGTTATTACTAAGAAAAGTGGCCGACTGTTGCAAACGTCTCCTAATGACAATAATGCCACTACCCTCAGCAATGATCTAAGCACCCAAAGGGTCTGGGGTGCTGACTTTGGGGCTTTTAATATACCACACTTTCTCATTTAATTTCTACAAACCCTTATTTTCAAGATGCAGACACTGATGCCCCAAGGCAGAAAGTGAGTCTTCAGGAAAGCCAGGGTTCCAGTGGATACAGTACTGGGCTGCGTGGGCCTTATTCCCCATGGGCTGCTTTTCTCCTGACACATTGCAACATTCCACAGCCTATGCAAGTGGAACTTTTGCAGCACATAAACATACATACATACATACATATACACACACACACACACACATATATATATATATGTGTGTGTGTGTGTATATAGCTATATAGCCCTAGCATTTATAGTCATTTCTGTTGTTTAGTTTCTAACACACACACACACACACACACACACACACACACACACACACACATCATATATTTACAGTCAGATCAGGGCTCTCATGTCATGCAGACTGCAGTATTTCCTTCCCCTGCCTGCCTCTCTAAATCCAGCTTACTGTGAGTGAGCACGAGCTTGGAAGGTACAAGCAGGCAGCCTCTGGTCCTCACAGAGCGCTGAGAGCAGGGAGAGGGAGCCAGGTTTGGGAAGATTCACGAAATGGTGCAGAGACGCCTTGGATGTTCACTAGGAAGCCAATTAGGAATGCCAATGCTAGGACTTTCACAAGGACGGACCGAGGAACAGTGTGTGAGGAACGACAGCTGTCATAGACTGCTGATGTGCCCATCAGTGAGAACGGCTTCCAGAGGGTGTCTGTCCAAAGGTCAGCTCATCTCTCCCCTGCAGTCACCTCACCCCAGGGAGCACTCCATGACAGATCTGCTCTGAACCTCAGCTCCTATGGGTTGGGTGCCAAAGCCCTGAGCTGCCCCACATTCTGTGGTTCTAGCTTGAGCCTGGGGGGTGCAGCACTGGCCTTGGTTTGAAAGAGTGGCCTGGGGCCAGAAGAAGAAAGAGAACTGTGGGGGTTGGAGCACAGAGAAAGGATCTAAGTCACTTTGCTCCTCTGGCAAGTACCTGCCTTCTTGTCACCAACAATGGCTAGGTCATGATGTGAGTCTCCCAGTCTACCTCTGTCAACATGGAATGACACAGTGTAAAGGCAAACTCATCATTGTTCAATGGTGTACCTGTGCATGTGGCCAGTGTGGGACCATACAGCAGCCATGGAGGATGCAGGTGCCAATATTGTTGCATTGTATGACATGTGTGGGTCTGCTTCTATGTGACTGTCATTATTTGTGGTGAGTCCCTCCTGTCCTGTTAAGAACCAATATGATGGTTCATAGCTAACTCCTTTTTTTTCTTTTCTTCTTTCTTTTTTTTTCCTTTTTCTTTTTTTCTTTTTTTTTTAGCTGAGGATCGAACTCAGGGCCTTGTGCTTGCTAGGCAAGCACTCTACCACTGATCTAAATCCCCAACCCAGCTAACTTCATTTTTACAGCGTAATATGTCAATGGTAGTATGGAGGGTTCTGGTGTAAGGCAAGGGTATCCACACAATTGTGTAGTCTGTGTACCCAGTTTCCATAGACTGCCAGATTCAAGGTTCTAATAGTGTGCCATTATTTCTGGTTACTAATGTTGCTATCAATGAGAGCTGACCTAGGTATTAGGATGGCGGTCTTGTGTCGCTATCAGCAGCTGTGGATGCCCACAAGGGGTGGGCACACAGGGTACTGTCACTGTGTGGTCAGCAGAGTGTGTAGATGTGTACAAGTGCAGCCGGAAACTTGTGCTGACCATTGTGCAAACATGTTACTGGAGGTGATGAGCTCTGCTTTTCACTTCCTCCATGCCATAAAGGCCACAAGCAAGCCAACATGCAGCTCCTGCCCACTTGGAAAGGAGCAAAAATCCTGGAACCCCACATTTTTCACTTCAGTTTTTCAGAAATTTCTGATTCCACATCTGCACCCTGACTCACTGGTGACATATGGGTGTGTCTGGAAATTCTCTTCGGATCCTTTCTTGTCCCGAGAGCCTTGTCTCCAGTTCAGCCCACCCCCTGCATCCGCCTACCAGTTCCTCGTGGGTCCTGCATGCCCTTATCCATGCCCATCTCCCCATCCAGGCACCCATTATCATGTCAAAGCAGCCTTGTTCCAGCCCACACAGTGTACCCTGGGGCATCCCTACATAGTAGCGTCCTCTCATCTGGAGCTTTTCTGAAGCCTTGCATTTTCATGTCTGTGTACCAGTCTGCAGTACTCCACCAGCCACCGAAAGGAGGGTGTTTGGGTGCTGATTTTCCCTTCTCTTGTCTCACGTTCTTTTTCAAGCTCCCTGTGGGACTTCCACCCCCTAATTTCTACCCCTAGCCCGTCCAACCCTTCTGGACATGGTCAGATGTTCCTGTCCTCTGATGGCCTCCTGAGCATGTTCTATCAGTTCCTAATTTCCAAGCTCTTGCTCTTGTATGGTGGGTGCAGTATTAAATTCTGCTACCTGGGCCTTGGAGTCCCCAGGAGTTTCTGACCCATGTGCTAGCTGGAAAGCTCTAGTCTTGAGCCTGTAGAACCTGAGAATGCTGTGATTCAGGGCCCAATCCTATGCAAAAATGAATCACGGAGTCACAGACTGTTTTAGGATTAGCAGAGGTTCCACTCGCTTGGCAGCACAACTTTCAGTTCTGCAAATCCGTGTCTCGAGAGCTTGGAGTTGGGAAGTTCTCTGTCTGGGAAGGACTTTTACTTCCCAGGCTACTTGCTCCCTTTGCTGTGGAAAGCTCCCCCTCCCCTTCAAGGACTGTTGTCACATGACACTTGCCTTTGTGAGATCTGATAATCTCCCCATGTGCTCAGGGTGGGTGAGCAGAAAATGATGTCTGTGTCCAGTTAGGACCAGCATGTGCTGGCCCACAGGCATATCTTGCTTACTGATAAAATGAATTGGCGAGGACGTTATTGCTGTTTTATTAAAGCAAGAGGTATTGAAGATCGTGGACAGATGATAATAGGCTCCTGGGCCTCTGGTCAGGAAATGAAAGAATGTGCTGAAGGGCCCCAGAATGCTGTTTTTTGAGACTGATGGTGAGGAGGAGTACATGTGTTTAGGAGACAGAGATGACAGAAAGCAGTTAAACATGCATCAAAAGTTAATAATGCTCAGTGGTGGAATGCTTGCCTGGCATACACATGGCCCTAAATTCAATCTGGAGAACCACATCAAAAGGGGAAACAGTCAATGATAAAACCAATAATTTTCTGTACTTGTACGCTTGGGAAAATGGAGTCAGAAAAGGGAAGAACCTTTCTTAAAGTCACACAGCAAGTTCATGAACTTTCTAATTCCTTTGTAGCTGTAAGTGAGTACCCAGCCACACCTTTCTTAACAATGTCCTTCACACTAGGTGCTATTTTAGGGACATTATAGATGCCAGGTCTATAGCCATACAACTACCCTTTGTGGTAGCTCTTTTTCATGTGTGTGTTTATTTGTCAAGCATGGATGGAGTGCCTATGGCATACCAAGTGCTTTCTAACTGCTCTCCTCCTCTGCTTCACACCATGAGATACACACATGCTCTTATTCACACTTTCAAGGTCCTTTTGGCTCCCAGACTCTTTGACGTGAGTGGGGGAGAGATACTCACAAACAGTCCACACTATTACAACATGCGAAGTGCTGTCCTAGTGGAGAGGGAGCTGGAGGGAGAAGAAAACACACAGCTTGCCAGCCAGATGGAGCAGAAAGCTCCAAGCAGTGAAGAGACACAGGTTACATGCTCCTGATTTAAAAGGCTTTAGGGCATCTGAATCGTCTCAGATGCTCCCCAGAGGAGATGGCCATGGTTCTGCCATGGAGAGGGGAGGGTGGAGTCTCAATTGCCCTCTGGCCTTCCAGTCTGTGTGATGAGTACTGAGACTCAGTTTCCTCATCAGTACAATGGGAGAGCCGTCTCTACCTCCCAGGGCAGTCGTAAGGCTTGGATGGAGCTCTGCTTTTAAAAAGGACAGCTCACCCCCTGGAGCATCAGCCCCTCTCCAGCTCTCTGGCCACACATGGGGCTCTGTTCTGGAGCCCAGGACAGTGTGACTATTAGACACAGCCTACTTTTATGACCTTCTTGGCCAAGAATTCTGCCTTCAAATCCCCCCGAGTTTAAGTTGAGATGAGAAAGAAAAGGAGGGAATGCTCAGCTAAGTCGTGCCACCCTTTCCTCCTTCTTCCCCTTCACTGGCTTCCTCTCCAAACACAGGAGACTGAGATGTGGCACTTTCCACTGGGAGCCACCTGAAGGAAGGCCAGTCAGGCTCAAGAACAGAAGGAATTCTTCACACACACATTTAGAAATGGCTGTTTCTGTTTTTTCTCAACCTCTAGCTGTTTCTTTCTGGTAAGAAAAGAAAAGAGAACAAAAAATCCCTTTTATTTGGCAAGCAAAAGGTCTTACAAAGACAGCCAGAAAAAAGCTTAGAGGATGACAGCAGAGGGGATTGTTACCAGGCCTCTCAGAGGGGTAGATTCACAGTCCCTAACTGACTTGGTCCGTATGCTGCACATTATTGCCTCCACTTAATTTTCAGTTTGTGATATTCGGGTGCAGAGAGGCTAAACTCCTTGTCCAGGGTAACAGAGCTAAGAAATATCAGCATCAGCATTTGAAGTTGGTATGTGTTCACAGTTGGCCATAGCGCCAGGGAAGAGCTGGGTAGTTTTCAGGAAGGCCAGGATGGATGTGTAGCTGCAGGACAACTGGTCCTAGAGTTTGGGTGATTCTGATGGGACATCCTGGTGACCTTGTCATTGATTGTTCCTTAACAGGGCTGGATGTTTCAGGTCTGAAGTTGGTCAAGGGATGGGAGCTGTAGGTCAAGGCTCCAGAACGCTTCCCTGAGGACTTCCGTGAGAACCACCCTTCTCTAGCAGGCTTCTGCTCACTTCCACTCAGCCTCAACCTCCTGCCTCTGTCCTTGGCGGCTGATTTTCTTCCTAACTGCTTTCAGATCTATAGAACATACATCTGACTGCATCCCTTTCCTGAAGGCACACGGTGGCCATGTTCCTTTTCCCACCCAGCACCCACTCCCCCATCATGTGCCGACAGCCTTGGAAGAACCATCTGTGTGGCGGCCCCTCAGTATCCATGGGTGAGTCAGTCCTAGGACCCCCGTGGATACCAACATTCTCGGATGCTCAAGTCTCTTGTCTAAAACAGCACTATTTATATAACCTGGATGTGTGCTTTGCAGCCAGGATGACTGTGTGTGTTGATTTTTCTTGGCTTAGGCTGTGTGATACAGATGAAACACAGTGGCTCTCCATATCTACTTGGGCTCAACTGAGCTACAATCCAAAAATCTTTGGAAAACTATTATTGCCTCTGTATTGGAGATGTACGGAGTTTTCTTTTACATTACACCTCAAGTGATACAGGACAGTGGATTTTACACAGCATTTACACCATGTTAGGCATTGTAAATAATCTAGAGATGTTTTCTGGTTTTTGTTTGTTTGTTTTAAAGACAGGGTCTCATATAACCCAGGATGGCCTGGAACTCACTATGTAGCCAAAGATGACCTTGAATTCCTTTTAGTCTTGGCTGCACATCTGGAGTGCTGGGGTTATCCCTGTGTACCCCCATACCTGGCTTATAGTTAATCCATATCTGTGGGCCTCCATGTCTTTATGGCATCTTGGAACTAGTCCCCTGTGGATACCAGGGGGTGACTCTCTGAGCATGAGCTAGACACCGGAGTCTTTTCTTGGTATGGGGAACTCCTGAGAAAACATACACAACTTCTGCCTCTTTAGTTGTGGGATTTGGCACAGAGTTAGGGAGATTCCTGACAGGGCTAGGGCAGAGTAAGACAAGGGGTAGCTGGCTGTTTCTTGTCATTGGGTCCAGAGTCTTCACACCAGAGCAGAGGTCCAGGAAGAATTTGCTTAGTAAATGAATAGGGACCATCCCCAGACACCCAGCAATGACCCTCAGCCTTCCTCTGTGATGCCACCAGGACTCTCCCAGAACTCTTTGTTGGTGATTTATTCTCCCATTTTCAGACTGAATCTCTCGGGGTGGGTGGGGTCGTGGTTATATAAGTAACATCTTTTGTGTGTGCAGTACTCACCTCTTCTGATAGGAGCTGAACGAAGCTCTCCAGTGCTGCTCATTCCTGCCTCAGCCCAGCCGCAGGACAGCCTGCTGCCCCTTGACTTTGATCAGGGCTCCCCTGTCTCGGTTTTCCAGTCTGCACTCCGCGGCTCCCTCCACAGTTGTCGCCCCTTTGATCAGCTCTGTGACTTTCCACTGTGCCTCATCTGGCTCCATTAGGACAGTAAAGCTTCCTCTGGATCCTGTCACTCCCATGTTCGGGCTCCTCCTCTGACTCACAATTGCCTGCAGCAGGGAGTCCGGATCCATGAGCCCTGGCTAGCCTTCTTCCCCCTCCCCAGCCTGTGCACTGTGGCTCTGCTCCCAAACACCACTCCCTATGATGTTTCTTTCGTCTTGTTTGCTCCCATTGGATACAAGAAGCTGGAGGACACAGAATGTGTCTTCTTCATCTGTAAGTCTTCAGGGTCAAACCCAAGCCTCTCTTTTGATTGATGGTCAGTGACTGTTTCCAGAATGCATGGAGCGCATGTGTGGTATCATGCCATTTGCAATGGCTTGAGGTGGCCTGTGGCACTTGACATTTCTATCTCAGGGATGGGACTTGTAGACCCAGGCCCTGAGCGAATAGATAGTTCTGTTATTGTAATCCTCTACTCACCTAGCTGGAGGTCATGCGTATAACCTCTTTGGATTTCTTCCATGCTTGAGCCCACAAGGGTGGTCTGTCCTTGGAATGTTTTAGAAGTCATTTTCTGTGGGGACAACACTGTTTTGACCTGTCCTTCTGGAGCCTATTTGGAGTACCTCAGTCATTATGATTTGGGTGGAGCTGATTTCATGTCCTACTTCTGTGGGTGGACATCCAACTCAGAGCCAGCTTAATTAGAGCACTAGGTGCCTACCTGGCCTTGGGGACTGTCCCTGCATGGCAGGTGACATTAAGCCAGTAAGAAGTAGCTTTGGGTGTTAGCTGTGGGGTTTGTAGGGCTGAGGCTCTGGGTGTGTCTTCCACCTTCCAGGAGAGCCCATTTGAAGGCAATACCAGCACAGAGAAGCCCAGAGCTTTGAGAAGGGCAAAAGGTGAATCCCTGTTGATGCTGTGAGGACCAGACTCCTTTCTGCCTCCTCTGCTCATGTGGTCAGGGGTGACGGCCACTAAACACTACTTTTCTACTGTGCTGCAGCATTGTGGCAGTTTCTGCCCACTGGAGACCTTCTGGTGTGCATTCACTCTTTCAGAAAGGGCTGCTATGTAGTACTTTTGCATTTAAAGGAGGAGCCAGGCACTGCTGGCCTCCAAGCTACTTACTATGTGGCCCGCCATGGCATGGCCCTACACTCACAGAACTCAAGGTCAAGAAGGAGCTTGTAATGTGAATCTCAGGTTAGAGCTGTGTCTGGGTCCCAGCTCCGTACCCAGGGCCGCATCAATGAAAACGGTCACAGAGTTTCTCCTGCAGTCCACCCACCTCCCCTCAACCCGAGTGCGTCAGCTTTGTTGAGTGGGTACCACTGCTCCTGAAGAAGTGTCTGAGTTTAATTTGTCAATTGCAGCTAGAGTTCCCCCACATGTTAACAGTGTTTTGGGGGGGACCCTGCTTACAAAAGACAGTTTTGGGGCAGGAATTTCCCCAAGGTCCTCCCCAGTGGGACGGGGCTTCTGGACCACTTCAGCTCCCAGCTCTATCCCAGAGAGCTGTCTTTCCAGCACCTTCCCAGGACTTTGACCTCTTTTGTGTTTGGTGTATTTGAAAGGTCTCTTATTCCTGGCTGCATAGTCTTTTTCAAGGTGACTTTTGGAGTATTTTTGGACTGTGTAATTTTTCGGCCTCTCTGCCCCGAGTGGATCTCCTGGTTCCAAGGCATCTGGTTTAAAAAACTTTTCCCAAAGGTGCCGCTTGTTTTCCAGTGGCCTTTCTGCCAGCTCTCCTCAGCTTGTTCTGTTTGTTTCATTCCCACCATCATGGTCAGGTGTGCAAGGCAATAAATAAGTGGGAAGAAGGAAGCTGTGTGTGTGTGTGTGTGTGTGTGTGTGTGTGTGTGTGTACTCATGGTAGCTCCAGCAGCTCATGAAGCCATGGTCTTAGTATGTGGCTTTCAGGAGCATAGCAGTCAGGGGAGGGAGTCAGGATGTCAGTTTTTCCAGGCCAAGCAATGACCTCACAGGGCACTTCCCATGTGTTCTCCTGGTTCTTCTCTTTCTTACCCTGCTTTGTGCCAAGGAGCCTGGCCCACATGGCCCAGTCAACAGGCTCCCTTGTCTGTGGGTTCCAGTTGGGTTTTATCAAAAAAGTGTCAGCAGGGATGAGGAGCAAAGAAGAGAGTATGGCTGGGGTGTCCCTCAGCTGAAAAAAATCACAATTCCTATTGAGAGGTTGTTCTTTGTACAAACAAGTCCACCATGAATCCATGGCAGGATTGGGGTGTCCTCAGCTTCAAATTCACTAATTTCTTTGATCTGGTCAGTTTCTTTAGCAAATGGCTGTTTTTGGAGACCCAAAGGCTCTAAGGATTCTATATAGAGTCCTCTGTTACTTCTGGGGAAGCCAAGGCCCACAGTGGTTGGGGTCATATCCTGGCCTCACTGATGAAGACTACCACCCAACTGCCCTTCTCTCACCTCACTGGAGTCTGGGCAGAGCAGGTGTTACACTCACCATGTCCTTTCTTTGTCATTTCCTTGTATAAGTAAGGAAGCTGAGGACCCAGCATCTCCCTGTCACTGCTCACCTCAGGACATCTCTCTCCTGCATGCAGCAGCCCACACAGCATCCTGTAAATAACTGCATGTTCCCAACACCTCTCCCTCTTCTCCTTGGAAACCTGCTCTGTCTTTGGACTTGGGCTGTCAGATTTCCCTGCTCAGTTCTGTGTAAAGCATGGCAGGAGGCAGGAGCTCGGGCAGCAGTGCCAGGCTTAGAGCTGGGGCTAGCCCAGGCATCTACCGGCTGACTGACCTTTGGCACATCACTGTACCTCTCTGAACCTCAGTTTCCCAGGTTAAAATGCAGGGGTCTGATAGCTAATGTCTAAGATGAGTGAAGACTGTCACACTCAGTGCTTGGCCAAGTGTGAGGCCCATGGAGGGATCACTGAAAACAAGTCTCATATACATTATGTCATTGAGCCGTGCAAAAACCTTGTGAGATAAATTCCACTGCCAGGCCTGTTTCTCAGATGAAGAAAAGGGTAAAGAGAATGCAGGAAACAGGCCAAGGTCAAACTGCCGGAAGGTGCCAGAAGGGTTTGCATCTGGGCCTTTTGTCCTTCTGAATGGAGATGGGTTCACTCCACGCTTGTGTACAAGATGTCTCAGGAGACTGCCTATACGGCCTAGTCTCCGTGGCTGAGCTATGCTTTGGGAGTGTTTTGCCAACGTTCCTGAAAAGGAAATTAAATCTCTCATTGCAGCCCTGTTTGGGAGGTGCTCAAGACGTGGGTGGAGCCCTCACACTGGGTGAATGCCTTCTTCCTGAATGTGAGTCCTCTCTGTCAGGCCTGATTAGTCACTGCCAGAGAACATTGTTCCAGAATGTTTGTGTCTTTCTCATGGGCTCACTTGCCCTTCCACTTTCAGGTTCAAGCAGAAGCGGCACAAGGCTGTCACTACCAGAAGAGCAGATCTATACCATACCCTAGGGTGGCTCACCACCACAACAAAACCTCTGCTATTTACAAGCCACCCACTTGAAGGTACTTAGTTATAGCAACAGAAAAAAATGGGCTAAGGCAGATTGCTGTGGTGGGCACGGGCTGGCTCCTTGGCCCTGGGAGTTTCTTCCTTTGAACGCCTCAACACTCCTTTGGGAAGCTGGCCTGCCCCCTGCCATGCTGTCTAGACAGGATTGAATCCCTCTCCCCTTAAGTTCTAGATATTGCTGTGGAACCCAGGCATTTGATTTCAGTTTGATTTGGGATTGGGCATGCGCCTGAGGGGCCAGTGAGACACAATCCTGGGACTTGCTCAGGAATATTTGAAAATATTCTTGGAATTGCTGAGTCAGGAGTGAGTAAAGTGTAGAACTGCAGAGTCATGGTGTGGGGGAAATGTTTGCTCACCAGGGGTCAGGCTAGAGGTAAGCAGAGGTAAGCAGGAGCGAGTCTAGGGACCAGGGACAAGGGCAAGAGCTGTACCAAGCCTGTTCTGAAGTCTAGTTCACACCTTACATGTACCCAATGCTTGAACCAGTGTCACTCCTGAGAAGCCGTTTTCGCTCCTTTGCCAACTGCATCTGAAACAGGATTGGTGACACTGTGCTTAGTGTGCCGTTGTTTGTTATTTCACGTAAGCCAGTGAGGCAGCTAATGCGTCTGCTATGCAGAAAAGGGAACAGGGCTAAGAGACATGAGTCACATTAGCTAAGGATACACGGGAGGGCTGGGATTAGATCCCAGGCATTCTGATCTGGACTGTACTTCTGCAACTCTATCTAATGGTAGCAGGCCTGCTAAGCTCCCGTTCAGTACTAAGAGTGACCTCCTATTTAATACTATGGCAGCAGGCTGGCTTACTCACCCCTGCTTGGCACTATGGCAGCAGGCTGGCTTACTTGCCCTGCTTGGCACTGGGGATGAAACTGTAGTTTGGCTATGTGCTGCCTACTCTTCAGCTCCCATCCAGCCCCTCTCTCCTCTCCTATCCTTGCCTCCTTAGGGAAGAAGCCTTTGCTGGCCACACCTTCAGACTAAACTGTCTCCTGGAAGGTGTTATTACAGCCTGATGGTTTTCTTAGCTTGACTGAACCTCAATACCTTATCTGGTCCAGGTTTAGCTCTTATACTACGTGGGAGTGCAATGCGGCAGCGATGACCTTGGTCTGGCCTTTGTGGCAGCCTTGAGGCGCTGGTCCAGGACCTGGCCTGTGGTTCACCCCCAGCAATGAATCATACATCTGTTGGAAAGTGCTGAATTATTTTGACTCTGCAGAATTCCTTCCCGCTCAGTTGAAGTTGGTACAACAGGTAAAGGTACTTGCCACAAAAACCTGGCAGCCCGAGTACAATCCCCAGAGCACATGTGAAGTGGAAGGCAGAACCAGTTCCAGCAAGTTATCCTCTCAGCTCTACACACAGGTGCCCTCCCATCACACCACACACACACACACACACACACACACACACACACACACACACAGTAAATAAATAAATAACATCTAGTTATGTGTATACATAAATATACTGTGGCTCCTTAGCCGTAACCTCTCTCTTCTTTGCCTCTGTATGTGTGGGATGGATACTGTAGAGAGTGGCCAAATATTGCTGGCTCTTCCCTTGGTGGTACTGATAATTGCAGCAGCACAAACCAATAACCAGTAATGTCCACACTGTGTGGCAGGCTCAGCTGCGGGGCTTCCCACCATCCCCTCATTCAGTCCCACAGCAGCTGCCCTATGCACTTCTGTGACCTGCTGCACTCCGTGGAGAGCTGAGGCTCAGAGGGCTCTCTGCCTGCTTTTGTCTTGTCAGCTTGAGCTGGACTCTTTCATGGGATCAAGAGTCCTTGTTTTCTGGTGAGTCTATGGTGGACATGTGAGATTGACTTGCTTGGTGGAGGCCTGGCTGTCCTCTCTTAGAAAGAGGCCAATCAAAGGAATGAGGACCTGTGAGAAGCAGGGAGAGCCTTAGGTCAAAAGGTGGGGGGTGGACAAGAGCTCAGGAAGGCTAGAGAAAGGAAACAGCCTTAAAGTGTTCCTGTTGGGGTCCCAGCACATCTTAGCTGTGTGCCCTGGGGTGAGGCGCTTTACCTCTCTGAGTACACTTTGCAGAACTGACGCCAGGACTGGAATAACACCAGAGATTGTCTACACCACGTCTCAGGCACTGTGTGTGAGTGCAGACTGCAGCTAAGGATGCTGGAGATTTCCCACCTGTCTTCACTCATGTGGCCGTCATGACAACCCCAGGGAATGGTGCCAGGTACCAGGGCCTGGCCCAAGGAGCACTGTGCCTCTGGCATTACTCCCTGGAGTAGCACCTCCATGAGTTTTGCCATGTCTACACGGCACCTGTGCTGTTGACTTAACATTCCTCTCTAATGCACTCACTTACAGAAAAAAACCCTTCATCGCATTTATTTACCAAGAACCCTCAGAGGGCCACTTTACACCAGGAAGCCTGTGTTTCTTCCGTGCACAGGATGAACAATCTCTATAAAAGCAATGAGAAAGATGTTGTGGGAGCAGTGAGCTTCAGGCTGTTGAGGCACTGGGTCTCAGGATGGGCCTTGAGTCTGAGGCTCGCCCTATGCTCAGTGAAATGTGGGGGTAAATGAGAGAGCGGTGCTAAGGGCATGTTGGGTCCTCAATACAAATGAAGGATGTACACCAAAAGAGCTAAAAAGTCAGACAGGCTTCCTTGGTGGATTATCCTGTAGCCCAAAGAGAAGGGTAGACTTGCTGCTCTGACCCTCAGTTTCCCCAAGTCCTAGCAATTGGGAAATTGCAGGTATGGTTCTCATTTCGAAAGGATTACAATCAGGCACTGTGTGTGTGTGTGTGTGTGTGTGTGTGTGTGTGTGTGTGTGTGTACATGATGGCCAGTTGCCTGGCACCAAGATGGAAACACTGGATCCTGAGTAAGTTGAGAAACTGCCCAGAGAACTGGCAGCCATGGGTACAAGTCCTTTCCCTCACAACCCTCCGGGGTCAGCTCTCCTTTCTGTGCCTCAGCTTGCTCATGTTCTAAAATGGATCGGTAGCAGCTACTTCCGCAAGGTTTCTGTAGAGCCAACTTTGTCTCCCAGTGAAAATTTATGCACATGTGAAGTCCCATCTCTACTCTTTACAACTTTGCAACTCCCTGGCAGTGACAGGTCCAGTGTGCTCCTGGATCAGCCAGCCTGCCTCCTAGGAAATATAAGCCCACAAGGAAGGGCCTGGCTCCTGACAGTGGAAGTGGCCGGCATCGGGGGATTGCGGTTTCTAGTCACAGCAGCTTCTGATTTTAGCTGGAGTCAACGCTCAGCCCCGTGGAAAGAACACGGTGCAGAAATAGCCCGTCCCAGGGGCTGCCCAGACAAGAGCTTATTTTGACTCAGGATGCTGCTGAAGCTGTGGCAGCCTTGTCAAAATACATCTGCCTCTTCTTATGCTGCCCACAGATCCTGAGATGTAGCCAGGACTACAGTGCAGATGCCAGACGCTTACATCTGGAAATTGACTCCTGGGAGCTGAGGACAACCAGCTTTGGTTCCGGTGGCAACCACCTCCCGAGCTCTGGGGGGCATGAAGAAGCATCTTGGTATCAAGGTGTATTCACTTGTGTGGCCCCAAGACTGGGGTGTCCAAGCCGCTCCTCTGTGGCCCTACAGAGGGGCTGTAGTGGAGCAGTAGACACCTGTTCCACGGGCAGGTAAGCAGGGCCCGGAAGGACTGATTAGCTGTAGTGGAGCCTCCCCCGAGCCCGGTGCTTCCTTCCAGTCAAGCCCCTATGCATCCTGAAGCCACATTAACCCTCTCCCTACAAGCTGTCTCTATTGGGACTGTTCACAGCCCAGGGCCCATGCACTCACCCTGGACAGCACTGCTCCCTTGTGCAAATTCACAGGCCCCTTATTTTCCTGCCTGATGGCTCCTCTTGTCCTCCAGCTCTGAGAAGTGGGCACGGATAGATGTTGATAAGAAGTGATGAGTGGCCCTGGTGTATTTCAGTGAGGTACTGCCACTCAAGCCCATGGAGGAAGCTTCTCTTTCCAGGGAGAGAGAGAGAAGAGTGGGGCAGCCACCTGCCACAGGCTCCCCACAGGAAGGTGCTCAGAAGTGGACTCAGCCAGCTCCTAGGAACGTCAGATTCCCAGATGTGTGTGGCATCATCCGTTGCACACCCGTTTCTCACCCACCCTGCCTTCTACATTCTTCATGCTCCATGTGCTTCCTTGGAGCCTCCTAGGAGTGTCCTCCAGCCTCTGCCCAGCTCCCCTGCTTTCTTACATCCCTGTCTCATTTCTGTCTGCCTCTCAAGCCGCCTCTGCCAGCTCAGCTCTGACCCTGTTTGAAAAAGTCAGTCCCCAACTCCCTCTTTCTAGATGGCATTTTCCAAAGTGGCCTGTGCAGGGCATTAGGTGGGGACGGGGGTGTGTGTGCAGCTAAGGGCTGTGGTCAAGGGAATGCAGATGGCTGGGGTTGCGGGACCTCCCAGGGCCATGGATATGCCACTGTGGGCTGTGATTTTCAGAGAGGGTACACAATGTGATATTTCCAGAGCTTGCTTGCTCATAGTTTTTCTGATGCAGAGGGTGGAGAGCAGGGGCAGCGCTCTTAGGAAATGCTGGTATGCTGATTAGAGCTGAAACTCCTGGCTTTGATGGCTAAGGCCCTTCTGGGAGTGACTCTCATCTACCTATCCAACAGCTGCTCTGGCCAATCCTCTGATATCCAAAAAAATTCAGGGGAGGAAAAAAAGATGAATGAAATAAAAAAGGAAAAAGAAAGACAAATCTGAAACAAACCAAAGCAACACAGTTCCGGATGCTCTTGGGGCCTCCTGCGGCATCCCTACCTGCCTGCTGCCCACTCACCTCCTGCCAGGCCCACTCACCTCCCATGTCCTAACCTGCACAATGCAAATACCAGCATGCCTGGCCCTGCTGCTGATTCCTCTAGCAGTGGCAGAGAGAAAGGAGGCAGGTAAATGAGGAGGGAGGCCTCTGCGCTCTTCTTACCCTAGGGCCCTGAATTTGGCTGGTTAGGTCACACCAAGTCTGATGAACCTTTTGGATATACTCTAATTTGGAAAAACAATCCATTCGTGAACTTCAGTGTTTTAATGAGCACTGCCAGCAGGCACCTGCCACATCACACCACTGCTGTGCCCTGATGAGTGGCAGGACCCTGTGCTGGGCTGCACGTTTGCATGTGGCCCATTCGGTGCACTGCCCACCCCAGTCCATTCAGTAGGAAACAGATGGCCTGGAGAAAGATGAAATGAGAAACCACATGCTTCCTGTACTTTCAGTCATGTGATCACCCCTGCAGAGATGGTTCCACAGAGAGCCTGGGGGGGGGGGGGGGGGGCGCTGATGACGGAGAGAGCCCACTGCATTGGTTATTGCCAAATGAGAGTTCCAAAGGTGACAGAGCCCGTCAAGGTGCCACACTGGGAAGTAACCACGCCAAGAATTCCCCTGGGTGGAAACAGCTCCCTAGCTCTTTTCCTGTAAGGACTCAGGCAGAACCCATGTTAGTATACCCAGTACCTCCACCATCTCTTCCCTCGAGGCTCCTTCAGGCCACTGAGCAGCACCCCAGGGTCAGGAAGGACATCTGACCCATGCTTCTCCAGAGGGATGCCCTGCCGGTTCTACAGGGTGCCGCTTCACCACCATTTGTATGCATGAAACAAGGGACCAATATTTCTTGGTCTAAAGGAGATTCTGAGCCTTTGGGAGACAGTCCTAGAAAGACACACCTGGAGGTCCTGTCGTGAAACTCACCATCCTGCCTGATGAGCACACTTTTCTCTTGTGGCTGGAGGGTGGCTAGCTTGCTGTTCACCGCATGGAGGGCACAATTTGAGTCCAAACACAGGAGATAGTTGATGGCAGTGGGCAGTCAGCAGCACCCAATAAGCAAATACCGAACTTCTGCTTATAGCTGCTGAAATGTGGGTGTACTTGTCACAGGCACTGACAGTCTTCTCTTAGCAGTAGACTCTGTTGAAGGCCTCCGTCATCATAAAATCGCCATGCCTATGTGAAGCCCCGTGTCCCGAGTCCCCACACGATCGAGTCTCCTACTCTCTGCTCTCATGTGCTCCACTTGGGCCCCTGGTCTTTGAATCGCCAGGCTTGTCCGTGCCCCAGGACCGCGCACGGCCTTTGCTATTCCTCTGCACGAAGCACTTCTCCCTTACGCCCTCACTTGACTGGCACCTTGGTTTCTGCCTTCTGGCTTCAATGATCTTTTATCAATGTGCTTCCTCCACTGTGTGCTGCATTTGAAAGCATGGCGTCACTTCCTATCACAATGCTCTGTTTCTGTAGCACCTCCGCTGTCTAAAACTGGTTGTCTTTGTTTGGATGTGTTTGCTTGCATTCATGTTGTTACAAGCGCATCTCCACAAGGAGAGGAGGCTCAGACCCTACACATTCCGCTGCCCCCTGAAGCACACTGCTCACACTGCCCTGTGGTGGCTTACCTTCACCCACACCCGGCCACTCCTTCAGTCATCGTGAGCTTCAGTCACGGTGGTCTACTTGCTGCTCCTGCTGACACCTGAACTCTGGCCTCCATGCTGTTCCTGCTTTGCCTTCTGTCCCTTCCTGTCACTTGGTTTGCACGTGTGTGTCCACACAGCTCAGCCAACACCACTTGGTTCAGGGCACCTCTCAACCCTGTTTTGTCACACTGGCCCTACCAGTCGCCATCCAGGTCCCTTATTGTGTCCCATCATGGATCCCTCCTTCCTTACCCTGTCTTCTTTCATCCTTCTTCTTCCCTGACCTTAGGTCCCCTGTCCCACCTTAGGGAATCTTCCTGGAACCTGGATGAGGTAACATCCCTGTCTCCTGGGGCCATCTGTTTTTCCCATCACCTTTACCACTGCCAGCCTCAGGGTTGTTTGAGGACAGGACTGTCTGAATGCTCAGCTGGCCCCAGGACCAGGCTCAGGGCCTAGCACAGAGCAAGCACTACTGAATGAACGGCAACCGCTTGCTGTGTATAAGCTATGTATATGGACCAGTGGAGTCAGTGGCCAGGAGGTCGTGTCTCCTTAAGCAGCGATAGAAGCTGGGGTCCAGGCAGCACATCTGAGGCCTTCCCTTCTGGGGTCCACTAGTGGGGTCTGGGGGAAGCATTAAAGTATTACTTCTAAGAAATGGGGTCCTTGTTGTTTGTGGGCTCACAGCCCTTCCTCGGTGGTGGAGCTATGGGCTGCATAGGGCTTCCTGTCTGTGGAAGCCCATCAGAAGCATTCTGGGGTTCCATGTGGTCCTCCACATGGAAGGCTTTGTTCCTGTGTATGTCTGTCCTGCTAGCACAGAGCAGTCTTGCACACCTGGGTTCCAGTGCCCCCCTCTAAGCCCTTCTGCTCTGGTGGCTGCTCTGAGCATGATGGCTATAGCAAACGTGCTTTATGGTAAAGGAGTTGGTGCAGCTCAGAAGAGGGCCTGGTTCATTCCCTGGGGGATGCTGACAGCCCTGGAGTTTTGGGTGCAATCTGGGATGGGGGCCCATTTCTCACATTGCCTTAGACAACAGAGGGCTTAGAGGGGGGACCGTTTGCAAGTATTTTCCAGGCATGAATACCGCTCATACTCCCCCACACAGCTCCTCAACTCAACCTGCATTCTGTTGCCAAAAGATCCTGAAATACCGAGCATATCACACTGCGCTGTCACCTCCCTGTTAAGACTTTCTGCAGTGGCCTCGAGTTACCTGAGACCTCACATCACCGGGAGCCCACTGCAGTCCCTCACTTTTCCTTACATCCTAAGGTCTTAGAAGTATCCTCAAGTCTAAGAAGCAGCCGGGTTATGTTATGTGTGAGGAAGAAGAGGTTGCTTGATACCCACGGCTGTCCAGCTGGACTCTAGTTGCTTCTGCTAACCTGTGGAGGCCTCTGAGTTCCCAGGCCTGCTGCTATGAGGGCCTCCAGATACCAGATGCGGAGACAAATCCACACACGTAGCTAGTGAAGAAGGGCCACCCTGCAGGCCTGGGAAGTGGGCACCGAGGGAGGCCTGAGCAGTGATGGTTCGCCCAGCAGCTGGTGTAAAGGAGTGAAGCAGGCCTGAGCCGAGTCTCAGCTCTGACACCACTAGCTGTGAAGACTTGGGCAGGTCCCTGTTCTCTGTGTCTGGGAGTGTGGTTTGTTGTGAGACTATAATGAGACAAGAGTATACAATGGGAGTTTAATAAATGCACCATCTCTTAAGAAAAACTCCCTTCTTCACTGGAACAAAAACTTGCCTTGAGAACATTAATTCTCCTGTTTTCATTTCATTTTGCAGACAAGGAACTCAAACCTCTGGCGGGAAGCAGCTCACTTGAGGCCCTTCCTCCCGGCTTTACACCCAGCCCTCTTGTATCATTTCCACTGCAGAGCTGATCATGTTTATCCCAGAAGCATAATGAGTACAGGGCTGGTGCGCCATCCTTGTCCTGTGGGGCTGCAGACTGCATACAAAACGGCTAATGCCTGGTCCTTGCCTTCTCTGGAGAGGATGTGGTCAGGTGTTGGGGTGAGGGTTGTGTGTCTACCCAGAAGTGAACAGTTTTAAAACAAGCCTTAAAATGAGGGAAAGTCTGTGGGAGCTGTGTGGCCAGGGCCTGGTCACTCCCTACGATCTGGCCTCCACTGATTCCAGGAAGGACAGAGTTGGCAAGGGTAGGTGACTAGATGGCCACTCCTTTTACTTAGGCTGCTGGAGGTGGAGCGGGGTTGGGGTGGGAGTGGAGGTGGGGGGGGGCTGGAAGTAGCGGGTGCCCTTTGAAGCCCTGGAAGGAGACTGGGCTGAAGGAGGTAGAGGCTGAGAGTGGGCTCAGCTGCTGTTAGCTGACAGCAATGTCAGCACAGGCACAGCGTTCACCCAGCTATCCTGCAAACCCTCCTCTCTTACTCTGTGCCCGGCAGAGTGCCAGCCCTGGGACCAGCACCAATGACAGATAACACATAAGCAAACAAAGGGCAGTATCAGTTTGGACAGACACAGATGCTCTGAAGAGAATAAGCCACAGTAAGGCACCAGGGGAAAGGAAAGGGGAGAGGTGTCACTCCAGAGGGGCAACCTCCAGGAACATGTAACTTTGCAAGATTGGACCCCCTTAGGGTAGGCTACCCTCCCCCAAGGGCTCCACCAGATCCTGCTGGGGAAATACCCTAGTGACCACACAAATTTGCATTTTGGAGAAGACTCCATATCCAAGCTATAACAGCATGGAACCTGGGGAGGAGGTGCAATGAGGGGTTCCAAGAGAAAGGGGGTACGTCTGAGGTGTCTCCCAGCCAGGCAGGAGGGGAGCTTGGGGTCTCATCAGTCTGTGCTTTTAACTGCCATGACAGTTTGGTCTAAGACACAGAAGACACCTCCTGTCCTAGGCCCATGCCTGGAGCCCTGTGACCCCCATGTATCGGAGGGATCCTGAGACCGTGTATATAGTAAGATGCTTTGTATACTTGCTGCTGGGGGGAGGAGGGTTGATCCTCCTAAGCCTGCCATGTGGAGGAGGCCTGAGGGTTTCTAGACTCTATGGGTCAGAGACAGAGCTCTCGTAGCAACAAGAGTGTGGGTGCTGGGTATTTGCAGTGCGTAGCAGCTCAGAGTTGCAGACACCTCTGGAAACTGCATCAGCAGCTTCCTGGAGTGGACTCTCCTGTGTCCCCTCCTAGGTGTGCTGCTTCCTTGGTGGGCCCTTGTCCCCAGCTAAGTGCTGTCCCCTTCCTATGAGAATGGGTGTAGGCCAGGTGTGGGCCTGCCGCGAGACCACAGAGTGTCTTCTGTGCAGTTGAGAGTTCAGATCACATGCCGCAGTGTCTGTACCCATGTCTGAGCCTGCACACTTGGGGCATTGTGCACCTGTGTGGGAGCTGGGATGGTGCAGGCTGACAAGCCACCCAAGGGAGCACAAGGAGACTGGATCCTTGGGCAACCATTGTCTTGGGCTTTCCTTCACCTCAAGGTTTTTGCTTCATGAGTGGAGCATAGAAAGCCAGTCCCCTGAGTGCACCTTCAAATAGTCCTGGCATGCCCCCCTGAGTGCACCTTCAAACAGTCCTGCCATGGCCCCCAGAGAGTCCTTGCTTTGGATATCACCATCAGCATCTGCTGTGCTGGAGGCTAGTGAGTTACCCACTTTCCTAGGTGCTGATGTCCTGTAAGACTGGGACAGTCAGACTGTGTGTGTCTGGGAGGTGGCACCATTGTGCTTGAGGAGACTCTCTGGGTCAAGTGTTCTGTAGAAAGAAACCTTGTCAAGCTGTGTGCAGGAATGCTTGCTTTTCTATGTATGTGTAAGCAGGGATGGTGCCTTGGCGTTCTTACAAGGCAATCTTACTATATTCTAACCATGCTCCCCCTTTCTCTGGCACCAACCTGTACAGAACATGTGAGGCCTTCATAAACCTGCTGTGGATCTCAGAATAACTGCATGTGTTGGCATGGAAAAATGTGGCTTAAGTGGGCTTTCCTTACTCTGCCTCTACCCTGGTACTTCACCTTCATGGAGTGTTAGCCATCCAGTTTTCAGACTAGAGAGACATTTTCTATTTAAGATGAATGGGATATACAGAATCTTTGAAGCTATTGTAGGCTCTATAAACTCAGGTATGAATTGGCTTCACAGACTTAAGGCTTTTTCAAGCAGGGTCCACCTGGTGGACAAGTTGGATATTTCACCCTTGTTTTATTTTGCCTTGTTAAATACCCAAGGAAAAGGTGAAGATTTAGAAATGTTTACCAAGTGCTCCCACCAAGCTAGGAATGCACTGAGTTTCTTGCTCATGTGCCTTGTTTTTCCTGCTGCCAGGAAGCAATCCAATTTTCATAGGTAGTGGGCTCAGCTTGCTCGGTTGGGCCTATGTGCCTTTAGGAATTGGAGCCAGGGTTTAAATTCTTGGTCCTCTGACTCCAAGTTGAAGCCCTTAAGGGAACCCATGGCTCAGGTGAGTTGGTATGGAAACCAAACTGGTGGTTGATGCTGGCTGAGGCTGTGGTGGCCTTAGGGACCCCTGAATCTGCTCTCGTTCTCTGAGGTGGCCAGTGAGACCTGCTGTGGAATCTTGGGACTTCAAAGAACACAGCTGGAAACCCATGTGGGTACAGTGACCAATTCCAGTCCAGGTAAGTGACAAAAGAGGAAAGATATGGAAATAAAAGTGCTAGAGATGGCTACCCTTGCTAAGGAATGTAAGGACACATGTGCTGGCTCCGAGCAGCCCTTAGCACCGGGGATTGACTCCCTAGGGTGCTCCCTGACTATCCCAACAAAACTCACAGGTCCACTGTTTGTGGACTCACAGGACACTGATTGTGTCCACTGTTCCCATTTCTTAGCATGTGTTCTTAGGGAAAACATCTGGGATTTCTTGATAAATGTGGCAAGAAAAATAGGACTCCACCATCTGGAAGGATTTTTGAGGTATATAATGTTTTAACAATACATATACAAGATTGTTGTCTTAACAACCCCATGATGCTGAGTTGTAATCTTGCTTTTTTACTTATTTTCTTGTTTTTATTCACTTCTCCAAGTAGACTGTAAATAGCACTGGGGAAGGACCTTGCCTGATCAGTTCGGCATCTCAGGCGCTGGCCCAATGGCTAGCCCATGGTGAGCACTTAGGAAGTTTGTATGACTCTCTGTCTATCTATCTATCTATCTATCTATCTATCTATCTATCTATCTATCTATCTATCTACACACACACACACACACACACACACACACACACACACACACACAATCCAGGCACTTGGGAGGTTGAGGCAGGGTGGTCTAGAGTTCAAGGTCAGCTCAGGCAACATAGTGAAACCCTGTCTCAGAAGTGAATAAATAAAATTTAAACACTGGTTTAGGAACATTATCTTCCTTTTGTTTTTGTTTTTGTTTTTTGAAACAGGGTTTCTTTGTGTCGTTTTGGTGCCTGTCCTGGCTCTCCCTCTGTAGACCAGGCTCAGGCTGGCCTCGAACACACAAAGACCCACCTCCAAGTGATAGGATTAAAGGCGTGTGCCACCACTGCTTGGACTATCTTCCTTTTCCAGGTAAGAGAGCCAAGGGTTGGGGGAGGGGTTGAGAGCGCCTATGGCCAAGTCACTGCTGCAGAGCCAAGGCCTCATTTGGACCCAGCTCCCAACTTTGTTAGCAGTGGGCAACAATGGCCTGACTAAATGCATTTGCTAAGCCCTAATCTCCTCTTCTGATGTTGGGTTCAGCTTCTTTCAGTCTGAAAGTCACCAGCCTGTCTACAGAATGGGACATAATGACAGAGATGGCTCTCTGGGGCCAGAGGATTAATCAGCAATTAGTGTGCAGAACCCTTTGCAGACAAATGTTAAGTATTATCAGTATTTAAATTTAGTTTCATCTTCCCTGTATCCTCACAAGAGAGAACAGATGGCCCTGGCTTCAGGTGGGGAAAAGGAGGGTGGGGCCAAGTGGGAAGTGAGCAAGGCTTGGGTTTCCAATGAACTCCCTTGAGCCGTGGGTGGTGGGAGGTCTCTCCAGCAGCCTTGCCAGGCTCGCAGGAAAGCTGCAGGCCTCCTAGACACATGACCTTGAGCAGGGCCCTCGCCTCTCTAGGCTCAGCCTGGTGGCATTGCCTTGAGGGAGCATAAAAGTAGTGAGGAAGCCCAGGGAACCTTAGCTCTCCCTCTCTCCTTTAGGAGACCCAAGTGGGGTGGGGGGTGAGTGGGAGAGTGGGAGGGGGTGCGCCAGGGGTGAAGTTTTCTCTGCAGAGGCTTCCTAAGATTAGAGAACATTCGGGATATAGAATCTTGTAGACATATCTGAACCCAAGCTTTGGTCCTGCTGCCTGTGTGAACGCTTTCACTTTGGACCTTGTGTTCCTCATGTGTAAACCGGCTGTGACAGTGGTACTTCCCTGGCCTTGCTCAGGGAAGGAGACCCTGTGTTACACGTAAAGGCCAATGCTGTGGGGACAATGACTCCTGTCTCCTTCCTACTCTCAGCTAATGCCTCTGTGCAGGGAAGGTGGTTGGAGGTGGATGTGTGGACAAACTCCACAGATAATCCACCCAGTCTCTCTCCCAGGATGCCTTGCAGTCAGGTGGACAAACACCTGGTGTTAAGGGCACCATCTTGCCACCTCTGGGGCAGAGTTTGCTCGAGACACTGGCACAATCTGGAAGAGGAAGAGTAAGGATGGAGAGAGCTGGCTCCCTGAACACTAACAGTGGGTTCAGGGCACACCTGAGCTTCCACAGGATACAACACTTGACTTTCACTTGCAAGTGAAGCTTTTCTAACTGAGTTAAATGTTTGGTGCTAACAAGACCTTAGGTTTCAGCAATAGGGATAACTCAGATGTGAGCAGCTGTGGAGATGGTGTGGATGGTTGTGCTAGATGTGCTGGTGTTTTGTAAAGTTTCTGCATCTGTGTTCCTACGTGGCATGGGCTGTAGCTTTCTTACAGTGCCTTGTCTGGCTTGAAGACCACAATCATGCTGACCTCCTAAAATGAGCTGGGAAGGTTCTCCACTGTTTTCTAGAAGATTTGAATAGAATTCATATTATTTGTTCCTTAAATGTTTGATGGAATTTACCGGTGAATCACGATTCGGATTTCTGATGCTATAAATTACTTTTAGGGAAAAAAAAAAGCTGTTTTACCCACTATTTCTGGCTTATGTGTTGAGTGAACTATTTCCCAACATTTTGTTTCCCAACATTTCCCCTGGATTCTTGTTTTGGGTTCTACCAGCTCCAATGACTGTAATATGATCTAAATTTATGTGTTGTGATTTTTCAGTTTTTACTTTTCAAAAGATGCAACAAATTGCTTGCAATCTGTTTAAAATAAATGAAAGGAATGCAGTTAACTCTGGTCCTACACTGCCATGGATTCCACTTCCCTTTTCACTCTGGTGTCCCAGACTGGCCCCTGCTCCTGCCTCCTGGCCTTGGCCTGCACTGTCATCTTTCTCTCAGATACCTTCCCTAGAGCCTGGCTTGGTTTGTTCCATTGGGAGGACACGTCTGTAAGACTTTTCTGCACCTCCCAGGCTGGGCTAGGTGACCCCCTTGGCAACTCTGTCCCCCATGCTTGATCTACTCAGGCACTAGCCATATTATATCGATGCATCACTTAACAATGGAGACACATCCTGAGAAATGAGTCATAGTGTGAATGTCACAGAGCACTTGCAGAAACCTAGGTGGGACATGTCAGTCATTTGACTGGCCTCCATGCAACCTGAAGACAAGGGAAACAGGAAACGGGTGGCACAGAAGTGGCACAGAGCTTGGCACAGGGACGCTGGTAGAGTGAATGTTTGTTGCTATTCATGATGGTGGTCATCACACCGGCATTCACATCTCAGAGAGGCTCATGGACTTGCTGACAACACCCATTTTGTATTTGTGGACACAGATTCAGAGAGACACAGTGACTTGCCAAGCTCTACAAACGGCAGTGCTAATGTCAAAGGCTGCACCCCTTGGCTCCAAATCCAGGGGTTCCTCTAAGTTTCAGTTCCATGCCAAGATGATGGTGGCCTAGGGATGTCTTACGGTTCACTTTTAAATGGAATCTTACAGAATGCAGCCAGAGAGGGTGTTCCGGGGAGGAAGGACTGCCATTTCTCCATCGTGGGCTGAAGCCATGCACCCATAGAAGCTTCACTTCTAAGTCAGATGGGCTCCCTGCTCAGTAGGAAAGGAGATGTGAGATAGTATGGACAGGCAGCAGCAGCCCTGATTTCCAAGGGGCCTGGCTATTGTAGGTGGAGAGCCCCCTCCAGTCTGGGAACTTGCTGACTTTGGAGCTAGGACCAGCTACTCTCTGTCCAGTCTCTGAAGTTCACTCCCCATCCTTGTTGCCAAACTTCCAGACCACAACTGACTAACGTATACAGCAAAATAGGGCTCTTACAAGACGCACAGATTGGTATCTGGAATTGCCCGAGCCTTTGATCTGTTGCAGACTGTTCTTTCTCATTTATGTCTAGACCATCTTCAGGGCTCAGTTTGGACATGTATGAAGCCTTTCAGATTCTCCATGTTGGGAAGGGAGTTCCTTGTGTTCCCCTCTTGCTCATCTTTTAATCCAGATGTGTTGTCCTGGAGGCTCACTTTCTTCTTCTTCTTCTTCTTCTTCTTCTTCTTCTTCTTCTTCTTCTTCTTCTTCTTCTTCTTCTTCTTCTTCTTCTTCCTCTTTCTCTTCCCCTTCTCCTCCTCCTCCCTCCTCCTATTCCTATTCTTATCCTTCCCTCCCTCTTTCTTTTTGAGACAGGGTCTCTCTTTGCATAGCCCTGGCTGTCCTGGAACTCGCTCTGTAGCCCAGGCTGGCCTTGAACTACAGAGATCCACCTGGCTCTGCCTCCTCAGCGCTGAGATTAAAGTTGTGCCCCCCCATACCAGGTGTGATCATTGAGCACAGGTTCTTGGAGGCTAGGGATGGACTTCTTCAGTCTCTCCGTCATGACAGCCAGTCGTTTTCCTCTGCAAAGTGAGGGTGGCAGTTCCTCGTCAGAGGCCACACACTGGAGACTCAGCAATACACGAGGTTCCAAAGGGCTCCCAAACTCCATAGCTGATGCCAGTGTGGAGGAAGCAGGTTTTCTGGGCTAAAGTTGAAGAGCAGGTGCCAATCACTTCCTGCCTGTGGCCTGCTCAGGTCTTCTCAGTGCGTGTTTCTCCCTTTTACTTTGGGCCATGAAGGGTTCTGGGCAGAGGAACTTTCCTGGCCGGACAGAAGCCTGAGATCCCCTTAGTTTTCCATGTACCCCCTCATCACCCTAACTCTGGCCTCAAGCCTGTTGGGCTCACATTGGTCCCTCTGTAGGGGAGGTAGGTCTTGTTAAGCCTGGTGGCTGACAGCCTCCCTCCTGCCTTGCATCTGCCAGCTCCACTGTCTTTTCCAGAAGTTCAGGAGTCCATCAAGATGAGTACAGGCAAAAGAAGAGGCCCTTCAGTGTTAGCAAAGCTGAGACTTTCAAGAGGGAACCTAGGTTTGGTACCACATGGACCTGTCCTGGCAGGTCGGGCTACAGATGGGCTCAGTTAGTTCTGTCTCATCCCCTAGTTTCCTTTCAGAAACAGGGCTTTCAGCACTTAATTTCCTGTATTGTTGCAAGAACCCACATCTGACATACTACAGTGCTCAGAGAGCTCCTGCCTCTGGCCAGGCCTTCTCTACTCCTCACTGTTCAGGCCCTAAGCCAGGCATGGAAGAAATGGGAGCTTACAGTGGCCCCTGCCTTCGGACACAGAATCTGGTGGTTTTTGCTGAATGAGTGAATGAATTCCAGATGGTGGGAATGAGTGAATGAACTTCAGATGGTAGGAATGAGTGAATGAATTCCAGATGGTGGGAATGAGTGAATGAATTCCAGATGGTGGGAATGAGTGAATGAACTTCAGATGGTGGGAATGAGTGAATGAATTCCAGATGGTGGGAATGAGTGAATGAATTCCAGATGGTGGGAATGAGTGAATGAACTTCAGATGGTGGGAATGAGTGAATGAATTCCAGATGGTGGGAATGAGTGAATGAATTCCAGATGGTGGGAATGAGTGAATGAACTTCAGATGGTGGGAATGAGTGAATGAATTCCAGATGGTGGGAATGAGTGAATGAATTCCAGATGGTGGGAATGAGTGAATGAACTTCAGATGGTGGGAATGAGTGAATGAATTCCAGATGGTGGGAATGAGTGAATGAATTCCACATGGTGGGTATAACTAGAGTTTGCACAAGAGACGTGGAGAGCAGACCGAGCAGAGCAGTGGGGAGGGGCTGGTGCATAAACTGTGCCCTCAGCTTGCAATGTCCTTTCTCTTTTTGTGTCAAACTTGTATATTTGTTAAATTCTGACCCAAATGTCATCCTCTGATGAGCTCTGCTTAGCCCTCTGGGCAGTTGCTTCTCCTTCTGTGCTTTTTTGGGCCTCCATGCCCACATCATCACTAGGCCCTTTTAGCGTCATGCCATAGTATTCAGTTTACCTACACATCCCCCTGTTACACTGTGAGTTCTTGAAGGCCAAGGCCATGTCCCACCTCCCAGGATCTCCATGGTTTCAGAGCTGGATGGCTAGCGGGTTGAGTTAATTCTCTTTCCTCACAGTGAGGCTTGTTGAGCTAGCCAGGATTCTATTCAGAGTCCATAACACATACATCGGATGTACCTGTTTCTCTTCCACCCCCTTGGAGCTCAGTGGGTGGGTGGTCCGGTTGGTGTCATCCATGGAGGGAGCAGCTGTTGGCCCTGGAAATGGAACTTGGATGGGCTACCACATGACTAAGCTTTGGGAGCCAAGAGGAACATCTGGGTTCTAGTTCTCTTTGTAGCTAACTACCCTTGGAGTAAGTCTCTGACTGGAGCAGTGAGTGAGTGAGCAGTGGGAGGGAAGGAATTGAGCTGCAGAGAAAGCCAATGTTCCTCCTACTTCTAGAATTCAATATGTTTATTTCCTGGGATTCTTGGAGACTGACAGACACACATAAATACTCACGTATACACACACCTACACATATGCACACAGAAGCAAACACATGCAGGGGTATATAATACATAAATGCAGAAGCAGATCACCACATACTGACTTTCAGACACGTAGATGCATATACGTGCCTAAATACCACATTTGCATAGGATGTAGAGACACTTGGGCTGCTGCAGAAACACATAAACCTTGTATTCTCAGCTGGGAGTTGGAAGGCTGAACTCAACATAGTCCCATCGAGGCCACAAATATGGACACTGGGCATACATGCACAGAGCACTCCCCTTGGGAATCCAAGGCCCCTCCCACTAGTGGAGATGAGGTCATTGAAGCAGACCCACATTCTCTCCTCTGGCAGGTGATTGCTCCAGCCTCTCCCATAACCTCTGGGCAGGTGGGGGAGATACAGCTGCTGAGCTCTGAGCCGGGTGGCCCACAGGGGTGAAGATGGGGATAAGCTTGTCTCCCAGGTTACTGTTGAGGGATGTGCTTTTTAAAAATAACTTCCTGCTGTTTTCAGGAAAGCTCTGGGGAATGAGGCTCCAAAGACTGGATTTGCCTGGTCCTATGCCCGCTGGTAGAGCTCTATGCAAGGGGCCCCTTGAGAGACCACCAGAGTCTCTGTTGCTGCCCTGGAGCCTGGGGCAGAAGAGAGGAAGAGTGGCTGGGGGTAGGGGTGAGGGTTGAGCTACTCCACGTAGAACCTGTCTTCCTGGAGGAAGGCTGCCTCACACATATCCTCATACACGTCCAGGGAGACAGCACACCATGGCGGTTTGTACCTGACTGGCTATGCTTCATGTCTGTGAGTATCAGTGTTAGCAAGAAAGTGCAGCAAGTTCTGTCTGCCCTCATCATGTCTGTGAGAGTGGAAGCAGGAGACAGCCTACCGTGTCTTCTGTTCAGATGGGCCTTACTCAGCTGCAGAGTCACGTGCCCTGGGCTGCTACAGCACTTGCTCTCCTGCCTATTGACCTCCCTAGCCCTTTTGTGTGCATGGCCATTGTTTGCCCTTCCAGCTCACTTTGCCTTTCTACTGAATAACTAGGCATCGCCTCCTTTCATCTTCAGAATCTCAGAGAGCTCAGAGAGACATCAGGCAAGGGTGTGTGTGTGTGTGTGTGTGTGTGTGTGTGTGTGTGTGTGAGAGAGAGAGAGAGAGAGAGAGAGAGAGAGAGAGAGAGAGAGAGAGAGAGAGAGAGAGAGAGAGAGACCCCACTAGGCAGTGACCAGATCCCATTAAAGGCAAAGAGCACTGACATTTTGATGGAACAGAAACGGCTTTGGTGAGGCCCTGGGGAACAGGAGTTGGCAGCTGGTGGGCCTGGAGCTAGCAACCACTTTTTCCTCACATTAGTGTCAATCTTGTGGCCACAGACTAAATCTCTTGAAGAACCCTGAGAAGACAATGTCACAGTGGTAAGGGTCTGACCCTATCTTTGTGAGAGCCCTGGGTAGACACTGTCATGGTGGTGAGGGTCTGGGCTTATTTCTGGGACTGTTCTGGGTAAGCACTATATGACATTATGGATTTGGTCCTCTGCCCTGACTTTTGCCTCCTGTGGTCTTGGGAATGAGAGGCACTCTCTTGTTTCTTCCTCTGTACACCAGGCTCCATACTGTCTATATTATAGGGTTATCTCAGGGAAAACTAGTGGTGTAAGACACTATGAGTGTGGCCAGATGGGGATCTGGGGTGAGAAGGCTATTCCTAGGATGAGTTCCTAGGAACAGAGTTGGGAAGACCAAGACCCGTGAAATGATAGGGAAATGGAGGCTCAGAGGGCAGGCAGAGCTCTCCTAATTCCCACCCCATCCTTTGGAGTACAGAGAGACTTGGAGCTCGGGTCTGACTCTGGCCTACCAGCTCTCCATCTCAGCAGTGTCTCCTAGGAGGGGTGGGCCCCACTTCTCAAAGGCAAGCAAGCTCCCACCTATCCTGGGGGGATGCGGCTCCAGCGCTCTCACCACCACTTGCTTGTAAACTGGTCACAAACAGTTGCCAGCATACCCAAGCCTCAGTTTCCTCCCCACAAGTTGGAGAAGGCAAGGCCTCCTGTGCAGGGCTGTCACAGTAAGGTCTCGATGAGAAGAGCCTTGGGCAGCTTATAGAAGGGCCAACACTTTCCAGCTCTAGGGTAGATCTTGCCTCTACCTCTAGAGTTGACCTATGTCTGACTTTTGCAGACTAGACTGTCATGGGACCTGGGCAGGGTGCGGAGGGACAGGTCCAGGGCAGCATGTTTGTTGAGGTGGGAAGTGCTGGCCTGGTGGCTAGTCTCCTGTCCCAGACTTCACTCTCTGCCTATCACAGGGGAGGTGCTCTCTGGAGTGATGAATCCCAGCATCTCTAGACAGAAGGCTGAGACAAGCGCTTCACATTTGTAGGCTTGCTGGGCTGGTTGTGCAGACACCAGACACTGGGAGCTTTAAAATGTGCAGAGGCAGGCGTGATACCAAGAGATGGCAAATCATTCTGAAGAGGAAGGGGCCATAGGGGTTATCTAGGTCACTAAGGCTCAAAGGGGGGTGACATTTCATCCAAAGCCACATAGCAAGAACAGTAACTAAGCTAGAACTATGACCAATGGTTCAGAGAGCTACTCTCTAGAAAAAGCTGGAGACCTTCCACACTTCTAGGGACAAGGAGTCCACTACCTCCTGTGGCAATCTGTGCCTTTTACAACAGCTACAGTCCCTAGGTATTATATGGAGCTAAAACCCTGCTCCCGGTCACTAGATGTGCTACCCACGAGATCAACAAGTACGGCTCTGCACACTCACTCTCTACAATGAGCTTGCATGCTCCGAGTCTTTGTCTGGACTGTAATTGTATAGTTCCTCTTAATCCAGAGGCTTCCAGACCCTCCTCCACCCGCCACTGAAGACCACACTTCCTCAGAATGCAGGGCCAGACTTGAAAGAGGATAAACTATGAAGCTCCCAGAGGCTGCCTTTGTGAGATCGTTCAATAAATGTAATAACAATTAGGTATTTTTATCAGTGAAAACAAAATTGACTCAGAAGTAAACGGAGGATTTTAAAGGTATTTTCAATTCCTGACTTTTGCAGAAGTCAGTTAAGTTGGCAGGCAGATGAAAGCATCCGTGGGCTGGGAGAAGTACGCAGTACAATGCAGGTTTTGGAAGGTGACTCTGTCCATGCCAAACTGTCACAGCCAAAAATGGCCTCTCCTTACTGTGAACTCCTACAGGTCAGAGCCAGGGTCTCTCTAACTCTATGCCTGCCAGAGCTGGCTGGCACACACTGGAGCAAAGACACAGATATATGGCTAGTTCTGGCTGGTTGATATTCCAGTGTGTAAAAGGTCAGATGCGTCCTCTGTTCATTCAGCCTTTGGACTTCACATATGTCTTGAGGGAACCTGGTAGAATACCATGGTGTGGATGTCAACTACTGTAATTCTGGGCCACCCTGGGCAGCCCAGGCTTCTGTGGGGGCACTGAGTGAGTTGCTTGTCTTGCAGTCCACGCTGTCATCGTGTGTGTGTGTGTGTGTGTGTGTGTGTGTGTGTGTGTGTGTGTGTGTGTGCAGCAAGGGCACCCCCATTTCTTCTTGGGGAACTGTTCTCCCAGGGTACCAAGGCCAGTCTGGGGCTCCACTAGAAGGACATTGACCAGTAGCTTAATTCTTCTGCACATAGCTACACTGAAGCCCGTGGCTCTCACCTGGCTCCATACAGTTTCTCTCTCAAGGTTGGTTGTTCAATGAGGACAGGGCCAGGCCCCTCCCTTCTCCTCGGAGCCCTGTCCACACTGGAGCCCTGTCCACACTGGAGCCCTGTCCACACTGGAGCCCTGTCCACACTGGTGTCCTGTCCACACTGGAGCCCTGTCCACACTGGAGCCCTGTCCACACTGGTGTCCTGTCCACTCTGGAGCAGGGAGGTACTTCCAAGGCCTCTTGTGCAGTGTTCCCTCTGGAGCAGGGAGGTACTTCCAAGGCCTCTTGTGCAGTGTTCCCTCTGGAGCAGGGAGGTACTTCCAAAGCCTCTGGTGCAGTGTTCCCTCTGGAGCAGGGAGGTACTTCCAAGGCCTCTGGTGCAGTGCTCCCTCTGGAGCAGTGCTCCCTCTTGTGCAGTGCTCCCTCTTGTGCAGTGCTCCCTCTTGTGCAGTGCTCCCTCTTGTGCAGTGCTCCCTCTTGTGCAGTGCTCCCTCTGGAGCAGTGCTCCCTCTGGTGCAGTGCTCCCTTTATTCAGCCTTCACTTTTAGAAGTTCAATTTCTTTCATCACCCATCATTCAAAACATTAAACAGAAGATTCCAGAAAATTCACAAGTTTTACATTGTATGCCCTTCTGAGTAATGGGGTGAAATCTCAAACTATCCCATGTCTTCCCTCCATAGATGTGAATCAGTCTTTTGTTCAGAGTGTCCATGCTACACAGGATGCCCACTTTTGGGTCACTTAGCAACCATTTTGGTCACCACAGCAGCTAGGGCCACATTCACTTTACTTCCTTCCTATAGGTACGCTGTCATCCAGTACCAAATAGAGTGAGTTTGGGCAATGGGACATAGCCCTACAAATACATGGGATGGCTGCACATTGAACTTCTATCTGAGAAACTGCTCATTGCTCTAGCCCAGTCACTAAGTTACCAAGGGTGGTGTGTGTGTGTGTGTGTGTGTGTGTGTGTGTGTGTGTGTGTGTGAATGTATGTTTTTATGTGTGTTAAATTTTTTCACTTAGAGAAACTTCCAGGGAGAGACCAGTCAATCATTCAACTTCTACCGTGTCCAAGAAACAGAAGGAAAGGGGACAGGGTCACCTCCCTTAGTTTTTAGGAGCTGAGATTTCATTCTAGCTTTGTTAGGCAGCCTTCAGAAGTATACAGGTTTTCCAGGGGAGTGTGGACATTTTCAAGCCATCCCCAACACAACATCAACAAGACAGGCAGCTAGCCATAGCTGAGAGAGCAGCGGGGCTCACCTTCAACCCTTGCCTTGGAATCATCAGGCCAGAGGAAACAGCCCAGCTAACTGACAACAGAGACAAGCAACAGTCTCTTGTTCCACAGCCCAGGAGACTACCAAAGACAGAAGCAAACAAGACGGCACATTCTGGCTATGCCAGCTTGGTGAGGGGAGGGTGGAAGAAGGGGGCATTGGTCCCAAACAGTGTGCTGAGGTGAGCGTGAGCACCAGACAATCACCTCTCTAGTCTTTGGGATGAATGATCCTGGCTTGGGAACCAGATGCTGTCCCAGGAGGAGAGAATTTCACAGGCAGTTGGGTGAGCTTGAGGGAATCCCAGCCCCTCACTTCCCAGCTGAGTGGCTTATGTAAACCCTTAAATGCTCAGTTTCCTCTGTGTGCAGGAGTGAGTGAACTTGCCTCCAGGGGACTCTGCTGAATCTGGTGTGTAGTGAGGACACAGTGCAAGTGCTGGCCCTGAAGCCACGTCCTGTTCTCCACTCTGCTGTCAGGGTCTCCTGGGTGGCTGGTCTCATTGCCAAGTTCTAGGTCAGTCAAACCTGGAGGGTTTGCCTTCAAATCCCCCTGATCCTGCCATGGAGGCAAGCCCAGTCTGGGTCTCAGTTGTATAGTCTGGGTAAGGAGAGTGCTGTGGAGTGTCCCTCTTCCCCAAGCTATGGCTTGACTATTTCCAGAGTTCTCCCTATGTAGGAAAGTGATGGAGGAGGGTATCTGGCAGCCAGGCAAGCTGACTACCAATATCATCTTATTTCTTCACTCTGAGTTAGAGTAATTTCACCTTGTGGCTTACCTCTTGCTGATCAAAGCTCTGACTGGCAGTTAAGTGCCTTTGATTAATAAAAAATGGGGGAAATGAATTAATCATGACTTCAATTCAGCATGTTTGGGAAACACACTCTTTAAAAAACCAAACCCGCGAGGGCCAAGAAGGGAATCACAGTATCCTTTGGGGTCAGAGGGTGGGACCTGGTGTGGATAGCCAAGGAGTCTGGCTGTGGACAGAGGACCCGTGCAACAGCAGACAGCCTGGGTACTGCTGCTTGGACAGGAGGCTTGGTCCCTTTAAGGCTCCTCTCCCTCTCCAGAGCCCCAAGCCTGTGCGGAGGAGGACATGCATTATTGAAAGCACATTTCAATACCTATTCTCTCCCCTCCTCCTGTGGGTGGCAATCACAGTTTACATAATCTGTCTCTCTGTCCTCCCAGGCAGCTGCTCCCTTCTGGCTGAGTGGTTTGAGGAGGGGAGGGAGTGGAGGGAGGAGTTATTAACTCTATACTGCCACCTCAAGTCTCAGCCAGGGTGTCCTGTAGTGAGGGGTGACAGCGGACCTTGCTTGACACCACACAGCCCCAGGCTCCAGAGTTGCTTATACACCAAGAGACCTTGGGTGCACCGCTTTGCCCCTCTCCTGTGATCTTGACTTATTTCATGGCTCCTATCCTAGTGTCCTTGTCAAGGGCTCCTCATCTCCATCTACAGCACAGAACTGCGCCCTGATCTTCAGGTCCATCTACAACCTGCTTGTGGGGCAGCTGTTGGCTGTTCAAGCTAGCCAGCTCCAAGTCGACATTACCAGTTTTCTCCCAACTATCCACTCCTTCCATCTGTCTTAGTTCTCTGTCTTTTCATCCGTCTGCCCACCCTTCACTCAGCCAACCATTACCCATGCATTCACTCACTACTTACGCCTTCACCTGTCCATCATTTTTACTACCATCCATTCATCTACCTCTTTATCCATCCATCCATCTAACCACTCTTCCATCTGTCCATCTATCCACTCACTGTTTACTAAGAGTCTAGCATTTGTCAATATTGAGACTATAGTGACAGGCAACACAGACTGGGTTTGTCTTCTCCATGCTTAAAATCTTGTGATGACAACATGCAGGTGAATACTACTGTAATAGACATAGTGCGTATAGGAGAGGGTGAGGTGCCGCAGGAGCAGAGGGAGAGGCTCTCTGGAATCCTGGAGGATACTGAACACCGTTTTTAATGTGATGATGCCTAAGCAGACCCCTGAGATAAGGAGGGTGCCTCCTCCTCTCCCCACGGTTCCTTGTTTCTACCCACTGTGACAATACCCCTTTGGGAGTAGTTCCCCTTCTTGTCCTTCTTCCTCATTGTCTTTTTTGGCCTGGGTGGGAAGATCACATTGTCACCAGTTCCAGGTGATGAAATGTGACCTGAGCCTGGCTGTGGGAAGGGGGTAGGGCTATGTTGGTTGATTTTCAGTCCCAGAACACAGCTGGCACCATGGGAAGCAGGGTGCCTATTTCCATTAGAGTTGCCTGGCTGGTAGAGAGGTACTCTGTCATCTTGCCATTTGAAGGAAGAGCTTGCCAAAGAGTGAGGACCACAAGTAGAGACCAGATGGAGACAGGAAGGCAGTCCTAAACTTCTCCAGAACTCCCCCATCCAGACCTGCCTGCTCGCAGCAATGCCAGCCTTTCCCTTTAAACCTTTGGAGTTGGGTTCTGTCACATGCAGTCAAAAGAGCCCTCATTAACAGCCAAGATCCTCCAGGAACAGCAGGACACATTTCCACATCCTTTGTCTTACTTGATTTCACAACAGCCCCAGGAGGCTGTTTACAGGTGACTGAAATGAAGGCTTAGACAGTCCAGAGAGCAGACTCTGACCCTGGCCTGTCAGACAGGGCAGTCAGTCCTTACTCTGTGACTGCAGAGATGATGCAGAAAGGATGCTACAGAAGGACTTAGATTTGAGAGAAAAAGATGGATGGCAAGGACCTGGAGACAGCTCAGAGGCACTGGTCTGTGATAGGACCATTGTGAGTAAAAAGAGGAGAGGAGATGGACTTATAAGGCAGTGAGTTGGAATGGGAGAATTGTAAAAGTGGATGAGAGGTAACTTCATTCAAGCTCCAAGTTTGCTACATTCTGGCCAAACCAGCTGACATCTGGGCAACTGGCCCACCATAGAGGACCTTGCTCCTCCCAGTCAGCCCGTGTTTTGTTTCTCAAGGTCCACCTCCTTAGGAAGTGTCCTCCCCCAGGTTCCTTTCTGGAGACTCCCGAGTCCTCCCATGCCTCCTTTGTGTCACTGGTCACATTGGTCTCCCTGTTTCACCGAGTATGACTCACCTTCCTCTGGCGAAGTCTATGACTTCCTCAGCTGTGATTAGACCCAAGCTCCTAACCCCATGCCTGGCACCCAGTTGGGGCTGAATGCATATTTTAAAAAAGAGTTTATTTGAAGGAAATGAATGCCAGATAAGGCTTAAAGTCAGGATGTGAGTGTGACAGAGGATAGAGGCAGAAAAAGCAAGTGAAACAGAGAGAGACCAAGTCAGTGAGGAATGTAGATAGGGAAGATGGATATCTGAGGAGAGACCAGCCTAGGTTGAAGCTCAGAGTCCATTGGACTTCTTGGATTAATCTGGCCTTGGTCTTTGGAAAGTGCCCCATCATATTTTGTGTGTGTGTGGGTCATCTGGAAAGGACTCAGTATGCCCAGAGTTGCATAGAATTGGGAGGAATAATCCTATAGAATGGGCGGGTACACAAAGTTGTTATAGTTCCTATCCCTGCCACTGGGGCATGACATGCAAGACTATGGTAAAAGGATGGAGCAGCCACCAAAGGTGGGAAAGTGGGCCACTGGAAGCAGCCAGGTACCTTAGTGCCTCTGCATCACGGGTCTTTCCCAGAGTCTGTGGTGTGAACCTTCCCTTCAGTAGCTGCCTTTGGATTCTAACCCAGGAAAGGACCCAGCTTCACAGGTTGCTGGTCTGTGAATATTTCCCCTCTGCTCTGGAACCAGATGGCTGACCAGCAGTCCCTGTCCATCACAGCTCTTCTCTTTATCCTCTGTGGTCCTGAGGACTGACTAGAGTAATCTCATTTATTCTGTCCATCTGCTTGTTTATTGTCTGTCTCTCCCACTGTGGGAGACTCTAAGGCAGGGACTCTGTGGGTCTCCCAGTGTCTAGCCCAGCACCTGGAGACACTCACAGAATGCTGGGCAGATTAGTGAATGGGAGGACAGGTGGATAGATGGGGTGGGGATGGGATGTGCTTGGATGTGGTGTTGATGAAGCATTTAACCAAGCAAAGCTCTGAAAATAAAGGCATCTAAGCTGTGAGATGAGAGCCCTTGAGAAGCAAAAGGCCCTTTTGACTAGGGCTAATTGTGTGCTGTGAGCTGGAGCATAGCAGCTGCTGGGAGACTGGAGACAGGGAGGTCCTGAGGGAGGGATGCAGACCCAACCCCCGGGACACCTGCTCTCAGGCAGCAAGGAAACCCACAAGGGGCTGGCTGTCTCTGTAAGGGCAAAAGGATGCTAACATCACTACTTAGAGGTGAGGGAGCCTCAGCACTGGACTGGGCAGGAAGGGGGCACCAGTCCTAGAACATGGGGAGGGCCATGAATGAATGTGTCCCAAGTAAACCAAGAAGGGCATGCTGGACACTTTCTTTGCTAGTTTGTGTATTGTGTCCCCTCCCCTACCCCCTTCTCAACATGGGCTCAGAAGAAGACTATCAAAACACATAAAGAACCTGAAGCTCAGGGAGCTAAAGGAATCAGGCCAGGTTCACCCTATAATTGTGGCATAACCAGGGCTTGACCAGTTTGGTCTAAATGGATGGGTGTTCAACATGACCTCAGGGTGGACTGTTCATCTCTGCCAGGATTCTTGGTGTGAGAGGGCCAACCAGGAAGACAAAACAGGTAGAACTGCTGTCCAGCAAAATAGGGGTGAGATGGATGTTTTTGAAATTGTTTCTTTCTTTTCTGTTCTAATCCTTCCTGGTACTGCCTGTTCTTATCTGAGATTGGTATGAAAATGGATACAGGGCCCCAACTCATAGGCTTCATTTCTATCTCCAACTGTGGGACATTGGGCAAATCTCTTCTATCTGTGAGATGCTGATAACAATTAGGAAACCTTAAGGCACAGCAAGGACTCAAGGAGGCAGAGGAAGTGAGTGAAGCCTCCTAAGAACCTAAGTGATGCTACATGGATTAGCCATAGACCTGAGGCCCTTTGCACGACTGAAGTCACTCCACCCAAAACAAAATATGTGTCTTGTCCAAATCCCTCCAGGGGCTTGAAGAGACAGCACACAAAAGCGGGCAGTGGAACATAATCTAGCGATGAGAAAGAATTATAACCAAGTACAAAAGCACTAAAGAATCTTAGCTATAACAGTGAGGGAATGTAGACAGAGACTTAAGAGTTTAATCTTGATGTGATTTCACTTATATCAAGTTCAAGACCAAACCAAGTATTCTCATGAGGTTAAAAGTTGTAGTAGTAGTTCCTTTGGTGGAGAGGTGGGAACCATGAAGAAGAGAAAATAGGGCCATCTGTGGTGCTGTCAACTTCCATTCCTGGTTTGGGGTGGGTAATGTAGGTGCTGTCTCTTGTGGAACAATATGAAAACCTTTGTGAATGCAGGAACACGGTTAAATAGCTTCCTGTGTTGCTTGCTTGCTTGCTGCAAGCCACAAGAATATATTATAGAGATTCAGCTGTAAATAATAAAGCTGTACCTAGAAAGGTTAAGGAATCTTTCTAGAGGTAATCCATATATCAGGGAATATTTGGTGTTATTCAGCCTTTAATATTCAGCTGTTTCTTGCTATGAATTTCTTGTACATTCATATACTACTATGCCACATGGCAAGCAGTATAAGCTTCTCAGACTTACTGCTGATCTGGCAGAACAAAGTTTTTTTTTTTTTCCCCCATATCCAGGTGCAAGTAAAGGCTGGGGCAGAATTCCTGGTCCAGTCAGAGTTGCATGGCCAGATGAGAGAGGAAGAAGGCAGAGTTTTGGTAGAGATTGGCTCAAGACAAGGAGTAAGGAGCAACAAAAAGTTTTTGCAGGATGCAGGTACATTTGAATCAGGTCATGAGAGGAGGAGAGGAAGGAAAGATGGAACAGAGGATGAAGATGAGATCAAGAGCATAAGAGTGTAGTTATTACTAGGGTTATGAGAGGACAGAAAAAGAAGGGACAGAGAGGAACTGAATGTCAGAATGGAATTAAAGCTGTGTAGATAGAAGTTTTTCTTAGAGAAATAAAGTAAACAGATGTAAGAAACTGGTGTGCATAGATTATTCTCCCTCAGATTACCCCATCTCTGGTCATAGCGTCTTCCCTAGGACTCTGGTCTTCTCAGGGCAGGCCCTTAGGAAAATTTCATTAGAAGGTTTGGTTCCCAACAAAGCAGGGCTTGTAAATGGGGTCTTAAGAGGTAATGGGCTAGTGAGAACACTGTTTACACCAGTGGGGTAACTCACTGATGAGTTCAGAGCTGGATGATGTCCTCTCCCTAGGTGTGTCCTGGAAGAGCCTATCCATTCCACCCTTTCCCAGCTTCCTGGCTGCCCTGTGGTGAGCAGCTTTTTCTCTGCCACTCTTTTGCTGTGGCGTTTCTTCTGTGCCATAGTCTAAAAGCAACAGAGCCAACCACCCACGGAATGAAACCTTGATTCAAAGTAAATCTTTCCTATTTTTTGAAAAAGAATTATTCTTATTTCATGTGTATGGGTATTTTGTCTGCACATATGTGCAGTACCCACAGAGGTTGTAAGAGGTCATGGGATCCCTGTAACTAGAGTCACAGGCAGCTGTGACCCCCATGTGGATGCTGGGAATTGAACCTGGCTCATCTGCAAGAGCAGCAATTGTGCTTTTAACCTCTGAGCTGTCTCTGCAGCTTTCCCTCTTCTTGAGCTGATTTTCTTCCATGTTTTGTCACAGCAATAGAAAGCTAACTAACACAGTTATATGTCAAGAAAAATTTTCTGAAGAAATAATCTAAAACCAAGGATTAAATAGCAGCTCCGTCTATGGTTCTGTCTTAGCTTGGGATAGGGTCTCAGCTTTGTGGCCATCCACCTGTCACATCTTAAATAGCAGGGGACAGTAGGTAGGTTTTCTTTACATCAGGCTGCTTGTCACCCCAGCTTTTGCCTACTTTTTCCTGAATACTTCTCCATGGTGGGCCATATGCTCCCTCCAAGCTCCCATGGCCCCATCACATACCCTCATTTATCTCTGCACTTCTCATGTGGTTTAATATTGTTATCCTATCCTGCCAGTTCTCCAACATTAGGACCAGTAACTGATCCATTTCTATGTTCCCATGCTGAGCATAGAGCCTGGGCATGGTGGTCCAACAACATGCTGGGGAATAATGGAAGGAAATTATTCTTTATAAAATATTTTTTGAGATGGGGATTTACTATGTAGCCCTGGCTAGCCTGGAACTTACTATGTAGGCCAAGATAGCCTTGAACTCACAGAGATTTGTCTGCCTCTGCCTCCTGAGTGTTGGATTAAGGATGTGAGCCACTAGACTCCACTTAGGAAACCTTTTTTATTTTAGGCTCTTATTTGCCTTACTAGGGAGCCCATTATTTGATGTAGGTAGACCTTTCTTTGTTGTCTTGTGACACACCTTCTACAGCAGTGGTTCTCAACCTTCCTAATGCTGCAACCATTTAATACAGAGCCTCATGTTGTGGTGACCTCCAACCATAAAATTATTTTTGTTGCTACTTCATAACTGTAATTTTGCCACTGTTATGAATTGTAATGTAGATATCTGTATTTTCTGATGGTCTTAGGTAACCCCTGTGAAAGGATCATTCAAACTCCAAAGGGGTTTTTGAGAACTGCTGTTCTGAGATTTCTATTTTTTCTAGGATAAATGACCCTAATTTACATATTTACACTCTGTATCCCACAGGATGGATTTCTTTCTTTCTTTTTCTTTTGTTAGTGAAGCACAAATGGGCACACAGCCCTTCTCCTGACCCCACCACCTCCATCCTCACCACACTTATTTCAAGAGAACAACTTCTGGATGCCAAAGTGGTGATTGGTCAGGGGATGAGGCAGACCTCTTTCCTTAAACCTTATTCCCTAGGGACACCAGATCTTTTCATTATGAACAGTGTGGGAGTGGTTCAACACAGAGCAGGATATTGGAGGGAGGGTGGGAAGTTATGAAATTCTTGTCATCGGAGATATGCGAATGAGAACTGGCTGGCAGCAGCTGGGAGTCACTGGAGTCACTGGAGGGACACTAGACTCACTGCCTCCAGACTCTGGAGAAAATGAAGAGAATTGACATCAGTGAGGGCCTTACGATGCACACTGTCATGAACTCCACAGTTCTCCCTGCCCTCCCTACCTCTCAGGGCACCTGGAATTGATTGTGCAAAGGAAGAGATGCTTACACACACACTGTGAAGAGCCCATTCCTCTGTGAGGACCTTGGGTCCTGATGCCTGAGACTCTGGGAGTCTGAGGTCACCTCTGGACTCCAGTGTTCGTGGACACTGGCTGCAGGCCATGATCCTGTTGTAGGGGACACGGGCTTAGGGAATATATACTTTCAATAATTTCTCCATCTCTAATAGTGAGGCAATTACTGAGACTATTTATGGCCAATGGCTGAGAAGAGAATCAGTGACTATGATCTCCAGGCTGAGGTGTTTAAGAACAGGCGGGTCCTCCACGCCTTCCTTCCCCTGCTGCACAGTGATGAAGCCAGTCTGTCCCTCAGAGTCTCCATGTTCTGCAGGTGATGTCATGTAAGGGAAATGCCCACTACTGTGTCGAGCCACACATACCTCGGCCTTTCTCGGTTACCACAGTATGATCTAGCTGTCTTCCACAGGTAGGCCCCCTGTCACTGCCACAGTACTGTGTGAGAAGCATGGTGACTCCTCAGGGCTTGCAGCCCAAGAATGGCAGACAAGAACCACTAAGCGTTTGAACAGAGAGGTTCAGTACTATGACAGGAGGAAGAGGGGGGTGGAAGGAGGTCACCAAAGAAGGGTGGCAAGGCAAAGGGAGCGGAAGATCACAGGTTGTGACACTTCAGCTGAATTAGATGGGAAAATGGAAGTGAGTTCAGAATTGCCCAACTGGCATTTATTGTTCAGTCAGCACAATATTAATATCTTTTGTTAATTGGGGATATTTAAGAATGAGTTTCCTGTAGGAGTCTGGATTTGACATTCCACTTTAAAATAAATATTACAAAATGACTAAAAACAAAACAAATGGTGCTAGGACCTGTGTGGTGACAATTAATTGCCCTGAGCTGGCAGTGACTGTCATATAGACAGACACACATAGCCACGTTGCTACAGCTCCCTGGGGGGCATTTTGTCCTCTGACTGCCCTGCAGACAGCAGGCTTCACAACACCCCAGTCAGTAGATTCTTGCAGGTGTGTAGTACCTGTGGCCTGTACTCAATACAAAATTGCAAATGTACTTAAAACATTATGAGTCTCTCCCCCCCTTTCTTTTTGTAGTTTTATTCCCTGGTTCTGGTTCTCAAGTGTCAACTTTGTATATGACAATGCCATTATTGCAATGTAAAAGGTTTGACACACCATTTAGATTTCTTCAGTCTTATGCATCTTAGACCTCAGCCATGAGGCCAAGGGCGACTCACTGGTTTAGCCTCTTTATCTTCCCTAGAGCTCTAATCTAGAAGATTCTAGAAACCTGGGGGGTGGTCAGGAGCTTATGCACTGGCCTGATTGAGATGGTGACCCTTGTCCAGCCATAGTGAGAGAAAGAGGGCTCCAGGGACTGTCCTCAAGAGTCAGGCTGAGGGGATCACAGTGCTGGGGATCCCTTGGCTCTTCAGAAGAGACCACTACTGACTGGTTTGGGCTTCCTGGAGTGCCTCCTTCCTTCTTTTTGTCTCAGATCTTTCTCAGCTACAGTCCTGCATGTTGTGTGTTCTAGCTCCCATGCTTGCTTTCTCTTGGCCCAGTGTACACAGAGCCAGGCCCACTGGGACTGTGAATCTCCAGCTTGCTGTGACTGATGCATCCCATAGGAGGAGCCATCTCAGCTCCTCTTCCAGACCCCCCCCCTCCCCGAGTCCTGGGTAACAGATGACACCTGGGAACCCCCTTTATGGAGAATAGCAGACCTTACATTGGGTGCTATTATCAACATAGCTGAACCTACACATGACCCTTCCAGGGCTGGTACGAACAGCCCTGGTTCTTCAGAATGCTAAGCTGGCCCAAGCTACCTCATCTGGACCCTCAGCTCCCTCCTGGTGGAGTCACCCAATCATTCTTTTTAAGATCAGCCTTGCTAGATACCAGAGGCCTGAGATCTGTGCCAGACCGAACTTCTAGCCATGGCCCAGGTCTTACTGACTTTTGGCCAAGCTGCTGTCCTGGTCTTTAGGCCTTTGTCTCAATCAAGAAACCCTCAGTCCATTCCTTAGCATTCTTCTCCCTTCTCAGATGCCTGTGTTACTCCCTCCAGATGACCCCTAAAGGTTGGAGGTGTGGTAGTGAGAGACATCCCTGCATATGGGCTAGTGTGGGCTCTGAGCTAAGGGACCCCAAAGTGTTCCTGCTCTGGTAGTGCTTCCTCAGTCAAGGGCTAGCCTGATCTTTTGGACTCCTGTACATTTTGCTTGTAGTGCTCTACAGTTTGTGTGTCCAAGAGGAAGTGTCTCATCATCTCATTTTTAAAAAAAGATTTATTTATTTATTATATATACAGTGTTCTGTGTACACCCGCAGACCAGAAGAGGGCACCAGATCTCATTACAGATGGTTGTGAGCACCATGTGGTTGCTGGGAATCGAACTCAGGACCTCTGGAAGAACAAGCAGTGCTCTTAACCTCTGAGCCATCTCTCCAGCTGTCATCATCTCATTTTTAACAGCGATGCTTTTAAAAAGGGGACATGAGATCCATTATAAGCAAGAATCCAGTATAGACCCTTCTTGATTTACAATGGGGTCTTCTCCTGATAAACTTACTGTAAGTTGAAAATATAGTAAGTAGCCTTACCCTCTCTGAGGAGTGGATGGGGGTGGGGGGATGGGAGAGTGGGGGGAGATGAGGAAGTGGAAGGAGGGGACAGAGGGGAAAATGTGGTTGGTATGTAAAATGAAAAAAAGATTTAAAATAAAAATAAAATAGGAAAAAAAGAGAAAATATCATAAATAGAAACCCATTAAACACCTTTATGGAATGCCCCAGCTTAGCACCACAGTACATGGTGGAGTGTTGTGTTTCCCTTTGTGACTGGGGGGCTGACTAGGAGCTGGGCTCCCTGCCGCTGTCGGGTAATGCTGGAGACAGGTGCATACAGCATATCGATAGCCCAGGAAAAGATCACAATTCAAGATTCCAACATTATTTGTGCGTGTGTGTGTGTGTGTGTGTGTGTGTGTGTGTGTGTGTGTGTGTGTGGCTTCCCTTCCACCAAAGTCATCCTATTAATGCCTTGTGAGACCCTTTTTCAGAAGCCTTTCCCAGAAGCCTGTGGCCCATAGGGACATGGCTTCAAACCCACAGTCTGTTACTGTTCCTTGGCTCTATTCAGTCCGACTTTCTCTGTAGACTCCTGGGGGTGAGTTGTGGGCCTACCCTGTCGTTCCTGGCTGGGCCTCTCTCTCTGCTTTTAGACTTTGGCCACCTTGATATTTTGAAATTTTCCATCCTGCCATCTTGAAATATTCCACTGGCTTTTTAAACCTTGCTCTGACCTCATTGTTCATCCATCACCCACTGATGTACCTGCACCCAATGTTTTAGAGGGCACAAAGCAGGCAGGGAAAACTAGGAGATCTTTCCTTTTACGGGGTTTCACTGGTATCAGAGACAGACACAGGCATGCTCAGAGTGCAGCTATGAGCATCCCCTGCTCACCCAAAGCTCATTTGTTCCTCAGGTTCCTGTCTTCCTCAGGACCTGGTTGCATTCTGGGTAGTGACTGAGATAGTGCCAGTCAATGTGCCCCAGTGATGCTGGCTACCTTCCACAGTGATGTCAGAGGTTGGTGCCCATCCCTGCCTTGATACTAAGACACTGTTCTTTTTAGCAGTGTCTGGCTTAGTCTGGAGTTAGAGTCACACCTCATTCAGTCCCTACATCCTCTTCCCAACGAGGGCCATTTGTAAGTATCCCAGTAATTGCCTGGCTCTCAGCCTCTTCTCACTGCAGAGTTTGTTTGCCCCCTAACTGAGAGGTTGATCCCTGTGAAGCAGGACCCCCTAACTGAGAGGTTGATCCCTGTGAAGCAGGACCCCCTAACTGAGAGGTTGATCCCTGTGAAGCAGGAGCTCCTAACTGAGAGGTTGATCCCTGTGAAGCAGGACCCCCTAACTGAGAGGTTGATCCCTGTGAAGCAGGAGCTCCTAACTGAGAGGTTGATCCCTGTGAAACAGGACCCCCTAACTGAGAGGTTGATCCCTGTGAAGCAGGACCCCCTAACTGAGAGGTTGATCCCTGTGAAGCAGGAGCTCCTAACTGAGAGGTTGATCCCTGTGAAGCAGGACCCCCTAACTGAGAGGTTGATCCCTGTGAAGCAGGACCCCCTAACTGAGAGGTTGATCCCTGTGAAGCAGGAGCTCCTAAAGGCTCCTCTTTGCCCAGAAAGAGAGGAGCCTATTGCCTTAAAAATATGGGCAGGTCTGGACAGAATTCCAATAAATTTTAAATATTTCTAAATGATACTCTACCTCATTGTACCCTTGGACCATACCAACACTACTACTACCCATTTCTCTTAGTCTTCATTATGGCTCTGGTCCTCTCTGAGATGCCCTGAAACGTCCTCAGAACATCATCTTTGGGGATACCCTTGTGGTATAAGGCAAGTCTCAGCTCAGGCTAAGCCCAAGTTCTGAAAAGGTTTGTCTCAGTGGACCCACGTACATTACTAAGTTCAAAACTTCACAAGTCAAATTATGTCAAGTCAATTAGATAACTCTGCTCATGTCAAAGCAAGTGGGTCAAAACCAGCCAGTTACTTACTGTACCTCTGCTTGTCTGTGCTAAGCCAGACTGTCATCAGGAAAGAGAACTAGTAGTGAACAAGACGCACTCCTGATTCTCTAGGAATTTTTCCCTTTGAATCAAGATTCCAGTCTCAAAATTTCCCTGAGCAAAACATTTCCCATGCATGAAAGGCTGGAGAGGGAACCCTCTGCCTCTGGCCTTCTTTCTAAGGTTTGCTGTAGTGGTTTGAATGGTGGTCCCCAGCTGTAGAGCCTTTAGAAGGTGGAGCCTGCCTGGCAGAAGGTGCCTATGTGTGCCCTCAGTCCCCATCTAACCCCTGTCTTCACTATGTGAACAGCTGTTACCTCACACACTTGCTGCTGCAGATGGCACAGCTCCCACCACCACAGGGGACTGAAATCTCTATAACCATGAGCCAAAATAGTCAGTCTTCCCTGAAATAGCTGGCAGGTGCTCTGTCATGGTTAAACCCCCTCCTGGAGTATTGAGTAGTGCACCTCAGATGGCAGAGCTAGCTGGCCCCTCCCCTTTTAGGGTCTGTTGGGTAGGGATCTGGAGTCATTCCTTCCTCATTCAGTCAGCTGTTTATTTACTCACAAGTCTTCATTAAACGCTTATTACAGATGTGCTCGGTAATATACAGACATTAGCTCATTTAATTCCCTGTGACAATTAAGTTGTCCAGGTCTCTGCGTAATCAATATAAGTCTAGAGCCATTTAAGTGGCCAGCTAGAATGTAACTCAGCCCTGACACCAAAGCCATGCTCTTCCTGTCTCTCTCTGCTGTCTGTTAGAACAACCAACCAGACTGTAATCACCAATGCTTAAAGAAACACGTTCTACATGGAGGGAAAGAGAGGATTAATGGGTATTTTATGGAAGGGCCGAATCCCACCTGACTAGTTTATTAGAATTCTTTGAGAAGTGAACTATATGGGGAGATAAATGGTGACTTTCACAAAAAGCCTTTGTTAAGTTTCTATCCCAAAGCCTATTAATAAAATTGATTCATTATAGAATTGGGCAGAAGTGGGTGGCAAGTGGGAGGAAGCCTATTTTTATATGGATAGAGAACTGGCTTAGAGACAAGAAGGAGGGTGGAGATAATGGGCTCTCTTTCAAACGGAGAACTAGGGTTCTCCAGGAATTGCTATTGAGTTAGTTTTGACTAAGCACAGGCTCCAGGCACTGAGCACACAGTGTGTGTGAGCCCCGATCCAAACACGGGGCAGCCTGAGTAACCAGGATTCATTTCTGAGAGCACCCAAGGAAGGAAGGCAGGACTGAGAAGTCTTCATGCGGCAGGCAGGGATGGCTCCTCAGTGAGCTGCAGAAGATGGCCAGGGAGCAGAAAGACCTCCACACTGTGGCCAGAAAGCTGGAGGTGGCGTCACTTCTGTCTCTGATATGGAATACTGGGCAGGACCCTTACTTTCTTGGGTCTTAGTTTTCTTTCCTATACAGTGAGGTGCTGGCTCTGATGACCTGGGTGGAGAACACTAGCTTGAAACAGGATATACTAATGAGAAAATTCCCATTTCTCCTAACCAAAACGCCCCCTCTGTCCGTGTTCTGTGATGGGATTTCTCCTTCCCCTCCCCCCGACCCCCTGTGACTTAGGCAGAGAGCCATGAGGTCTGTGGTGCTGGGACTAGAGCCCAGCCTGGGATCCCTCAGTGGCGTTGTCTGTGAATGACTCAGCATCGTAAATAGCTCCCATCTGGATGAGCCATGGTATCTATAGCGTTCAAGCGATCTCTGTATCCACACACTCTCTCTCTGTGCAAATATGTGGATCACTGTATGCTAAATATGAGGTGGCCTGGAGACGTTCCTCCTCTTAAAAGACTATTTGCTATGAAACTCAAGACTGTTTATTTAAAGAAACAAGTTTACAACTATGCACATTTTGGTGGGGAAGAGACGATGTGGATGGAAGGATGCTGGGGATGACCAGGCTTGGGCTGCTAACCTGCAAGAGAGGTGAAGTTGATTGTTCCTTCCATGATCCTTCTGTCTTTGCAGAAGGGGGCAATGGACACCACTACTGAGATATGGGGACAGGCTAGGAGAAGGGGAAGGGTGCTGTGATTCAGTAGAAAGGACAAGGAGTTGGTTGTGACAGGAAAGCCAGGTCATCTCATCACAGATGATTCATCAATTCTCTCATTTGTTAAACACTAACCAAGTCCCCTTGTGTGCATAGGTTCCTGGATGACAGACAAGGAGAGTGGATGGGAATTCAGCCTTAGCCCCGCTGCCTGTCCTGTACACTGAGGCTAGCCTCTGAGCTTCAGTTTTCTCATCTGGAAGTGGGGATGAGAATGCTCACCTGAGAGATAGCACTGCATAAGATAATGCTTCAAAGATGCAGCCTAAACCGTCACACTGTCCCCTAGCCGACCCATCTCGCGCCAACTTGGAAATGGAAGAGTGACCCCTTTCATCTTTGTCCCAGGCAAGAGGCTCCCCAAATGCCACCCATGGCTATGACCTTGGGTGGCGCCCTTACCTGTGCTTCCTGGTTGAGCTGGGATGCAGGAGCCTCAGGCACCAAGCAGGGTAGACAGCATGTCAGAGGTGCTTAACTTCCTAGAGAAAGAGAGGATTTGGAGCTGAGAGAGTGTAGCCAGGGGTTGGGCTTCCTAAGCGAACATGAGACCCCATGTCCTCGGCCACTACTGTCTCCAGCCAAGGCCACCACTGCTTCTCTGGGTTCTAGCAAAGGGCTGGGTGGGATGGGGCTCTGTCTGGCATCAAGTCCAACTCCTGGCTTCTTTTCCACTTAATCTGCTGGCAGTCGCCTATCTTGTTTACTGGCTCACAAAACACTAGGATGGTGTCACCAGGACAGCTGAGTGGTGTCAATAGACACATTTGTTTCTTGTCGGGTTTCCAGTTCTGGCCTTGGGATTGTCCACTGCATCTCCTTGACCCTCTGCCTCCTCTCCTGTAATGTGGGGTTTTAACAGCACTCACTCCTTTCATGTAAACTGGATCTTGGCTGTGAAGACACATAGAACACAAGCCCCTCAAATTCTAGTTTCTTCCCTCACTTTAGTCTTGGGGGTGCCAATCTCACCCTTAAGAGGCAAATGTGTGTCTGTTTCCAGACCTTGCACAAGGTCTGCCAATGTCAGTGCCCCGCCAGTGTTTGTTGACTGAGCCTGCTCCCATGGTCTGGTGGAGCTGTCTTTACACACTGAGGATTAGAGGTCAATTTAATGGAGAAAAGAGGCAGGAGGGCATTTGACCTGATGGTCAAGTGTACACAGAAGCATCCATGGAGCTGGGACCCCAACCCATACTCCTTACACTGTCCACCCCAGCTGCTGATCTCAGGGCCTGGGGTGGGTGGGTGGGTGGGGCGCTCTTCTTGACTGAGCACCAGATGTGGGCTGTGGCGAGGTCTTCAATGCCTGCTTATCTACTTCCTCCCAGTACAACTTGTTACTTCCTCTTGGACTCTCCCTGTCTTCTTTCCAATAACAGTCCTTCCAGTGCCCCAGGAGCAGGTGTATCTGTCATTTACCAGTGTGGGCACCGAGGTGCAGAAGGATGAAGGGCTGCCTGGCTCACAGAGCCGCTATGTGGTGACACAGGGCATCCCACAGAGAGGACTCTGGGTCGTTTGTCACCATCAGCCTTCAGGTCCACTTTGGACGATGCATCCATCTGACCCCCCCTTCCCTCCCCCGCCCCTGCCGTGTGATCATTCTTAACTTTCACCACACACAGTTCCAGCCTTTAAGCTCATTGTTGGGATAGGGGCTCCTTCGGGCTGCTCCCCAGAGCCCAGGACTGAGCATGACTTTGGTAGGTGTCTGGTGACTGAGTGAATGAGTTAACTGTGTGGCTGAGTGAGAAGGCCAGGCCATGTTCGAATGCTGTGGTACAGCAGTAAAAGGGGCAGATGTGATTCCTACTCTCAGGGAAGATCAGCAACTGGATTGAAACCATGGCCAAGTTACCTTTTCTGATTGGCTGGGTTGGGGAGTGGGAGGGGTGTGTGTGTGTGTGTGTGTGTGTGTGTGTGTGTGTGTGTGTGTGTGTGTGTGTTTTGGGGAACAAAGGGATGGAGGGACTGCATTCTGTCCAGGAACAACATCTCCAGTGTAAATGGTAACTTGTGTGTATTTGGCTGGGCCACCTGGGTGCAGGGTCAAGTACCTGACTTCTAAGAAGTCAACAAAGAAGAATGGGTGGTATGGTTAACTGCTTGGTGTCAATCTCCTGCTGAGTCCCAAACAGCTACTTGAGGTGTTGGCACATAGTAAGTGTTGCCACATAGTAGGTGCTTAGTCAACTGCTGAGTGAATGGGAGAGTAGGAAAAGAGCGGGTCAGGATAACTTCCATCTCAGGGCTTGTGGGAGTCAAATGCATCAACTCTCAGGTTGGCTGCAGACCCTTCCACAAGTTAGCTATTCTAACTGCACAGGGAGGGCCTCAGTTTCAGCACCCTACGTTATCTCACTCTCTGGCCAATCCAGTGTCACAGGTCCCTTCCACAGTGGATGGCAGGGAGGCTCAGGAGGGATCTGGCCCATAGTTGAAGCCCAGATCCCCTATCCTACTTTACAAGTGAGATGAGGACAGCCAAGAAAGCAGTCAACTGAAATTCAGTGAGTCCTACTGCAGGCTTGTCAAGGGTGCCTCCCTCCAGGAATAGCAGGGGCTTCCCTGAGAAGATGGACCAGAGCCTGAAACTTAGAGACCAAGAGGGCAGTGGAATGGGAAGGGCTTGCCGGATAGAAGGAACATCACCTGCAAAATCATGGAGACAATGTGGTCCATATGGAAACTTAGAAGCATGTGGCTTGGCTTGGGGCGGGGTCAGCAGAGGACACTTGCATGTGGCCTCAGAGCAGCCAGGGATGGGAGAACCTTTGATGGGCCCCAGATTTGTGCCTCTGGAGTAGTGGGAGGGTCGGTTTTGAGTGGGGGAAGATGGGAGCTTGGGATCTTCTTGCCAGGCTATGGGCAGCAAGGAGCATGGAACAGAGATTCAGAGTATGGGGAGAGGAGAAGCAGGAAGCAGGATGTATGCTTGAGGAGGTGTCCAGTTGAGTGAGAAAGGACTCAGCCTCCCAGGTTGGCTGGCATAGTGACTTGGAGAGGCTTCAGAAGACCCACCCTGGGGAGATTCTTTGACAGACCTTAAGAAACTCTCTGTGGCAGGCTCTTGTCCCAGCCCCAGCTCCTGCCTGAGCCCTAGCAGTTCCTTGACTATTCCCAGATGACATCCTAGCAATCACCCCATGCTTACCTTGGTAACCAGCCTCCGACAGCTCTTACCACCTCTGCCCCACTGTCTTCCATTCCCACTCTGGTCACTCCATTTCCATACTGCAACCTTGCTGGGTTTTCCCCTGACCCAGTGCATCTGCCCTTTCTGTTTCTTCAGCCTGTAGGTTTCCCGTGGCCAGCTTCCTCCTCCTTCTCCTTCTCCCCCTCCTCCTCTTCTCCTTCTCCTTCTTCTTTCTAAGATGTGAGCTTCATTACCTCTTCCTGGATTCTTCCCTGGATGCTTTACTAAACAGGCCCACTCTCTGTTACACACCCCCTCTTTAATTTTAATTTACCTCTTAGAATTTATAGAACCTGGGAAATGATTTTATGTGTTTGTTTTCTTTCTCTCCATTAAACTTGAGCTCTGGGAAGGCCGGGTCCTTGTCCTGTTCTTGGAAGGATGGCTCAGGGAGACACTGCGCATTTGGTAAACAGGAGGATAATACTTACTGTGAAGGGTTATTGACAGCATTGAAGACACAGTTGTACATGGCCTGCCAAAGCCAGAATGACCCCAGGGATCCTACCAGTCCTTCTCCACTTTACGGATTGTGAAACTGAAGCACAGAGAAGGATGGGACTAGCTCATGGCCCAGCTACAAAGTGCTGGGATGGGCTTCTCTGATGCTGGAGAAGTGCCTGGCCCTGTACCCTGCTCTGAGTAGGCGTTCAGCAGAGAGCTGGCGCTGGGCTCCTCCAGCCATCTGCTGCTTGAACTGAAAGACCCCACTTGCTTGCCTGGCTGTCACAACTTCCCAACCAGTTAGCCACAGGAATTCTAATGGCTGGTTTTTGTGGAACACAAAGGTCTGCCTCTTGAAAATGGAGAAATGCATTTTCTTTGCATCAGCAATTGCTACACTGAATATCTAGGCAAGAGTCTTCATTTTGCAGGCACATTACCAAGATTAACTTCTGAACCCTATGAAGGGTTGCTTGTTGGGACTTGAGGGGGGCAGCTAGGAAAGTGCACACAATGGTGTTTTTTGTCACAATAGAACCTGGAGTTTGAGAAGCTTGAGACCCCCTCAAGACAAACCTCTCTCTATCTGTTTGATCCATTTTAAGGAGAGTGGTTTCCTCGTTGCCTTAAATGCATTAATCTCCTTAAGGATTCGAGGTTTCTGGTGTATCCTGTCCCATTTGGTCACTGACTCAGCAATGTATTATATCAATATTGACTGAGAGTATACTAGGCACTCTCATAGGCTCTAAGGATGTCACTGAGGAACAAAATATAACCGGGTGTTGCCATCCTACAGACATGGGGGAGACAGATGGCAGAGTTCTGCTGGTAACCTGATATGTGACATAGGTTAATTCCCTTCCCTCTCTGGGTCTTAAGGTTCTGATGGCCCTCACTGATTATAGAGTATTACAGTCCTCTCTAGACTGTGATTGTGGGTCCCTCAGAGCACCTTGTTCACCCACTCTTTTTTGCCCCCTTTTTATTTAGAAGTACCCACACTGCTCTTTCTTTTTTATTTTTTATTAATTTTGCATGTGTAGTGTGTGTGTGTGTGTGTGTGTGTGTGTGTGTGTGTGTGTGTGTGTGTGCCCCAGAGGTCAATGTCAGGTTCCTGCCTCAGTTGCTTTTCTGCCCTATTTTTTGGAGACGGGGATCTCACTGGTTCGGTTAGACTAGCTGGCCGGGAAGCTGCCTGTCTCTACCCCCAGCACTAGGATGACTGGCACACATAACCACACCTAGTGTTTTAGCTGAGTGCTGAGGATCTGAACTCAGGTCCTGGCCCTTGCACACCTTTGGACTGAGCCATCCTCCAGCCCTCATGTTTACTCTCTGAATGCCTCACAGTGTAATCCTTACAGCATCCCCTTGAAGGGGGACTTGGGTTCATCATCTCTACTTTAAGAATGAGGAAGTGGAGGCCACAGGGAGAGATAATGTCTCTGAATTCACAAAGCGTCTCAGTGGCGGGCTGGTATCTGAGTTAGGCAGCCTAGATCCCAGGCCATGCACCCCTCTCTGCCTCTGTTGCCTCTGCCTGCCTGTGTATCAGCTCTGCTCCTCTCCTGCCTGCATGCAGTGGTGCTCCCAGAGGCTCCCTTTGAGTGAATCCTTCTTAGTCTATGCTCAGTGATGTTGCTTGTGCTGGTCCTCGACATCGGCTGATACTGTCCTTGTCTGTTTGGCTGGATGCTGAGCAATGTTATTCCCCTGCCTCCTCTGCTCCTAGGCTGGCATCCTGGGCCATCCACTCTCCACACAGCCACCAAAGGCTTATTTAAAAAGCAAAATCATTTTAAAAATTATTTTTATGTATTTTGAATAAAACTCCACCGTGGCTTTGAAGATTCTCCACTATCTAGCCCTGCCCTCATCTATGGCCAGTTCTCTGAACATTCACTCTATTCCAGACACATTGGCCTCCTACCTGTCCCCAAACAGCCCAGGCTCACACTTAGCCATTTGCTCTTTCAGAGTGTTCTTCCCCACAATAGGACCTGACTGTGTGTTTTGGACCTCAGTTCCATGTCAACATTTCCACATCTATCTGTTTAGGTGTTTCCATATTTACCTTTGAAGTGTTATTAATGATAGTGTCTACTCTGAGGGTGTGAGCCCCAGGAAAGCAGGTATCAGATGGATCTGTTTGTGCTGTGACACAGGCAGCTGTGGTGCCTGATGTGGAAGAGCCAGTCAGTGACAAGTGTCTTGAAGGAAGAGTAGAGTCCCTCTGAGACTCCATACAGGTGATCCAGCACTGTCCTGAGAAGGTAGTGACCTGGATCTGTTAGCTTGGGCTGACTTCACAAGTGCATTCTCTATTGGTCAGGTCACTAGCTTTGCCTGCCTGCAATCTTACACTCAGGTGTGAGGCAAGTTCATTGGCTGTTTCCTGCTGACTTCCTCACTAAGGATGCTAAGAGCTCCTTGCCTGTTTCTTTGTCTTTCTTTAACTTTGGGTAACTTATGAGCTATTATCTTTCACAGTATGTCACAGGTCAGGGGCTTCCCTGAAAAAGGAAAATGCTAACTTTTAAGTCAGAACACCAGAACCCAAACAGGGCACACCCACTCAACACAGCTGTTACGTCTCATCAGTCATGGAGAGATTTTTCTGCTTTAAAGAGACACAAGAGTGCTGAGTTCCACCAGGGCCTGGGCTGAACACTACTCATTGAGTACATCAAAGGAGCTGTAGTCTGTGGCCTAGAGGGCTGTGTGGCTGAATTCAGGGCAAATGGAGAAAGAGGCTTCCTGTTCATATGGGTAACCCTGCCAGGACTAAAAGAAACTGTGCAGAACTCCACAGAGATGAAGTCTATGTATCTAAATTCAGAGCCCTTTGCTAATAAAAACTGAAGATGACCATGAGGGCCAGAGGACTGGTGCCACTAACCTTAAAATCACTTCTAAAGCCCATGAAAAGGCAGCTCGTTAGGTCTCAAAGACCACTCACCACACATGACCTTCATCTTGGAAACCAGGAAAACATTCTCTGCCCTACTTTTAGGAGCCAGGGAAGGAAATAGTGTACTGTTGTATGTACCAGGGAACCCCAAGGACAAACCTAGACGAACTCATGAATTGAAATGCTCTCTGGATGATCCATTCAGAGATCCTGGCCCTGCTCTCAGCACCAGGGAACCCGTATTTCTGTAGAATGTGGCTTACTGATCACCATGCCTTCCATCCATATGAATTCATGATGAAGGTCACTTGGAAAGGAAACTCACTGTTTCTTTACAGGACTCAGTTTGTCTTTTGGTTTTCTTTCTGGACTGTGGCTTGGTAGCCATTAAGGTACCATCATCATACAATTGTGGCTCGGTCAAACTTGTCACCTCCCCACTCCTCCTTAATTAGCCCCTTCGAATGTGAGTGTCACCACAGTATGGCTTACTCCTCAAAAAATCCTGCTGGGGACAGGATGTCCAGAGCTGGCGGAGGCTGGAAGGTCGAGATTTAATGATTTCTGAGGCAGTGCAGCATCTGAGTGACAGAAGTTGTTATTGATGTTGAAATATCTCTGCACAAAATGATACCAAGTCTTGTATGATGTCTTGGGATTTTATCAAAACAAGTCTGTGTGTGTGTGTGTGTGTGTGTGTGTGTGTGTGTGTGTGTGTGTGTGATGAGAGTGGGTATGGGTATAGAGAAAATTAAAATGGCTAGACACTGAAGCTGGACGGTGTTATCCTCTTACCCTGCTCCCTCCCTTTCCAGGGTCTCCTGCAGTGCAGACTGGCCTTGAACTCACTTTGTAGTCAAGGACAACCCTGAACTTCTGATCATCCTGTCTCCATCTGGGATCACAGTTGTGTGCCACTATGCCAGGTCTATGTGGTACTGGGTATTGAACCCAGGGCTCTGTGCGTGCCAGGTTGGTTTGCAAAGACAGTCACATCCCTAGGTCCCCCTCCCGTCTATTAAAAAATATTTTTTGAAATATCCCAGCTTGAAAGACACTTTGGGGACCAGGCTCAGTCTTTCTATTCTCATTTCATAGTCCCCATCCTGAGAACTTTCTGGCATGGTGACATTACCCTGGTGGCTGTGATTTCACACCTCCAGGCCTTTATACATAGCTCCATCTGTCTGAGATCCCCTTTCTCCCACAATCCAACAGTCCTGCTTCTGAAGTCCCACAGCCTTGTTTACTAGCCCGAGTAATTATCACACCGTATTTTAATTTTACTTTTCACTTCCTCTGCTGGCCTGTGGCATCCTTGGGGCGCTTCTCCATCCTCCCAAAATGTATCCTTAGAACATGTTTTCAGAAAGGGTACTAGTACAAGGTTTATTTATTTATTTTTTCAGTATTAATGTGCCTGGCATCTCACTAAACTCATTGCTTAGCTATGACATTAAATCTTAACATAGTGTGTACTGTTAATGCTGTCACCTTTCTTGAATAGTCAGATGCTTTCCGGAGGTTATTTTACCTGTAAGCACACTTGTGTGCTACATGGTGACAGAGCTGAGGCTGAGTTCAGAATAAAAGCCACCTGTTTTTCCTCCTCTGGCTCCTTAAGGTTCCAGGGGTTGAAGAGCCCGGGTTTTAGGCTCAATTCTGCTTCTAAATTGCGGAGTGACTTTGGGGGGCAACGGTGCCCCCTAGGCCCTGTCTGCCTGGGAGAGTCTTTGAGAGAACTAGAGGATCACGTGATCCTGCTTCAACTCGCCAAGAGGAGATTTTTCTTCTACGGTTGGTTTTCTGCCCAGGAGTCGGCTTTCCAGTCTGGGAACCTCCCAGCTTCTCATCCTCAACCTCTTTTCTCGCTAATTGTAGTCTCTCGGAGCAAACCGGCGTTTGCAACCTGCTGCCGGGGTCGCCTCTGCCTCCCTCCCTCCCTGCCAAGCTGGGATTTCTCTTTAGGTGGGGGTGGAGCCCCGGGCAAGAAGGAGGGGAGGCTGCAGCTGCCCGGCTCCTTCCTGCCGCTTCCCTGTTGTTCCTCAGCCCCTTCCCTTCCTTCGCCCCCTTCCCCCCGACGGAAACTCAGCCTCACACTTTCTAGGGATGTTCCGGGCACAGCCGGAGCCAGCGGTTGCGGCGGGCAGCCGCCGCCTTCTGGGTTGCTCTCTCCCAAGTCCGCCGCCCGGAGGTGGGGTGGGCGTTTGCAGGAATGGGGGGCGGCGCACTCCGTCCTCCCAGTGCAGACTAGGCCCAGCACGCCCCGCTGGAGCCGGGGACCCCCGTTTGCCGGTCCCTTCCACCCTCTTTCCCCGCCATTGCTCCCGCCAGGCCTCGGTGACTGCCGACCCAGGCCGGGGCCGCGGCGGTAACTAGGCCCGGGTCCAGCGCGTCCCCGCCGCCGCTCGGGGGAGGAGCGGGAGTCCCCGACAGGGCAGCCTTCGGCCCTGGGAGCGCCCAGGCCCCGGCGCCGCGCTTTGTGGGTCGCCGCCGGGATGCAGCGGCTGGCGAGGGCGGCGGGGCGAGTCCGGCTGCAAGCGCGCGCGGAGCCCCGGGGCGGCTAGGTCCCCAGCGCTCGCTGAGCCCAGACGAGGCCAGGAGCTGTCCCCGGGGCGATGCTGAAGGGAGCAGGGGGGAGCGCTGCGGGGAGAGGCCGGAGCGCTGGCGTTCAGAGCTCCCGGCAGCGCCGGACCTCCACCAGGGTCTCCCAGACCGCTCGGCTGGCGACACGGAGCGAGCGCGGTCTACGAACCTGTTGGAGGCAGCAGTTCCTCCGCGGTGGGCCGACCAGGGCGCCCCGGACCGAGGCTCTGGCGCGCCTCTCCCTCCGGTCCTCCTCACTCCTCCGCCGAGACGCTCCCTCCTGCCGAGCTTAGCTCGCGCCACGCGGGGGGCGCAAAGCCCCTCTTGCGTCGTCCCGAAAGCTGGAGGAGCTGCAGGGCACACAGCTCAGAGGCCTCCCCCAAGGGCAGCCGGGCTCCCTGGGAGACCCGAGCTTCCTGAGAAGGGAGGCGGGGGCTGGCTGCTGGGACAACAGCGAGTGGCAGAAGAAAACGGCTGGGAAGCAAGAGGGAGACAGGAGAGTTCCGCAGACTCACAGCTCTGTCTTGAAGTTTGGGGACGAGGTGGGGGGGTGTTGTTGCTAGGATATCCCGTCATGGAAATTTCTTTCTACCTCTCTCCCTTTCTATGACCCAGCAACTACAACATATGCTTACACTTACCTGTTCAGCTGCAGACTCCACTCAGCTCTGTCTCTGACATCTCATTCGGGTATGTCATTAACCGTCCCTCAGGGAGATCTTTCAGAAAATAGGATATTTAAGGTCATTCATCAGCAAAAGGCGGAAGAATCTCCTCCCTGGTTGTCACCGTGACAGAGGACTACTCCTTCTTAGCAGACTCACCCCAGGGCCTTTGCACCTGTGTCTTTTCCCTTTGACTGCCTCCTTACTTAGGTTTAATCCACAGGGTGAAGTCATTGTCAGTGAAGTCTCTTGTGTTGTAGGGTCCGCCTGTAAGTCACTCTGCTGGATGCTTCATCACACCATATTGTAATTATTTATCTCCACCCCAAGCGACCAGTCTTATAAAAGTTGGATCCATATTCTTCTTGGGATCTCCACCACCTAACACACAATAGTTGTTCAATTATAACTGCTAGATCAGGGGACAAATGTGAAGCAAAGCTCAAAGGAACTCCCCTTCTTCGTGTGACTGCTCATTTGATTTCTATATTTCCATCGCTGCCTGCAAGGCCCCACTTGGCAGCCTTATCGCCAATACTTCTCTGAGTCACCAACTCCCCTTACAATGACCTCAATTTCCACCTTGAGCTGCTTAAAAAATATGAGCTGCTATTCTCTTTGCTTGCCACACTCACCATCTTGACTCACAGGGCTGAATCCTTCTAGTCATTTGGATTTTAGTTCCAATGCTCTAATGCCACTCCCTCAAAGACACTATCTCTGACCATGTATGTAACACAAGTGTGTCCAACACATTTGTAGACAACAGCATCATATCACAATATCCAAAGGTTGTGCATCCTGATTTAATGCTTTCCCCATTTACTCTGTAGCATTCTGCACAATTTTCCTTTGCTGTATCAAGGGTCAACTTTCAATTATTTAGTAGTTACTTCTCTGAAATAATTTTGTAGCCATCCCATGTTATGTGCGGTCCCAGGAACTTGATACAAAACCCTGAAGATGCTTAGATTTCTTACATAAAATGGCATTGAATTTGCATACAGCCTACATCATCTTCCCATGTGCTCTTTGTTGGGGATAGGGTCTCATGTAGCACAGCTGGCCTCTCCTGCCTCCACCTCCTAAGTGCTGGGATTGCAGGCACATGCCCCCGTGCTTGGTCTCCTCCTTTCCTCCAGCTCTTTGGATGACACACAAGCTTACTGCATTGTCCACATTCTGAGCCGAATTTATCTTTGTCTCCACATCACAGCCCCCTTTTTCTTGCTGTGTGGGTGACTGTGAAATCACCTCTGGGCCAGAAGTCATCAGAGAGGGCTTGAAAAGAGGGTACATAGACACCTTAAAAGGGAAGAAGCATCTGGGAGGGGCCTTAGGCCATTTTGTCATGCTTTAATGGGATATGCCACAGACTGGACAATTTATCATGAACAGAAATGTACTGGCTCATTGTTCAAGTGAATCCAAAGCAGAGGAGTTGGCAAGAGTCTTTTCGTTATGTTATCCCGTGAGAGAAGGAGCGAGGTAGGAACAGGGAGGGGAGAAGAGGAAGGAGAGAGAGGGAAGAGAAATTTACCTTCAACCTCTGCTACAATTGTCATTTATCCATTTATGAGGACAGAGCCACTGTGCACTGATGCCTCCCAAAAGAGAATTCTGTTTCTAATACATCAGCCTTGAGAGACACGGTCAGTCACAACAGGGAAATCATCGGTAAGTGGCTGTGGGTGGAGTCACAGGCCTGAGCAGTGGCCCCTTCCCACCCTGGGCAACAAAATCAGAAAAACTACTTTCCTTCTTACCACCCAGGGCAATTCACACCAACACTCTCATTGATGTACATGACAACTGTATTCTGTCCATCTTATACCCCAAGCCACCGAGGGCATCAGAAGCAGACTAACTTGGCCAAAGTCAAATAGTTTGTAAATGGTGATACTATTCCTGGTACCATGATGCATGCTGGGATCTAGAGGTAAGGAACAACTTTTTGCATCTAAGAATTCACATCACTGGGAGACACAGGCTAAGCAGTAGACTGTAGCTCAAGAACGGTTTTCACCCAGGAGAGAGGTGAGGCAGCATAAGCAGACAGACACCCAGATCAGGAGAAAATGAAACTTGAATACCAGCTACAACTTGTTGAGCACTATCCAGATACGACATACTATGGTAAGAATTTTGCATACTGTGTCTTAGCTAGTCAATCCTGCTTACCCTTCCCCATTTTTACAAAGGAAATTGAAATCACGAAGCTGGTGACCAGCAGGGTGGGACTTAACCTGAGTTTATTTGACTCAAAGCCTGAGAGCTTAACCATTATGAGCCACCAAATTTGAATTTCTGGTGAGCAGGAATTTGAATATGATGATTAGGCCATAAAAAGCATAGGATGTCTTCACTCCTACAGAGAAAACGTGTGTAGGGAGCATTGCCAGGCAGTGGAAGGGATGGTTACAGAGGCTAAATGTCGACTTTTAAGGCCTAAATAGGGGTGTTTACAAGCAGACAAAAGGGGAGAGTGTTTCAGATGGAGACAGAATATCCAAGGGCCTTTGGATATGAAATTTGGATATGAAGGGATTGTTACATGTGCACGGAGATAACTGTTGTGTGCTCATAAAGCTACAAGGAGGGGAAATCAGGCTGGAACAGGCTTGGACTCAGTTATCACCATTTCATCTCTGAGGCAGTGGGGACCCATTGATGGGCAAAGATCCCCCTTTGACAGCTGCTGTCATGTCCTCCATCATCCCACGGCATCAGCGTTGTCTTCTGTGACATGCTGCATGTGTCACTGGGAGGCGATGGGGGTCAGAAGCTCCATGAGGGTACCATGCCTGTGGATCTCATTGGTTGATAACACCTGTGCAGGTGCCCAGTAAGCAGCGGAGAATGAAGGACTGTGAACAGGGAGTCTCAAGGGATGGGAGCATGAGGAGTGAACAGGTCTTACCTGCTCTGGAGAGCACCAAGCTACTGCTTCCCCCCTCCAAGCGCCTTGGGAAGGTTGGGATTCAGCTTTCCAAAATGGCTACTGAATGAAAAACAAAAAAACAAAAACAAAAACAAAACAAAAACAAAACAAAAAAAACCAATCACAGCTCATCTCCCTTGCCATTCACAGAAAGGCGTGTTGGCACCAGGCTCCCAGTACCCAGCCAGGCCTGGGCTTCTCTGCTGTGTTATATCTTTTGGCTCCCAGATTTTAGTCCTGGTGTTCTCTGTTGTGTGACAATCACATTATATGCCATCGTTTGAGTTTATGGTTTAAAAGGATGGTTGATGTGCTAATGACACTCGTGCCTCAGGTGCAAAAGATCTGCCTCCTACTGCCCCACCCCTCCTGGAAGCGCTGTGCGCTCTGGGATTGGCTGGCTTGCAGGCCTGGCTGGGGTCAGTCCTGTTCACTTTGCAGCACACCTGCCATTCAGTGTCTTTGAGTCCTTGTGCATCTCTCATTCTCGGTGTTCAGACTGGAATAGATGTCTCCTGGAGAAGGCAGACCTGCCTACATTCTCCAGTGTGCTTTCTTTTCACCCCGACACACAGTATGATTACCTCTCATTTTGGTTTTGATGACACTTTCTGCTCTTTGAAACGTCTGTCCACTTATTCCTTATTTCTCATTCTCTCACCGAACCCCAGCTCCACGAGAACCGAGGCTGCTGTGTTACCCTGAACCTCTTCTTTCGGTCTGCTTTATGTTGCTATGGTATCTGAGACCAGGGAATTCATAAAGGTGTAGAAATTGATTTTCTGAATCCTGGAGGCTGGGAACTCCAAGATCAGTGAGCTGACACATGGAGGAGACAAACACTGTGTCCTCATAGGATGAAAAATGTATCCCATGGGCCCTTTCCTACTCAGCACGAATTCATCTGGGATACTACCCTTAAGGTACCACTTTCCACAGTACTACATTAGGGGTTTTGGGTTATTGTAGAAAGCAACTGCTACATCCTGGGCCAGGAAGGATGTGCCCTCTACACCTTTCTGTTAGGCACTCACCATCAGAACAATATACCACACCTCGGAAATTCCAGCACATGACATACTAGCACTTAGCTACAGAATTTTCATCATTATCCATTCCACATCTGACATGTTTTTTATAAAAAGTATTTCATATTTTATTTATGTATATGTGCTTGGGTGTGTGCCACATGAGATGGGTGCCCATGGAGGCCAGAAGTGGCCATCAGATTTCCTGGAGCTGGAGTTAAATTCAGTCATGAACTGCCCCACGTGGGTCCTGGCAACTGAATTCAGGTCCTTTGGAAGAGCAGCAAGTGTTTTTAACCACTGAGCCATCTCTCCCGGTCTTTACTGATGTTCTCCAATCTCCATTGTCATTGTTTTAGTGAGTCAGCTTATATGCATTTTTTGAGAGGGGAATAAAAGACATGTAATTCTTTAACATGTACGTTATATCTCATTCGGATCTTAAAATGGGCATTTGAAGACAAAACTCTCAGCCTTAGTTCACAGATGAAGAAATGGATTCAGGTACCAATATAGTGACTGCTCATTTGGCTTGTATAAAGATAGTCCTATGCTCCCAGTTCAAATCCACATCAGAATACACTTCAGAGACCATGCCACATGCAATGCTGACAGTCAGTGAAAGGTAAAATATCGCCTCTGGGGAGCCATGATGTGTTCTAGGCTAGTTTTACCCCTCACTGACTTTTGATGTTAGGTAAGCCGTGTGAAGCTAAGTTTCCTCCTATGCACGGCAAGAATAAAATAGAATGCATTTCTTAGAATTGTTTATCGAGAAGGATGAATGTAATATGCCTGTGAAGTACTCACTTATGCAAAGAGATCAGTAACGTCGCCGCTGGCACTGGTACTGTTGTTCGCGGTAATCTTCTTTGCTGTCTCAAGATGTTGTAGAAGAGTTGCTGAGAGGTGAGATGCTCAGGGTTAATGTGGCACTTTATGGTTGTGTGTAAAATTCTTCAGAGCAGGACTTTGAACAGTGATTCTCTTCTGATGGGAAAGAATGAACACATCTAAGCATGTATGATGGCTAATCTTGGTTGTCATGTTGACCACATCTGGAATCAATTAAAATCTAAGCTGCGGGGCACTCTTGGGAGGGATTTTCTTAATTTGATTATTAGAAGCAAGAAGATCTACCCTAAATCTGGGCCACACCTTCTGTTGGCAGCCCACATAAAAGGCATGGAAGACAGAAGTCATGCTTTTGACCTGCTTGTCCTCACTCCAGCTGATAGTTCACCCATCCTGTTGCTGCAGCCAGTATTAAACCCAGCCTCCTTAGGTTCCCAATGTACATAGAAGGCCAGTGGCTCTCTAGGACTCCCCGGGACTCCAGCACTGCATCAGGACTGCCAATAACATCCAGTTTCAAGGACTGAGAAACCACCAGTTTCTTGGCCTTTCTGCCACGAGATAGTCATTGCTGGCCTACCTGGACCACATTCTGTAAGCCAGTGTAGGAAAGAGCCCTTTAAGATATGTTCCTCCTCCTAGTTCTGTTCCTTTAGAAGACCCTGACTGGTACAGTATGTCTCTGGTTCCTTGTATAGAGGAAAATAATGGGCCCACGAGGAAGGGGCTTGATCAAAGACAAAGAGCTTGACTTCAAGCCGCAACTCATCCAACTCTCAAGCTTTAAAAGCATGTAAGTTATCCAGGTGCTTGGTCCCCTCCCCTGGGCTCTGAAATTACAGCTAATCCCCTGTCCATTGTGTCTGCTGCTAGGGGAGAGAAAAATCCACAGATAATCTCTAACCCTCACTTTGAGCCAATAATCACACCCATTTATCTCCCTATAAAGCCGCTTAGTTTAAGGTGGACAGGAGGCCTGGCTGGCAGGGTCTGCAGCTTCTCTGGCTCTGGCTGCCTGCAAACAGGGTATTTCTAATGACTTGGGAGGCTGACCCCACAGTGAAAACAGTAGCCAGCCACCCTGGCTCATTGTCCAGGATGGCATCTTCAGAGCTGGGAACAACATTCCTTATTGCCATCTGGGGAGCAGAGACATAAGATCTGTGAACCTTTTCCCTGAGAGGAAGAGTTCTCTGTGCCTCAGTTTCCCTATCTGTAAAATAGAGATAAGGGCCTGTGTTCTGCAGAGCCCCTGCAATACTAAGTGATGCTGTGTGCAGAGACGTGTTAGTGGGCTGTTTCTATCTCAGTGTCAGCCAGATTTACAGTGGCCAGTATGAAGTATAGACACTGAGCACTCCCAGGCTACCTGAGGAGTCCGCTCTCTCACGAAAGGCACACGAGTGGATTTTGAGACAAGTGTGCCCAGGCTGGAGGGATAAAAGCTTGACGTTAAAGAGAGAATAAAAAAGAGTCTCTCTACAGGCGATACTCCTTCTACTACTGTTAGAAGGGAGAGAGCAGAGCACCTCCTGAGATTAGAAAGGTTCTTAGGAGCTCATCCCAATTTGCTGGCATTGAGGACACTTAAACTAGTGTCATTATGTCTGGAAAACTCTAGAAATAATATATATTATAATACTATATAATATAGATATAAAATAGAGATGGCTGATGCTGGGTGTGGTAGTACACATCTTTAATTCCAGCACCTGGGAGGAAGAAGCATGTGGATCTCTGTGAGTTCAAGGCCAGCCTGGTCTACATAGCAAGTTCAGGCCAGCAAGAACTACACACAAAGTGAAACCTTATCTGAAATCAAATCCAAAACCAAATCAAATCAAACTAAACAGAAAGAAGGGGCTGGCTGGCCACACTCATTATTTCAGTAGTATGTACATATGTATTATGCGTTTTTCTTTTAAGAAAGGGTTTCACTAATGGGAGGTTAGATCCAGCCTTGCCCTGAACTCATAGTAGTCTTTACACCCCAGCTTCCTGAGCACTTGGACTGCAAGCATGAACTACCACTGCTGTGTTCCATACCTACTATGTGCAATGTATAATTCCAGATACTTAAAAACTGATCATTAAACAAAACAGGACAATGAGCTCCACATTCATGGTGTTCACTGTCCCCTGGGATGGAGGGGCAACAGTAAATACGTCACTGTGGGAGGCGTTTCTTATGGTAACTGTTACAGAAAAACAGAAACTGACGTGGTCTAGCTGAACTGAGGGTGTGCACTTACTTTCCTACAGGGTCGGAGAAGAGCTCATGTATGGGGTGATATTTATATGGAAACTTAAGAGGGTGAGTTATGCTGGCAGGGAACAGAGCCTGCAAAAGTCTTGGGGCAGCCAGCCAGTCTGAGGGGCTGTGGAGAGACAGTTGGCTGGGGTGAATGAGGAGGTGCCTAAGGGGAAGAACAGAGAACTGGTGATGAGGGCTTCAACAGCACATGAGCACTGGGTCTGGCAAGTGCTCAGCAAACACTGGATGAAGAAATGAGGGAAGAGAGGGAAGGAGGAGAGTGGGAGCTAGTTGGAGATAGTTTGGGTAGATCGAATGGGTCATGAAGGTACTGTCAGGACCCAAGGGTGTGCCACACTGTAGCTAAACTCATGGGATGCTTGAACTTGGTAGTCCCCAAGACAAAGATCATTCAGAGGCAGGCCAGTCTGCTGGGCAGATCTGTGCATGAGATGGGTGCAGGCTATGCTCTGCCCTTAGGAAGCTTCTTTGAGTCGGACTTTCTAGAAGCCGATCTCCAAAGAAGCCAGAGCCAGTGCCAGTAAGAAGCAGAATTTCAGAGTTCAAGTGTTTCTCAGTGACTGGCAGCAAAAGATGCTCTTGATGCAAAGTCCTCGTTTTGCCCAGTGTTAGAGTCACTGGCATCTGCCTTTCAGAAAACATCGGGACTCTGAAAAGGAGTGTATGATAAAGAACTTGATCAACTGTGAAAGTCTGGCACACAGTGCTGGGAAGGTGACTCAGTCAGTAGAGTAACTGCTGTGCAAATACGAAAGACCAGAATTCAGTCCCAAGAACACATATCAAAAAAGGAAGCAAAGCAGGGTGTGTTTGTGACCTCAGCACTGGAGAGATGAGACGGGGCTGGGGGGCTGGGGGTGGTGGGTGGGCAGCCAGTCACAAGGAGATCTTCAGATCACAGTAAAAGATACTGTCTCAAAAAAGCAAGGTGACTGATGCCCAAGGATTGATACCCCACAGTTGTCTTCTGCTCTTCTTACTCATGGACGCACATGTAAACCTGTACCCTCACATGTACACTCAGACACATAGAGATACAAATACAAATACAAATACACACACACACACACACACACACACACACACTGACACACAGACATACACACACGTGGTGTGAAAACTTATATCCATGAAAATCTTAGACACAGATGTTTATTGTGGCTGTAAACATTAGTTTTGCAAAAACTGGAAGCAGCTGGAGACGTCCTTCACTTGGTGAATAGATAAACAAGTGTCGAGCAGCAGATAATGGAGCATTTTTAGTGTTCAAAAGAAAAGCACTATCAAGTCTTGAATAGACACGGAGAGTTTAAACACTTGTGATTAGTGAAAGAAGACTGTCCACAAAGGCTACAAAGCATATCACTCCAACTCTACGGCATTCTAGAGGAGTCAAAATTATAGAGGTAGTCAAAAGCTCAGTGGTTGCTGTGAAACTTTCTGAACAGTACTTGAGTGGTGGGTAGATGACACTGTCTATTCCCAATGCCACCCTAGATTGTCTGACTCCAAGAGGGAACCCAAAGTAAACCGTGGGCCTTATATGATTATTATGTGTCAATACAGTCCACCGTATGTAACAAACATGTCACTCCTGCAGGTGGCTGTACATGTGCTGTGGGGGAAGGGAGGTAAATGAAAACCCGGTTCCTCCAGCTTAGTTCTGCTGTGAATATAAAATTCCTCCAGAAAGAAAGTCTATTTTGACAAAGGTGACAGACACATATCAGTAAACCATCTTTGGGATGGTTAAGCGTTTAACATGTCCTCCATCCAGGAAGTAGGTGGAACTTGTGAGCTAGAGTGAATCTTTAGCTTTTAAATGCCCATTTCCCTTTTTCTAAATGTATCTTGCATTTCTCATCTAGATGAGTTGAATCTCCAGAGGGTGGAATTCATTAGTTTAGACTAACCAGTTTTCCACATCCTCTGGACCACAAAGGTTGTAGGAAGATGAGTTAGAGTCCAAGTCACCCAACGGGAACCAAATAGCTTCAGCGCTGAACCTCACTTTGGGCTGATGGGTGTGAATGTGTAACCTTTGGAGACACTGAACAATGTCTTCTGGTTAAGAAAAGGGCCAGGTTTGGGATGAGGCCTGGAGACAAGTTTATTATTATTTTTTATTTTTTTTTAAAGATTTATTTATTTATTATGTACACAGAAGAGGGCACCAGATCTCATTACAGATGGTTGTGAGCCACCATGTAGGTGCTGGGAATTGAACTCAGGTCTCTGGAAGAACAGTCGGTGCCTTTAATCTCTGAACCATCTCTCCAGCCCCAACAAGTTTATTTTTACAGAAGGAAAAGACTAACAAAGGAAGGAGACAGAATTCTCCCACACACCATCTGAGTGTCTGGATCAAGCCTGCCCGGAAGCTACCTTCCCTTTCTGTTCCATCAGGTGACACATTCCTCCTATTGTTCAAATCAATTTAAATTGCATTTCCTAATATTTTCAACATGAAGAATTCTAGCTGATGTGTAGTGGATTACAAGCTCCCAAAGCTTGGCAGGAGAAAAAAAGGTTAGATTTTGCATTATCTGTGTGAAATATTATCCATAGATTTCCTTCCCCAAGACCCATTCCAAAGGTTTTCATGAGTATGGCATAAATACTCCTGGAGACCAATATAAATAAGTGTCTGCATCGTTATCTGGTATCTGTGATTGGGTTTGGGTGCCTCTAAGAAGAAGACTGGTGCATATGGAACTGAGCATGCATAGGCAATGAAGATTCACACCCAAGCATCTGTCTGTCTGGAATACTCATGCATAACCAAGAATCCATACTTAGATGCATTCAGAGATGCATATGCAAGCATCCACATGGAGTGCAGAGGCATGCCAACGTCAGCACAGGGAACCAGGATGAACAATGATGCCACACCAAGGAGACAGAGACAGGTAGGAAAGTGTGGTAGGGAAGAACATGATGAGACTTTGGAATCTTCTAGGATCTTTCTAAGTAGGTGCAAAGAAGGGATGTGAATTTACAATGTTTGGGGAAACTGGGGGTGAAGATGACCCTGAGAGGCTGGGACATGGGTAATCCTCTTCTCCTGATGCTCAGGAAAAAGAGAAATTTCAGACAGAGTCCTGGAGCCAAAGGATGCAGCAATATGGTCCAGGCACCCAGGAGAGGTAGCTGGCTTCTTTGTTTATGTCCATTATATTGGGCCTTGGGATGCCTAGACAGATGGAACATTTGCGTGTGTCTGTGAAGAAGTCTCTGAAAGGGCTTACTTAGCATTCAAATTGTGGAGCCCATAATGTACATGGCCCTCCCAGTATGTGTGAACATCACACAGTTCACCAAGGGCCTGAGCAGAGCAGGGAAGTGTGAGAAGGGCACACTCACTATGTCTGGCCAGGGCCTGGCATCTCTTACTAGCCTTCTGGTTCTCAGTTAGATGCAGACTGGGTGTTTATCATCAGCTCTCATGCTCTCAGGCCTTCAAACTACACTATTGGTTTTCCTAGGGTTCCAGCTTGCAGACAGTAGCAGACTGTGGGGTTTCTCAGCCTCCAGAATGGTGTGAGCCAATTCCTTATAATAAATCTTTTCATACATAGATGGATATATATATATATATATATGAATTCCTAAGAAACAGAGCCTATATATGTATACACACTTTCATATATACATGTATACATGTACATATACAAACACATATATGCATACAAATACACACATACATATGGAAATATGCACACAGGCATGCACATACATAACATGCATACACATACACATAAACACACACAAAGTTTTTCTGCAGAAGCTTAATAGAATTTTCTATAAATAACTGGGGACTAGAAAAAATTCCACTCAATGTGAATTACTGCAAATAGGAATTAGAAATTTGACATAAAGGCAAGTTAGAAGATTTGACTTGGATTATCAAGAGTCTAAAATATGATAAAATTAAATGTCTTACATTTAGCAAAAACAGGACAGAGGTTAAAAAATGAAATAGTGTCTGATTTTAATGACAAATGAGAATTATTGGTGGTGGTGGGATGCTGGGGAGATGGCTCAGTGGCTAAGAGCACTTGCTGCTCTTGCAGAGGACTTGGGTTCAATTCCAGCCCCCACATGGTGGCTCACAACTGCTTGTAATTCCAGTTCCAATGGCTTGGATGCTCTCTTCTTGTCTTAATGGACACCAGACACATATATGGTACACTTACACACATGCAGAGAAATCACTCATATACATAAAATAGAAACAAATCTTTTTAAAAGAGAATTCTTTTGAAGACGTAATATTTTCCCAATAAAATTGTTGGATGACCATTATTGACTCTATTAATTTTCATTGGACTTTTGCAGTATGTTTGGCCAGAAGACTTTTTGGACTCGAACGGTTTCCCGGATGGAATCAATCTTAGTGTGGTAAGATCAGAGAGACCATTGCTGCAATGCCTTCTCCACCCAAGAGCATGTGTGTCAGTCAATTTCCTAATCAGCCTCTCCAAAAAGTCTGTGCCTGGAGAAAATCACTCCTTAGCTCCCAAACCTGTGGTCTGGGTGGGGCCAGTCGGAAAGCTGGTCTCTGCTGCACATGATGAGGCTGACTGGAGCACCCACTGCAAGGTTGCTCACTCACATGGCGGCACACTGCTGCTGACTGGTAGTGGGAGTTCATTTGGGACTGAGAACTGAAGGCACCTTCATCCCATCCACATGGGCTTCTCCTTGTAAAGCTTTCCACCACTTCCTTCTCTTGTCTGCATCCCAAGAGTGAGCATCTTCAGAGACAGACAGACACTATAGACCACTTATAGTCTAGCCTTATGATTTCAAACTAACTCTTGCCATGTGGGTTGACTAATCACTACATTTGTACTCAGAGAGAGATGTTCCAGTTTGCTCTCTATTGCTGTGATAAACATCATGACCAGAAGTCACCTGGGGAGGAGGTGGTTTCTTTCAGTTTACAGTCTATTGTGAAGGGAAGTCAAGGCAGAAACTGAAAGAGACCATGGAGGAGGGCTGCCTGTTGGCTTACTCTGTCAGCTACCATTTTTTTATACCACCCAGGACCACCGGTCCAGGATAATCCAGCCCACTGTGGGATATCTATAACGTATCATCCATAACATATCAACCATTAATCAAGAAAACGTCTACAGACTTGCTTATAGGACAATCTGATGGAGGTAATTCCTTAATAGAGGCTCTGTCTTCCAGATGACTTTAGTTCAGGTCATGTTGCCAAAACTGTCCACCACAGGAGATAATCACAGTTACCTTGATGTGGAAGGAATGTCTGAGTTTTAGGGCCATCTTCTAAAATCACTACTGTCTAACCTCTGGGCCGAGGAACCCAAGGAGTCATTTATGTTTATCTCATGTGCTAAGCACACTCCTTGTACTGCGTCTCATTTCTCGGTTACCTGGGGAGTGGGCTCATGATCTAGGATCTTGGCTTCTAACCCAGGTTTTCTAACAAAAAGGATCCTTGGGTGCACTGCTGTGGGTACAGTTCTTTGTTTGCTGTTCCTTTGGCTCTGAAGACCAATGTTCTAAATAGTTCCATGTTTCAGGCAAATGCTACAAGCACTTCTGGGTCAGTCCTTGAAAACTCACAGCCTGTACTGAGCAGTAGAGCCATTGAGATGGATCCTGACATGTTTGGGTATTAATTTTAGAGGCTCCATCCCTTTAATGCATTTGGAAGGGTTGGTATATGTGTTTCTTTATGTACATCTAACCAACCAAATCTCAAAATTTCTTTCCAGGCCAAGTTTTTATCCTCGGCACTATCTCTGTGCAAGAATAAGAAAAGTATTGGGATACAGGACTCTTGCTATGGGACCAAAGGATGGGCATCATTTGCTATGGTTACTTAAAATTCTTGTTTGGAAATAATTTCGGGCTCACAGGAAAAAAAAAAAAAAGACAAGACCAGTTCGGAAAAACTCTACTGTATTCCTCATCCAAGAAGTATAGTCTTGATAAATTGCCCCCTGTTTCCAAAATAGAGTTTAAGTGAAAAAGAGAGAGAGAGAGAACAGAGTACCCCAGAGAGAACAGACAAACTTCAGGCTTGCCTCCAGGCACATTTAAAAATTACTGATAATGGATATCTTTTGCCTGCATGTCAGGGACTTCGGATTTCTCCCTTAATGGTGACAAGATCCCACTTTTCCCCTGCGAAATCATCTCTCTCTCATTTGACAGGTGAGTTGCTTGGGACTGACCATACCATGGTTCTCTTAAACCCATCAAGATGGGACCTAAGTGGGTTTAACAAGCATGAATTTTGTCTGAAATATGCTAGGAATTCTGGTGACATGATTTGTCAATTCCTGATGGACAAATAAAAGCATGCACTTCTTGGATCTACTTGATATTATTTTAGGAATCTCAGGGACACACCTTGAGGGGAGTCAACACTAAAGAAGACAGGGTTCTCTGTGGGAGCTTCTGGTTCAGTGCTCTGAGGCCTAGATGACTTTGGGACACTTTATGTCCATTAACCAAAAAATTCCTTTTGTTTTTCGGAAGTCAGTTTGAGCAAACACAAGTTTACTAATATACTTCCTCCATGATGGTAGTTTTCCTGGGGTCAAGGATAAAGTCCACTGATGGAGAAGATCCCAGAGCAGAGGCCAGAAATGTGGTACCATGTGCAGTGAGACTTAGAGAACAAGGCTTCCTGAGTCTGTCTAAAAGAGACACAGAGCTGGGTCTGTAAAGAGCAGTGGGCAGGAGGCCCCACTAGTGAGAGACAAGCTAAATAAACACTGGCCGGTGCTGGTTAGAATGAGCATGTCCCCTAGAGGGTCTGTCATTTGAATACATGGTTTCCAGTTAGAGGTGCTGTTTGGAGAGGCAGAGTGAGTGGGTGCAGCCTTGGTGGAGGAAGTACTTCACTGGGGATGGGCTTTGAGATGAAAAGCCTGGCAAGCCACTTCCTGCTCATTCTCTCTTTGTGCTCATGGTTGAAGACTCGAACTCTCAGCTTCTTGCTTTGCTGCCATGACTGCTGCTTATCCTGTCCAAACCATAAACTAAAACAGACTCTCTCTTTCTTAAGTTGCTTTTGGTCATAATGTTTTATCAGAGCAATAGAAAAGTAACTGATACAGGCCTGATGCTGGAGAGAGCAGAGACCATGCTGTAATGAGAGAGACCATGCTCTAATAGGTCTCCTTGGAACACAAGAACAATGACATGAAGGCTGGTCAGTTTTAGGGGGCAGGCAAGCAGGAGAACGTAGGTGCTTAGAAACCTCCACCTGAGCATCCGAAGTCTTCTATGAACAGGAAGGTGGTATGGAGAAGAGCATTAGGGCACAGGAACACACAGTGTAATGTGTGTGGATGCTGATGGAGAAGATGACAGTATCTTCTGAAATGGCTGCTACACATGTCCATTAACATCTCCTATTTTGGCCTTCCAGGGGCCGCTCTCCCTTCATCTGCACAGCATCCTGATATCCTTGCCATGCTTCCTTCTCCACTGCTACCTGGTTAGAGCTGAGCCAGTCTGGAATCCAGGGATCCAGGCAAAGACTCGTGACCCAGTGTTGGCCAGTGGAAAATGGCATCTCCCCAGGTGCAGTGTTGATTGAGGCAGTAAACAAGGAGCCTCAAGTGGTCTAATCAGAGGTGATGAGGACCAGCCTTAAGACTGCTGGGAAGAAGCACTCTCGGCTGGGGAAAGTGAACCGAGAGCCTCTGGTGGCCAGATTGTCACCAAGAAGGGAAACTGTGTTTGAAAACATCGCTATGTGGAGGGCATTAAAACAGAAGGGAGAGAGGGGATTTGGGGGACATTCACATACCTACTTTCAGCTGTGTCTAAAGTTAGAACTTCTGTTTGACTTTTCAGTAACACTTTGAAACATTAATCACCTTCCTTGTTGACTTTTGTTGGTGCCTCTCATCTCAACCAGGAGTCCCAGTAGCATATCAATTCATGGAATATTTCTATTGTAGACACTTACTGTTCCTGTTTTACAGATAAGGAAACTGAGGCTCAGATTAAAGAATGGCTGCCTTGACTGGCTTAGGCCCAAGCTTGTTAAATCTAGGCCCCCTTCACTCCAGGATCAAGGCGTTGCACCCCCTGCATTCTGGATGCCTTCCCATTGTTTCCCAGCTCTCAGATCCTCTCTCCCTCTCCTTGCTGTCTCAGCACTGGACAAATGCCAGATCAGGGGCAGCAGGTAGAGGACCAGCTGCTGCCTGGGTCAGGAGCCCAGCATGCTCTCAAGGACACAGATGGGTTGGCAGCCTTGGGCATGGGCAGGGAGCCTGAGGCGGGGGTGGACACTGGTTCCTGTGAAGAGGCTCATTCAGGATTTGCTGAGTCCCTGGGACACTGGGCTCTGAGCCCCTGGAGTCCAGGTTTGGTGTGACTTCTCGTTATGTTCTGGTGTTTGGCACGGAGTGCTTGAGAGCTTGGACACAGTTGAGAGGGACACCACTCCACTTTAGTGATTATGATTGTTGCTTGGATGTGTGTGTTGTAGGGGGATAGAAGAGCATGGGTAAACAGGAGGGCACTTCCTCCATTCCCAGAACTTAGCAGAGCCAGGAGATAAGAGCAAAGGTTTGTTAAATTGGGATGGGCAAACACCTGCTTCTCAAATCTCTTCAAGTCATTAGAATTTCAATATTTATATCTTTGATGTTGCATTAGTAAAACAATGGATAGCATTTATAGATTTTGTTGACACCATGTATGGAATACCTACTATGTGCCAGGCAGTAGCTTGGTGCTTTCTATGTGTGAGCTCATGGATGCTCATTTGGTTCATGAAGAATGCGTTACTATCCATTTCTACCTTGTAGATGAAGGAGCAGGGGTACAGGAGAGTTAATTAAGGCATACACCCAAGCTTCACAGAATGCATGCCAGCATAGCCAGGTGTTTCCAGTCAGATGAGATGGCCTCAAGGCCACGGTTTCTCCACTCTGCTTGTTCAGACGCTCATTATGGAAGAGGAGTAATCAGAAATCTCAGAGAAAGAGTTCTTACCCAATTAAAGGAGCTACATCAGTCCTGTTAATAAGATATCCCCTTCCCAGTAGGCATAAGCATATTTGTGTCCATGGACTGTCCCTGCTAGGTGCTTCAAAGGTATGTGGCCAGTACAGAAGCCTTCATCTCCTCCATCCCAAAGCTTCTAGTTTCTTCTTCTTCATTTCACTGGGTGTGGCCCATTTAAACAAGACAGAATTGTGGGCATTAGCAGAGGCCTTTTCCTTCACATTTCTCATGCCTAATCTATTGGTGGGTCATTGTGCTGGAGAGTTATTTTGTCAATGTGACATAAAGTAGAGTCATCTGTGAAGACATAATGTCAATTGAGAGAGTATCAGATTGTCCTGCGGGCATGTCTGTGAGCATTTTCTTGATGAATGATAGATGCAGAGGGCCCAGCCCATTGTGGATGATCCCACCCTTGGGAATCAAGCTGAACAAGCCTGAAAGCAGCACCCTTCCTGGTCTCCCTGCTTCCTGCTAATTCCTGCGTTGGCTGCCCCTGATGATGGACTTAGATTGAGACACGGAAGCTGACGAGCCCTATCATTCCCAAGTCGCTCCTGGTCCATGTTTTGTCACAGCAATGGAAAGTGAAGTAGGGCAGTCATGTTGTGTGGGACCACTTCAGCTCCCCGTATTATTTTAATATTCAGCACCTCTTGCTCCGGTTACTATAGTAGGTTCCTTCACAGCCTCCCTGCCTCCAGTCTCCTCCCATCTATTCCCCATATCTGTTTTGTTGGTATCATTTCTTTAGCAGAGATTCAATACCCATTAAACTACATTGTAGGATTAGATCCAAATGCCTCAGGAGACATCCAGAGTCTTCATAACGGATGCTTGTCTGCCTCCTTGACCTCTTCTCTAACATACCCCCTCTTTTGTCATCTCCTCAAAATATAATCTCTTGACAATTTGAAATCATCAGTATGGGGTAGAAGATAGACCTAAGATTGCAGAAAAGCAGAAGAGAGACGTGACTGTACCAGTGAGCTGGCCTTACCCTCTGGTAAAGTCTTCTGCACAGAGTTGTAGGAGGCTCTCTTAGTTACAGTTGCATTCCCTTCTCTTGGGAGAATAAGAAGAGGGATGAGGAGTGAGCCAGAGTTTGGACTGCTCTTCACTCCATATGATGCTGCTGGGGGAGCTAAGGAGTCCACAGTGAGCGCAGGACAGCTGGACATGTGGCTTGTATGAACCTGCCTCTCTGCATCAGAGTCTTGTCTTCTGCAGCGATATTGCCTGATGCTGATGGCAAGCTGCACTCCACAGCCGTAGGTGACTCTCAGCCTCACGATGTCACTAGCCAGCTGCAGCCCAGCAGGAGTCTGTAGCACTGTCATGGTGCAGCTACTCATTTCTGTGGAGACTTCAGTTTTGATTTTGTAAGGACAGCAGCTCCTTCTGTATGGTATTTCATTGGTTCACATCAGACTAAACTAAAAAACATGGTTACCTTGTTACAATGGTTACAATGGTGAGTTCCTTACAAATGAAACACAGGAATGGAAGGAAGTTCTGTGCAAACCAAGTCTAATACTTTGGGAAGACACACAAAAGTGTATGTGTATGTGTGTGTGTGTGTGTGTGTGTGTGTGTGTGTGTGTGTGTGTGTGTGTGGAGAGAGAGAGAGAGAGGGAGGGAGAGAGAGAACTTGAAAGTGTTAGGTAGAAACCATAATTATTCTAAAAGATGAGGCTGGAGAGATGGCTCAGAGGTTAAGAGCACTGGCTGCTCTTCCAGAGGTCCTGAGTTCAATTCCCAGCAACTACATGGTGGCTCACAACCATGTGTAATGAGATCTGCCACTCAACATTCGTGGTATGAATTCACAAAAAAGCCTCTTGCCTGTGGCCTTTCGGGCCCCAGCTCAGACCCAACCTACTCTCAACCAGTTGTGGCGGCACACTGGTTGGATTTACTGAAGAAGGCAGAGGCAGGAGGATCCCGAGTTTGAGGCCAGCCTGGGAGGCTTGCTAAGAAGAAGCTAAGGCCGGCTGGGGACTAGCTACAAACGGTGTCAGTGGGACCATAGAGGCAGTGACTGCTGCTCTGAGTTGCTGGCTCCTTCTCATCATGTTGGTGACTTTGGTGATGCTGCTACCTGGGAAGAATGATTTACCTCTGCTTGTTCAGAGAAGAATTGCCCAGACCATTGTGTTACAAAAAAGCATCGGCAAAGGTCAGCTTGGAAAAGTTTGGCAAGACAAATGGTGGGGAGAAATTGCTGTGAAGATTTTCTTTCCTAGGGAAGAACATTCATGGTTCAGAGAGACAGACATTTACCATATTGTGTTTGCTCCAAACCATAGAGGAGGCAAAAAAATAAAAATAAAAATAAAAATAAAAATAAAAAATAAAGTCTTCAGGGAATCATGACTATGCTTAACAGCAACTTTGAAGTCTTCAAAAAGGTGACGGGATCCCACAATGATGATTCCACATGGACTATGGTAAAGCCATTAGCTGATTAACGCCACAGAGAGATCGACTATGTACTACAAACTGCTTAGGACAATTTTGAGATGGCTAGCTGAGATGATCCAGCCCAATGGACTACTTGAACAAGGACTTGAAACAAGTCCTGCACTTTCTCATTATGTAGCGGCTGGACAAATGATACAAGACTTGACAATTAACCCCAAAATTTTCTTTTCAGGATCCCCTAAAGATGGAAGTAATTTTAAGAAAATGACACCCACATTCCCAAGAGGTGGTATGGGAGGTTTTTGGTCGTTTAATGAATTTTGGATATTGTCATTGTTTACATGGTTGATTATAAGTAGTTAATTGTTAATGGTCAGGAAAAAAGATGAACAAGGAGATTAGATTCAGAGTTTTTGTTTAAAAAAAAGAAAAAAGAGAATATAGATATGAGGTAGATATGAATCTACTCTGAGAAAAAAGATAAAGAAATAATAGGATAAATGTGTAGGTCACTGAATCTATTCTAAAAAGAAAAAGGGGAAAATATAAAAATGACAAAAAGTAGATTACTGAATCTATTATGAAAAGAAAAAATACTTTTAAAAAGGAACTACTTGTTTAACATAGGATATGTAATGAAAATTTTTGTCTGAGTTTATCAAATGTTACTGGACTGGACATTGTTAGTATATGTAATGGAATTTTTATCTGAATTTGTCAAATGTTAATGGACTAGACATTGTTAATGTAATTCTTGACTGTATATATTGTATATACTTATATATACATATATGTATATATATATGTATAAACTTATTATTATAAGTTTCTCTTGCATTAGTTATAAGCTTTTTAAAATTTTAGACAAAGAAGGGGAAATGTGGTGGTATTGTGTTCCCCAAAATATTGTGCACCCTAATAAATTTATCTGGGGTCATCGAACAGACAGCCACTAGATACAGAGGCTAGAAAATGGTGGCACTCACACCTTTAATCCTAGCATTTCAGAGACAGAAATCCCTCTGGATCTCTGTGAGTTCAAGGCCACATTGGAAACAGCAAGGCATGGTGACACATGCCTTTAATCCCAAAAAGTGAGCCTTTAATCCCTGGGAATGATAGCAGAAAGAGAAAAATATATAAGGCGTGAAGACCAGAAACTAGAAGCATTTGGCTGGTTAAGCTTTTAGGCTTTGAGCAGCAGTTCAGCTGAGATTCATGTGGATGAGGACTCAGAAGCTTGCAGTCTGAGGAAACAAGACCAGCTGAGGAACTAGCAAGGTGAGGTAGCTGTGGCTTGTTCTGCTTCTCTGATCTTCCAGCATTCACCCCAATAACTGGCCTCAGGTTTGATTTTATTAACATGACTCTTTAAGATTCCTGCTACACAATGGTTACAATGGTGAGTTCCTTACAAATGAAACACAGGAATGGAAGGAAGTTCTGTGCGAAGCAAGTCCAATACTTTGGGAAGGCACACAAAAGTGTGTGTGTGTGTGTGTGTGTGTGTGTGTGTGTGTGTGTGAGAGAGAGAGAGAGAGAGAGAGAGAGAGAGGGAGGGAGAGAGAATGAACTTGAAAGTGTTAGGTAGAAACCATAATTATTCTAAAAGATGAGGCTGGAGAGATTGCTCAAGATTGCTTCCACAAGACCTGGGTTCAATTTCCAGCATCCACATGGCGTTCAAAAATGTCTATAACATCCTCCTCTGTCCTTAGGGGCACTGTACACATGGTGCACAGACATGCAAATTATCTCCCCCCCCCTAAAAAAAAGTTAAAATTCTAAAAGGAGTGTAGGCAGGTTGCTTCTTCTTGTCCACCGTGGGCAGCCTGGAGAACAATGCAGAAGATTTTCCTTGCTGTGGCTCAGAGCAGAAGGGGAACAAAATTACATCAGCATTAAGTCTTTCAACATGTTTTATGATCATTATCGTATATTGATCATACAGAATAAGTTCCATACATTCCTGTAATAGGTACAGATCTGCTTTCGGAAAGTCGTATTTATTTTTTATTTTATGTGTATGAGTGTTTTTCTTGCACAGTGCCCTTGGAAATCAGAAGAGGACATCAGATTATCTGGAACTGGAGTTACAGATGGTTGCGAGCCACCATGTGGGTGCTGGGAATTGAACTCTTATCCTCTGGATGAACAGCCAGTCCTATTAACTGCTAAACCATATCTCTAGCTCCAGACCTCTTACTAAAGCTTCTTTTAAAATTGTTTGATGCAAGCTCACTTAAATGTTTTAGGTTAGAGAGCCAGGTGTGGTGGCACACTTCTCTAATCCCAGTACTCAGGAGGCAGAGGCAGACAAATCTTTGAGTTTGAGGACAGTCTGGTCTCTATAGCTAATCTAGGACAGCCTGGGGTACCCAAGAAACCCTGACTCAAAAGACAGCCAAAAGTTGCTTTATGTTCGAATAGAATCTTTATGTACAGCTCATCATTTGTAACATTTTCTCCTTTGCTCATCTCTGATTGACTTGAGGCCCAACTCTGTGAACTCAATTACAATTGTAGTTAGCCCTTTGTGTTCTTGGGCTCTGCAGCCATGGATTCAACCAACTATGGCTCAAATATAATTTTAAAATTCTCACTGGTCCAGGAAAGCTACAGACCACCCCTTTTCATTACTTCCTGAAATGCAGTAAGCCACTATCTGTATAGCACACATTGCCAGCCACCATGTCCTCTGGAGATGACCTAAAGGATGAGAGGAGGGTATACACAGGTTCTATGCAATCACTCTGCCCCTTTATATAATGGACTTGACCATCTACAGAGTTTAATATATTCTCTGTGTGTGGTGGTTCCTGGGGTGACGGGAGGGTAAATGAACCACACAGAGCACAGAGTGTTCTGTTCCGGGAGTCTAGCTGGTAGGGGATCCATTGTAGACAGACATAAATGCAGGTATGGACAGACACATGCTCTCAGGTGCAGACATAGAAATGCAGGTGCTGGGGAACTATGTCCAGACACCGCTATCTTCATAGGACTCCTTCAAAGTGAGTTGCTCTGGATTTGAGCTCTTCATGTTCCGTGCTGAATATTGATTCTTTTCTTTTCTTTTGGGCATTCCCAATGGAGATGAAGCTTAGCAAATTAAAAGAACCCAAGGTAATTCTAAAAATTTATTTATTTATTGTATGTGTGCGTGTGTATATGTGTGCATGTGTATGTGCGTGTGTGCATGCTCCTGCATGTCCGTGTGCTACAGTGCACACGTAGAGGTCAGAGGGTTACTAGCAAGAGTCAGTTTTCTCCTTTTACCATGCGGGTTCTGGGGATCAAACTCAGGTTGTCAGACTTGGTGGCAAGCATTTTTACTGATGAGCCATCTTGCCAGCTTGAAATACACATTTTGATATGAGTGGATTTGGGTCTGCATTTCAGCACCGTTCTTTAGTGTCTGTGGGACTTTGGGAAAGACATATGACCTCTCTGAACCTTGACTGTGTTTATAAACAGGGGCACACACAGAGCATTGCAGGGTGGGCAGCTGTGAGGATTACTCATGTGCGCCCCCTATTGTTTACACTTTCCTATGGCTGCCTGGTTGTTCTATTGGAGGTTTCCCAAGGTAGGACTGTCATATTCTATTGTCCTCTCATGTCCTCGTAGGGCACCTTGACCAGGATCTCTGAGTCTGTGGAAGAAGTCAGTCTCTTGTTCCTTTTTGACATGTTAGTAATGTTTGGGTTGCTATTTGTAGCCTTGGAGATGCTTCCTTGACAGGCATGGGAGGAAAGAGGGGAGGCATCATGGTTGGGAGGGGAGTGGGGTAGAGAAAGAGAGGACCAGAGAACAAAACAGGACTGCAGCATTGGGCTGAGCCTGGCAGGCTGTATGGCCCTGAGGAGGCAGAGCTGCTCTATCAACTGGATGTCAACTGGGTAGGTCACTCAAGTCCTTGGGTAGTAACTTAACTGGTTCCAGAAGCCTCAAGGGAAGTGGTAACAGGTGTACGGATGGGAACAGAGGCGATGCTGTTTGGGGCAGGGTGCTGGGCACTTTAATGCATGTCCCAATTCTTACTCACGTTGATCTGGAGGGACAAGGCTAGTTACTACCAATGAATCACAGATGAGAAATTGAAGCCTGGAGAGGTTGAGTATTCCAACTGATGCCACACAGCTAAGAGGAGACTTTGAACCTGCTCAGTCTAAAGCTGTGGCCTGACCTTTCCCCAAGTCTGTTCTGTTGGGAAGGCTACAAACAGTGTTGAATAGACACCTTGGGAGTCCGCTAATAAGAGGCTCCAGAGCTGTCAGACTTCCTGCACTGCTGTAACATAACATCCAGGACTGAATGACATGTAAAGAACAGGATATGGTTTGTGTTTCTGATGCTTTCACAATCTGGTAAGTTGAGGCTTAAAGAGTTGGCAGGTTGGGTTGTTTGGTGAGGCTGAGCTCTGCTCTCATCCTGGTGCCTCAATTATGTGCTCCTGAGAGGGCAAGAATGCCATGTCCTCATGTGGCAGAATGTAGAAGAGTAGGTCAGGCCTACTCTCCCTCTGAGGGCCCTTCCAGGGCAGCTGGTCCTGTTCTTGATGAAAGCATCTGCTCCTTACATGCCCACCTCTGAGCCATTGGCAAGTCCTGAACATTAGGAGAGATACCTTCAATCCATCTGATGGAGCCCTTGTTTTGGGACAGATACATGGATGAAACCCGTGCTTGTACTATTTCAAGTAAGCCCTACACAACTATATGAGGCAGGGGTACTGTATGGTACTCTTCCTGGGAATATACTCACACACATCTACTGACCCCAGATAGGGACTGATCACAGTCCAAAATAATCATAGCATTTAAGTTCAATGTGGTTGATTAATGAGTTTATTGTAGTTACTTTCAGGAGTTTGGGTGAGTGGTCACTTACAGGAGTAGGGACAACTCAAAGGACAACTGAAAGTCCAACCCAGTGTGGGTGAGGACTCTTAAAAGTTGGAGCCCTGGAGCTCTCTGAATGACTTTTAGGCAGATCAACAGGTGAGAGAAGCTTCTCTAAACAGGTTGGCTTGGTTGAGTCTCCTCAACAGTCATCATTACTTACATAATCATGAAGAAGGAGGGGCCATGCAAATCTGGTTGACTTCAGGGATTTCTGAGACTTGTGAGTTGTTTGCTTCTGGAGTCTGTATAAGCCTTCCTTTAGAGTTTTCTGAGTTTTAAGGAGCTTCTTCCAGGACACAATGAGGGGATTGCTACACGGCAGGGTGGGATGGACTATTGTTGACTCATCAAGAAGTGTATAAGACAAGGCTTAAGAGTCACAGACATTTCTCTCCAAGCAAAGTCAGAGCTGAAGCCAGGCTGCACTACTAACAAGACTTCTTTAGAAGCCTGCTTCTGCTTGAGCCACCACCCACAACTGTATGTGAAAGGCTTTTTAACATGTAAAGAACAGAAGTCTGTAACATGCCAGACCTTCAGCTCTCAGTTTCATGTGCATTATTCCACATACTCCCCAAGCAGTATATGGCCTACTACACTGTGGTTCAGAGAGGTTAATTACCTGTCCAGGTCACTAGCCAGAACTGTCAGAGCTGGATACGAGTCAGGGATGATGCTCTTAGTTAAGAATGATAATAGTAATCAGCCCGGTCCTAGAGTGGCTGGAATCCAGAAGATGGCAGAGCCCCTGGTGAAGGGTCATCTCCCAAGTGCAAAGTAATGAGGTCATGTCCTCAACTGCACTCCTCAGCATTTGGTCTTGAGCTGTCCCTGTTGATGCTGTTGTTTTGTATTTTCACTAACGTTTCAGCAGGCATTTCTGTCCCGAGGCGCTTTAATCACCAAGGGCCCTGTTCCAACGTGTTGCGCATAAATAATGAAGGAAATAAATGCCGCCTGTAGCTTCCATGAGGAATCTGCCTGGCTGAGCTGAGCTGCCCCAAAAGTTGCACCTTGCAGTAGAACCTGGCTTTGCATGTCCTGCGGTGGGGCGTGGCTTCTCACAGGCCCCATAAACTTGCACACTTTAGCTTTCTAGTAGCCAAACAGAAGGAAAAGCTGGTCATCAGTCTTCACAGCCAAGGTCAAATCAGGCAGTGCAGAAAGGTGGCAGAGCAGAAGCTATGGAAGGTCAGCGGGGAGGGGGCCCAGGTAAGCTGTGTATAGACACTTGTCATGTGGCAGGGAAGCCCTAAGCCTCCCTAAGTCTCTGTGGCTCAAGGAATACTGTCCAGTGCCAATTGTGGGGCTGGGATGGTCATGTTCCCTGTCCCCAAAGCCAGGGGAGGAAAGCCAAGGAGAGCTGTTGCCTGAGGCTGTTCCTCACAAGCCGGGCAGTTTTTCTTTGAACAGAAATCTTCAGATTTACAAAGTTCTTGTAGGCTGGAGAGGTAAACAAGGTTCTCAGCCAGGCGTGGGTGGGCTCCCTGCTGCTCTGGGCCTCTCACACAGAACAGACACTCTCAGAAACCTGAATGTAAGTGTGTGGAAGCCAAGCAGGGGCTGAAAGAACAGGAGTCAGGCAGGGGCTGAGACTGGGGGTTTCTGGGAGGCAGGAGAGGGCCCAGGTGAGTCCCTGTCTTAGACTGTGGTGTCTGGAGGCATCTCTATGCCATCAGGATCGCAAGTCCAGGAGACTGAAAGTGTGTGCATTGAATCGTTACCTCTCCACATCTGTGACCTTGAGCAAGCGACTCCCACTTTCCTGGGTGTCCCCCCCCCCTTTTTTTTTTACAGTGTTCCCATCTCACAGTCTGTCATGGACATTGGATGATTATGATCTTGTTATATAATGAGAAACGGAGACATTGGTCTCTGTGTCCCTCCATTCCCGAGTGCTCCTGAGATCACTGGAGATGGGGATGAGGAAGGGGAAGGTACTAGAATTGTGGTTTCTGATATTTGATCCTTGGTCTTAGTTCCTGACACAGAGTACCTAAGACCTCCCCAATTTCCTAAGTGATGGAAATTTTTGTTCTCATACTTAGGGGGCTCCTGAGTGGGAACCAGTTGTCAGGGAGACCAGCCAATTGATTGAAGATAAACTTCCACCTAGCTGCCTGATCTCCAGTGGGGGCAGGGCACTGAAGGTTGCTCACCACTGGCCAGTGATTTCTTTTTTCATCAGTTTGCCTATGTAAGGGCACTTCTGTAAAAGGCCCCACAGGGCAGGCCTTAGGGAGCTGCTCCTTCCTGAACAAGTTGCAGTAGAGCCTAGAAGCCTCCTCTTTTCTTCCATGCATCAGTTTGTCTGAGACCTTTATCGTTTCCTTAATAATAATAGGTAGGTGGCCTTAAGTCCTGGGAGTTGCTCTAGCAGACAAATGGACCCGAAGGAGGGGCCATGGGGACCGTGATTCATAGTCAGTCAAAAGCATAGGTGACAAGCTGTGACTTTGATGTCCATCCCCGGTGCTGGGAGGCCTTGGATCTGTAACTCCAGGTAGATCATGCCAGGATGGAGTTAAATCATAGGACACCCAGCTGGTGTTGGCCGGAGAGCTATCTGTTAGTGTGGAGACTCCCGTGCATTTCAGTGACCAGAGATAGCATGCTCTGTGCTGTGGTGCGTATGATGAGGTGTCTTTTATCAGGTGGTCAGGGAATGTGACCCAATACCCTGAGGATACTGGAAAGCTCAGAGAGTCGAGACTTACGCACACTGTGCCCTCCCTTGCCCTCGCTGCCTTCCTGTTGCTACGATGGACACCTTGACCAAAAGGCAACTTCGGGGAGGAAAGGGCTTATTTACAGCTTAGTCCACTGTCGAGGGAAGCCAAGGCAGGACCTCACAGAGGATCTTGAAGCAGAGACCACAGAGAAATGCTGCTTAGTGTCTTGCTCACCTGGCTCTTGCTCATCGAGTTTCGTTATACAAGCCAGGACCACCTGCCCAGATGGCACTGCCCTCAGTAGGCTGGGCCCTCCCATACCAGTCAATAATCAAGAGCAAGAGAATGCACATAGACATGCCCATGGGCCAATCTGATGGAGGCAATCCCCCAACTGGGATTCCCTCAGATAACTCTGGGCTTGTTAAGTTGACAGCTGAAGCTAACTGGAAGATTCCTATATGTACAGTATGCATCTATGATACACATTTTCACTTCAAACATTTCTTGGCTTCCCTTGGGCATATCTGAGTGACTAACATCTCCGCTTTTGCACTTTGGGCTATAAATAAGTAAAATGGGGATTACTTGAGCACAAACAGTGGATTGCTGAGATGGTAGATCTGACAACCCCACTGTGACGAAGTGACCACACAGCTGGGAGCCTATGCAGCCTGGATATGCTGGTCAGAGGATGAGTCACATCCCCCGAAGATCAAGCGATTGTGCAAGTCAGGATGGTACACAGCTGAAAACTCACAGACTACGTGTTTCTGGAATTTTCCATTTAGTATTAAAGACTCCAGTTGATTATTTTCCAAAGGGAAAGTAAAACCGCAGGTAGGGTATTACTGCCCTGGGTGTGAGTGGGTGGAAGAAAAGGTTGTCCACACTGTCGCCAGTGAGTGATGAGGTCTCCAGACATCTCAGCTGAGACTAACATTTGTGAAAGTGAGATATGGATACCCACCCACCCATTTGTCTATCCAGGCCTACATCCCTCCCCCCCCCCCCCCCCGCCGCCATTTTGCCCGTCTATATGTCTGGTCATCATATGTCATCTATTCACTTATGTATCCAGGGAGCTGTTACTGGACCCTGCTCATTACCTAGTCTTGTCAGAGTCGCCCTGTGGGATCTTGCTTGCTTGCTTCATTCATTCATTCTTTTCATTCTTTATTTTCTTTCTAGACAGGGTCTCATTATGTAGCTCTGACTGGTATTGTACTATTTTATGTAGATCAGGCTGGCCTCATAGACTTCTTCCTGCCTCTGCCTCTTGAATGCTGGGATTAAAGGTGAGCACCATCCCAGACTCTTTTTGTTTGTTTATTTAAATATTTAATTTTATGTTTATGAATGTTTTGCCTGTATGTATGTATGTATGTGCACCACATGTGTTCCTGGTGTCTGTGAGGACAAAAGAAGGCATTTGATGCTCTGGAACTGCAGTTACCCGTAGCTGTGAACTGCCCCATGTGGGTGCAGGGAACCAAGCCTAGTTCTTCTACTACTGAGCCATCTCTCCAGCTGCAACCCTTGGGATTTCTGAGAACATGCCAGAGCACAGATCCAGAGGGCACACTTGCTGTTGTTGCTCCAGTGGCTGGTGAGTGGGGATGTGTGCAACTGACCAGTGGAGACAAACGGCTCAGTGAAGGAAGTAGTGATTTCTACACTGTGGGCCGGGTTAAGGGACTCTGAAGATAATGTCCACAGGGAAGCTAGTTTCAAGGGGCAAGAAAGAAGAATGGTTACTGGAACCCCGGCAGCTCAGTGGCCAAGGGGAGGAAGCCCACAGAGAGAACTTGGGGCTACCCAAAGGGTGGTCTGGCGGAAGCATGTGGAGACTAATTGCCTACCTCTCTGCCATCTTTCTCTGGTGCCAGTATTTTCTGAGCCAAGATGAATCTGGAAATAGAGGACCTGGGCCTAGACACAGATGGAAGGCATGGGGGAGTGGTGGTGTGGAGGTGGATACTGAGATCCTGGGGCATCACAGCCCCACGCTGTTTAACGCTTGGAAGGCGATGGGAAACTTTCTAAGGTGAAGGCCATGGATGTCCAAGAGTGGGTTAGCGGCCAGGAGGGACAGACAGCATTCCTCATAGACTGGCCTGAGTGTGGAGACTGAGGGGGAAGGTGGAGATGGTCAGTGTGGAGCTGTGTGCAAGAGTTGGGCAGCAGGCACAGCTGCCAGAGGGTGGCCTCCTCAGCGAGTCAGGCAACAGCTCTTGCTCAGGTCCCCCTTCCTCAGCAGTGGAGGAAGGGCTGGCAAAGCTAGGAGTCTCAGGGCTGCCAGGCTTCTTCCCCACACCAGGACGCTATTCCCAGTGAGAGCTGCTTTTGAAAAATGAAATTTTAATGACCTTAGTCAGACCTGCATATAGTCTCCCTGTCGAAACTGAGGCATGGTACCCATCACACTTGGTGCTCCTCTCCCACGCAAGCTCTGCCCCACAGCTGGGGCTTGCTCTGTGACACACTTCCAGCAGTCCATCACTGCCATCTCCCTTCCCATCCCACTGCCAAGAGGACATTTTTGGCCTTCACCTCTGGGGATGTGTGTTCCTGGCATCCAGTGAGCAGCCAAAGGGAACACAGCAGCCTGTGGTTTTGTGTTGTTGTGGTTTTGTGTTGTGTTTTTCAAACTCAAATACCAGCAGTGCTGCAGCCCAGGGGCTTTGATCCCGCCAGGTAGTCAGACTTCCTTTGTGCTCCTGTTCTCCGAAGAGGCCTTTTAGACATTCCCCAGTTGTTTCCTACCTCCTCCCAGGAAATTTCACGTGTGGATAAGCTCACTTAGATCTGCACTAGACATAAGAACGGCAAGAGTCTTTTAGGTTCCCAATAATCAGTTATTGACCCTTCAGGGACAATAAATTGCCAAGAATTCAAGGCATAGGTATTTACACAGAAGCTACACTGTGTTTGTACACATGTGTGTGTGTGTTCTTGTGTGTACACATTTTCTTATAAATAATACCATGCTGTTATCTACCTGTCATCTATGTATGTATGTATATATGTATGTATGTATGTATGTATGTATCTATCTATCTATCTATCTATCTATCTATCTATCTATCTATCTATCAATCAATCGTGTTTGTATGTATGTATTTGTATCTATCAATCAATCATGTATGTATGTATGTATGTATGTATGTATGTATGTACGTATGTATCTATCTATTTTGCAATACAGTAAGTACACTTCTGGGCATTTGCCACCAAGGAATTAAAACTTAGGTTCACACACACACACACACACACACACACACACACGCACACACGCGCACATGCACACACACACTTGTGCATACAGAAATGTTACAACTTTAGATATTTTGTTCAAGATTCCATTATGGGCTACCATACCTCTACTGATGAACAGTTAGGTGGTTTCTAGATTTTTCTCTTTTGAATACATGCAATGCTGCTAACAAATACAGTGTTTTGACTTTTAAAAAGATTCATTTTTATTATTTTTAATTTTGTGTATGTGAGTGTATGTCTATGCTGGGTATGTGCCCATGAGTGCAGGTGCCCTAAGAGGCCAGAAGAGATGTAGGAGTCCCTGTAACAGAAATTACAGGCAGTTGTGAGCTGCCTGACATGGGTGCTGTGAACTGAACTCAGGTCCACTGCAAGAGCAGTGAGCACCCTTAGCCACTGAATTGTCTCTCTAGCCCCAAGTTTCATTAGTTTTAATTAAACCTTTTAATTTGAGATACTTGCACAATACAGAGAAGTCTTATGTCTCTTTACCCAGTTTCTTGCAAAGTTATATAAAAATACAAAAATCAGGATATTGACATGGTGCTGTGGGCTAATGCTCTTGTACACTGTAAAGATTTGCCACTCCTATTGGTTTAATAAAATTCTAATTGGTCAGTAGCCAGGCAGGAAGTGCAGGTGGGGTGACCAGATTAGGAGAAGACTGGCAAGAGGACAGGCAGAGATGGAGTTGCCAGCCAGGTGCACAGGAAGTGAGATGAGAATGCTGGGCTGAGAAAAGGTACCAAGCCACGTGGCTAAACATAGACAAGAATTATGGGTTAATTTAAGCGTAAGAGCTAGTTAGTTATAAGCCTGAGCAATAGGCCAAACAGTTTATAATTAATGTAAGCCTCTGTGTGTTTATTTGGGACTGAACGGCTACAAGACTGGGCGGGACACAGGAAAACTTCTGTCTACAACATAGCAACAGTCAAGTCACAGCACAGGGTCTCTCAGGTTGCCTGGTCAGAGCCACACTCATTTCTACCCCACTCTCCACTCACCTTCGATGGTCACTAAGCTGTTCCCCCTGCCCCATGGCCCAAGCTTTGTCATTCCAAAGACACAGCAGATAGAGTCATATAATATGCTGACTTTTTCATTCAGCAAAACTCTGGAGAGTCATCAAGACTGCTGTGCCTTGGCGATGTTGTCCTCAGCCATTGCCACGGTTGGTTTGTCAGATCCTGCTGTGACCATCCTAAACACCCCTGCATGAGTTGTTTGTATAAACTTAGGTTTGACTCCTCCTTGGGAAGTTCCAGGAATGGGGTTGATGATTGGTTGTGTGGTAGGTGTGTAGTTGGTTCTATTAAGAACCCACCAAACTGATTACAACAGTGACTAGCATCTCACACTGATCCCAGCAACAGAGGGGTGGTGCGGTGTCTCTGCGTCTTCATCAGTGATCAAGGCTGTCATCATTTTCTGCTGGAGCCCTCCCAGCAGTTGTAGCAGCATGCCCTGGGGCCTTGCTTTCCGCTTCTTGATGGCCAGTGCTGCTGACCACTCTGTTGTGCTCCTTCTTGGCTGAAGCGTCTCTTCACAGCTCTTGCTTATTTTCTGGTTGGACTGTTTATTGCTTGGCTGCTAAGTTCTTAGAGTCATTTTTTTAAATTAGATGCATTATTGTGAAGTTTATGTATGAGTGGGTGTATTTTAGGTACCTAGTTCTATTAATTTTGGTAAATGTGTTTAGTCATGCAACTAGTACTTCAAACAATATATAAAACATTTCTATCACTTTCCCCCAAATTCCCTCATTCCTCTTTTTAGTCAACCCCGTGCCAAGCAACACAGATGTGTTTTCCGCCCTTGCTTAAGAGCTGATAGTTTTGTATTTTCTGGAAAGCAGTATGTCTTAGTTAGGGTTTCTACAGCAGTAGTAAAACACCATGACCAAAAGCAGCTTGGGCAGGAAAGAGTTTATTTCATCCTGCAACTCTGAGGTCACACTCCACGGTCACAGTCCACCACTGAGGGAAGTTGGGGCAGGAACTGAAGCAGAGACTGTGGAGGATGCTGCTTACTAGCTTGTTCCCTATGGCTTGGTCAGCCTGCCTTCTTATACAGTTCAGGACCACCTGCCCAGGAATGGTATCATCCACAGTGAGCTGGGCCCTTCCATATCTGTTATTAATCAAGAAAATGTACCCTAGGCTTGTCCACAGGCCAACCTGGTGGAGGCATCTTCTCAGTGGAAGTTCCCTCTTCCCAGATGACTAGCATGTGTCAAGTTGACATAAAACTAACCAGAATATAATGAAATATAACTGGAATTATACAATTTACAGTTTTTGGGGTTTCTAGGAATTGAACTCAGTTCTCCACACTGGGAATGTACCCTACCACAGAACTAGATCCCCAGAACCTTTTGTTTTCTTTGTATATTTTGAGACAGAGTCTCTCTTTGAACGCCCTTTGTAGTCCAGGCAGGCCTTGAACTTGTCATCCTCCTGCCTCAGCTCCTGAGTAGCTGGGATTACAGGAAGGTGCTACCAGGCCAGGCTTGATATGATGAATTTGAACAATTCTGCATATCACTCACTATTCAGTATAATTAACTAGTGAATCTCAGATCTAGACTTGCTACTTGTGGCCATTCCACTAGTCCTTTGTTGGGTGAGTGTTTCGTGTTTCTCCTTGTCAGCCGCTCACCTTTTCATCCTAGTAACAATATCATTCACAGAGGAGAAACTAAAATTTTAATGAGATCCATTTTCAATTTTTCCTTTTGCAAATTAGAGTCTTGATGTTGAGCCTAGAGATTCTTCGCCTAGCTTTAGACCCAGAAGATCTATTTTTAAAGAAAGGTTCTATAGCTTAACATTCTCTATGTAAGTCTATGATCCATTTTAAATTTTGTATAAGATGTGAGCTTTAGTTTGAAGGTTTTTTTTTTTTGGCTGTGAACATCCAAGTGCTTTCAGCACCAATTGTCCCAATTGTCTGGCTCTGTCCAGCCTTTGCTCCTCTGTCAGATCTCTTGGGTGTATTCACATGGGTCTCTTCCTGGATTTTCTACTCTGTCCCATTGATTTGTGCATCTGTCCTTGACCAACACCACAGCCTTGATTCCTGTAGCTATATAATCTTAAAATAATAATTTTATACATGTTATTATGAAAAGTTGCAAATAAAATCAACATTATACACCAGTATTAACCAGACCCCAAGTCCATACACCTCAGTGAACTTCTATACAGTGAGGATAGCCTAGGTTTTGAAACCAATTTCTCTCACACTATCCTTGATTTTTAAAATTACATTAGCTATTCTAGCTGCTTTTCTGTTTTATGAGAATTTCAGAATAGTCTTTCCTATAGTTATAGACAGATTTCCTAGGTTTGGATATTGTGTTCCATCTGTACATTAATTTTGGGGGAAATTGGTATTTTTGCTATGTCAAGCCCTCTGCTCCATGAGCATGGCAGTCTTTATATAACTTTATTTAGGCCTTTGATTTCTTCCATCAGCATTGTATGTTTTTGGCACATAAGTCCTGCACAGGTCTTGTTAGGTATGGCACGTCCTCTTCTGAGTGATTACAAGTGGCATTGAAAGGGAGCTTGCAGCATCTTGGCACTAGCATACAGAAACAGGCTTGAGTTTTGCACACTTATCTTACTTCCCAATCTTGACAAATTCACTCATAGTTCCAGATTTGGGTTTTATATTTATGTTTCTTAGATTGTTATACATATAATTAAGGCATCTGAAAATATTGATTGTAGCCAGAAGTTTTCTCCGGTCCTGTGGAATCTCTCCCACCTGCATCCTATAGCCACTTGGCTCCAAATAAACACACGGCTTATATTATTTTTAAACTATGGCCATGACAGGCTTCTTGCTAGCTAGCTCTTATATCTTAAATTAACCCATTTCTATAATCTATACTTTGCTACGTGGCTTTACATCTTGCTTCTCCTGGCAGCAGCTAGCAGGGTCTGCTTTGCCTCTCCTTTCTCTTCCTGTCTATCTGTTTATATTTCCTGCCTGCCTCTAAGCTGCCTTGCCATAGGCCAAACAGCTTTATTTATCAACCAATCAAAGCAACACATATTCACAGCATACAGAAAGACATCCACAGCAATTGATGTTTTCATTTACTCCTGTATGGTCTGCATACTTCTAGGGGACATCTGCATGCATGTGTGATGTGAATACAGTGTGTGTGCAAACATGTATGTATGTTCGTATGTGTGTGGGTGCCCACGTATGTGTATGTGCATATATGCGTGTGTGTGTGTGTGTGTGTGTGTGTGTGTGTGTGTGTGTGTGTGTGTGTGTGTGTGTGTGTGTATGTGTGTATATAATATGAAGGCCTGAGGTTGGTACTGAGTTCTCCACATGACATACTGAGGCAGGGTCTCTTGCTGAACCCAGAGCTCAGTTCTTGCTTGGTTGGCTAGCCATCTTGCTCTAGAGACATCCTGTTTCCACCCCTGAGTGCTGAGGTAGAGGTAGGCCACCTGTCCCCGACTTTTACAAGGGGTCTAGGTGTCTGAACTTCTGTCCTCACTCTGGCACTGGAAGTACCTGGCTCACTGAGCAGTCTCCCCAGCCTTAGTCTGCATACTTTTAATTTCTTTTGTTGTATTTAGCTTTTTAAATAATTTATTATTTTATATGGATGAGTCTTTACCTACGCACATGTCTGTGTACCATATGTGTGTCTGGTACCTGTGGAAGCCAAAAAAGGGCACTGGATTACCTGGAACTGGAGCTACACATGGCTATGGACTGCCACATGGGTGCTGGGAATTGAACCCCGGTCCTCTGGAGGAGCACGCTGAGCTCTTAACTGCTGAGCCCTCTCTGCAGGCCCAATTCTTGTACCTTTGAAAATACGTTTTTGCCCTATGACACTGGCTGTAGCTATTGGACATGCTATCCTTTCTGATTTCATGGAGAAAACATGTGACCGTGCGTACATGAACTACAGTGTTGTTGTAGATCATTTGAATTGAGTTGAAGAAGTCTGCTCTAGCCCTACATTCCTCAAAGTTTTGATCATGAATGGGTTGTTGATTTTTTTTAAAAGATTTACTTATTTATTATGTATACAGTGTTCTGTCTGCACATATCCCCGCAGGCCAGAAGAGGGCACCAGATCTCGTTACTGATGGTTGTGAGCCACCATGTGGTTGCTGGGAATTGAACTCAGGACCTTTGGAAGAGCAAGCAGTGCTCTTAAGCTCTGACCATCTCTCCAGCCTGGGTTGTTGAATTTTTTGACATCAATTATGTATCATATTATTTTTCTTCTTTGGTTTGTTACTATAGAGGGTTGCATTGATTGGTTTTAGATATTGATGCATTTCATGGTGAAATATTACTAATTCTGTTCACTAATATTTTGAGGAAATTGTGTCTATATTCATGAAGGATACTGGTCTCTGGCTGTGGTTCTCCTCTCTTTTGGATTCTGTGTTTACCTTTGATTTTAGTATTGTGGTAGTACTAGCTTCCGAGAAGGGACTTAGATGTGTTTCTGCCTTTGCTGTTTTCTGGGAGAAATTGCACAGAACTGGTGTTACTTTAAACATTTGGTATAATTCTTCAGTGAGGCCATCTGGGTCTGGAGATTGTTTTTGGAAGGTTTAAAATTATGAATTGGATGTCCTTAATGGGGCTACCCAAATGATCTACTTCTTATTTGGGAAGATGAAAGTCGTTGTATTTTTCAGGGAATTGACCCATTTTATCCAGCTCCTTACAACATCTCCATTTATATCTCCTGGTTGGAAGGGATAATCTTTCCTTGGGTAGACTTCCCTGCTACCTCAGGTGAGAGTTGCTTACTACTGCTCCCCACCTGACCATTGCTGATAGTATTTAAGGTTGCATATGGGAAGCTTATAGCCAGGCGGGGTGGAGGCCGAGTCTCCCAGCTTGGCCTTAGCTTGGTGACAAGGGGTGGGTCTTTCTCTCAATTTGTCAGTTGTTGACAAATGGCTTTCTGTCTTTCTGGGCTGCACATTTACTGGTCCTGTGCATGTAAAACGTCCCCCTGAAGGCTTTTGGACATGATTGGAATAAGAGGGCTCTGACTTTTTAAATCGACTAATCTGTTGATAGAGTCATAATTTGACAGCATTAATTGGAATAGAGTTGTAGGAGGTAGGGTTGTCATGCCTTTGCAAGGCATCCTTTCCCTGGGGCACCTTCTCTCAGGCCATCTCTCTTGTCTCTGGCTGCCACACAGTGAGCAACTTTGTTCTTTCCTTTCCTCTGTCACAGTGCTTTGCTCACCATGGCCCAGCAACAGGAGCTAGCTGACCATACACTGAAACCACGAGCCAAAATAAACTCAAATCGTTTCTCTCAGATATTTTGTCATAGCAGTGAACAGCCTTAACTACCCCGGAGGAAGCCCTTCTTTGGGTTTTATCATTTTGGCCGGCGTACATAGACATTTGTCAGCAGCTGTCTTCCTTGGCTTTAATTTGTGACATCACAGATGTGTTCCTTATGTCCTAAGGCCCCGGTTCAATCTGCCTTCTTTCTTCTACCTTCGAGTCCCTTGTTGTTTGCTGTATACAAAGTCCCCAAGGTTTTCAGTTGCACCTACATGAAGAATAGGGAAAACTATGTCCTCCTTCCTGGTGGTTCAAAGCCTTATTTTACAGTTTTTAAGCATCCTTTTTTTTTTTTTTTGAGATAAGATCTCTACATAGTTCTGGAGGTCCTGGAACTCACTTTGTAGAATGGGACTGGCCTTGAACTCACAGAAATGCACCTGGCTCTGTCCCCTGAGTGCTGGGATTAAAGGTGTATGCCACCATACCCAAGACATTTTTAAACATTCTTCCTTGGAAGGATGTGGGGATGATTCTGTAGGGTAGAGATGCTTGACCTTAGGCATCTGCATCTGCCTCTGCCTCTGCCCTCCATGATGGATGCTCCCTCTGGAACTGCAAGCCCAAATAAACTCTTGTATATGTTGCCTTTGCCATGGTCTCCTCACAGCCATGGGAGAGTAGCTAGGGCAGTATGCAAATGTATTTTTCATAGACTTCTTGGCTGCTTAGATGGATGTTATATCTTAATGAGGGAGAGGGACAAAAAGCAGACTAACCACACAGTCTCAGAAAGTAATAGTATGAAAGAAATGATACAGCATGGTTGATGAAGGGTGTGGGGAATGGGAGAGCCTAGAGGCTTTTAAAAGAAGTTCTGTTCAAGTAGCCATCATCCAAAAGTGGTGCAGGATAAGAGCACCCTAAAAGCTAGGGTGCTGGAGGCTATGTTGACATATTTAGGTGATGTTGCTCAGGATGACGTCAGGGACTCGGTGTCAGTTTTCCCTAAAGGCAGTAAAGCCCTGAGATTTATAAGTTACTTTTTGTTAATATCCAGCAGAGGAAGGTGTAGTTTTATGAAATATGAAAAGCTTCAGGTCCAGAGTAAATAAAAACTTTGCTTTATTGAGCTACTCTAAAAACAAGTAGATGTGTAACAATTTGATTTTTCCACTGTGGGCTTTTGAGTTAACTAGACTCAGCCTGCTGTGAAGAAATAACCTTGGGACCAGTACACAGGGCTATCTTTGGCACATTTGTACATCAAAAAGCTATGAGACAGAGAAGCTTGCTTTACAGGGTACAGTCAGGGAGTGTGTCTCCCAAGGAAAGAGACACCAGAGCTGGTACCGGAGAAAGGAGGAGGCAGCTGTGGTAAGATTTAAAGACGTTAATAGTAAGAAAAAGGCTGGCAGAGAAACAGAAAGGCCCAGAGGTTGTGATACCATATAAGCAAAGATGGAACCCTGCTTAATGAGAAGGGGTGGGAGGATTGGGTAGCTGCTACTCTTAGTCCCCGTGAAGCCAGGAGAGAGTTTTGATTAATGTTGTAAGTGTTCTGATTTATACTTGAGAAAAACTCACCGTCATGTGTAGGGAGGATGGAGCATGGAGATCAGTGTGGAGCTCTGGCTAGGAGGAGATGGCAGCTTGAGACTGGGAGAAGACGGGGATGCGGCTTCAAGTGGGCAGATGGCGGGAGTGGGATGCAGCCTGCAGCCTTGGCTCAGGGTGGGATGGGGAGGTGTGGGCAAGGGAGGTAATCTAAGATAGTTCTGGAAGATGGTGTTTTAGTGCTTGAGGTGGAGTAGACCAGGAAAGGGGCAAGCTGAGAGGAAGCTGGAAGCTGCCTGTATGAATTTGTCCTCACTGCAGGTGGACACAAATGACCTGGAGATGTGCAGTTGCCTTGTGTGATGACTAATTCCTGTTTGCTGATCTAACCAGGGATTCCTGACTCACTGCAGAGGACTTCGGGGACTCTGTGTCGCCAACCAAGAGAAAGAGAAAACAGACTTCAAACTGTCATTAGTCAAGGAGCAAAAATAAATTCTTAATTAGCCTTTGCTGACTGCATATTAATTATAGTTCCATTTACACGGCTCCTTCCTAGATGGAGGGAGTAGAGAGGAGGAGGAAGTAGAAGCCAGGATTGCCCTGTGTGGAGGAGGGAGAAGGGGCCAGGATTGCCCTCTGTGAGGGAGGGTGAAGGGGCCAGGATTGCCCTATGCACACTAGGCAGAGCCCCCTGCTGCTGGCGTCTTTCCAGCAGGTTCTTCCCTCCCAGGTCCTGTTATTCTTATTTTTAATAGATGAAGCAACTATGTCTTGAGGAGACATAGGACATATCCAGGGTCTCACTCACAAGGTCAGAATCCTCCTCTTTGGTCTTCACAATGACCAGCTTTGCCTTGTCATGCTGCCATGTGCTCACTAGCCCATAGTTCTTATTTTCTTAAATCTAAAACTCAATCATCTCTGACAGACCAGAAGGTCAGTGTCAGACCTTGTGGGAACATCTCACCCCTGGTTCAAGGCACAGGGTTTTGCATTCTTAGACCTTGTCGAATCTTCCCTGAGGGTCACCTTGTCTCTGCACATTGGTACCCATTGGTTACCATGGTGATGTTCCCCATCTCACTCCAACAGCTGCAGGGCTGGTGGTTCTATGGCTTCTGTGATGCTCTTGGGACCTGAGGGACTTTGTCAAGGTGGGGTCCCTTCTGCCCATGGGGAGACTTCTCCACTTGTTTCCAGACAATTTCTATAGCATTCTTCCTTCTCTCCAGTGGAGATTCAAGTAACGGTTCTGTTCTGCCTCAGCTTCCCTGGAAACCAGAAAGCATAAATTAGGAATCTTGTGGGAGCAGAGGAAGAGAAAAATCACAGACAGTGCAGTCTTTCCAATGGTTATTCTGATCACCTCTTTTTGTTTCCCTTCACCTGACTTGGCGCTGGGTGTTTCACTGATATGCACTGGAGTAGTCCACCCTGGTATCAGACAGGCTATTACTTATTTGTTTTTCAACATTTTATTTTAAAAATTGCAAATTATACACCATTAGAAAAAAAAAAACAGCAGTGAACCTCCCTGGCCTCTAATTCAGCTTCTGTGTCCCCATGTTCCCTCTCCACATCACTCTGAAGGAAATCTGAGACATCAGATGGTCTGACCTCTTCATATGTTTCAATCTATGTCTTTAAAAACCAATGGTGGATGTACTTGCAAAGGAAGTGCTTTCTAGCTGAAATCTTCACTTGTTTTGTAGCAGACTGGTGTCACAGGGAGGCTGTGGGAGGTCGAGCTCCTCCTGCCCCTGAGGCTGTGTGTGCCTTGTGTGTTCCCTGCTTTCCTCCTCTCTAGCACTGTGCAAGAAAGCATTTCCACTTTAGAGAGGAGACAACTCAGGCCCAAGGAAGGGAAAGGATTTTCTCAAAGTACTCAGGCTAACTGGGGACCAGAGGGGTCACTAAGGTGGGCCAGAGTCCCTTCTGAGCAGTATTTTCTAAATACCTGGTCAACTCGTTTGTAGAAAAGTGGCTGGTGCTGCAGAGGTGAGGTGAAGGGGGCTCCTGGGGCAGCCTGGAAGTGTGGCTGGTGCTGCAGAGGTGAGGTGAAGAGGGGCTCCTGGGGCAGCCTGAGCCCTCCTTCTCTAGCAGCCCATTTCTAGTCTCCACTTGTTAAAACCCACCACTTATTCTCCGCTCTCTTTGAAGGAAGCAGCCACTCTTGTTACTGAACTTGCTACTGGGGATCTCAACCTGACCTCACCCAGATTTTTTATCAGTTCTTCCCAACTCCACAGGGCTCTGTCCCTGAGGTGAATGGAGTAAACCTACTGAGACTGTCCCAGGAAGAAGTGCCCTAAAACCCAGCTATTGCTTCAGGATAAGACTGTGCTTTAGGATTGATTGGGTCCAGAGAGGAAATCCTGTGGTTTTCTGCTTCCTGAGCTTACTTTCCTGATGCTGCTGACTGCCTTCTCAGGCTAGTTTTTCCTGTACAGAACCAAGATGTTTGCACACTTCTAGCCATCCAGCAGAAGAGAGGGTCCCTTTCCTGATTCCTGATTTTCATTGCTTTGTTTCAGATCATAGAACTCTGCCTGAGCCAGCCATTATGGATGGAGATTGAGATATATCATTTGGGTTAGACCGGGGTTATCAGCCTTGTTAAGGACCAATGGATGAGACCAGCAGTTTCCCACAGGAGAATAAGGGGCTGTGACTGAGGAGGAGTAGTTGGGTTCTGAGCAGGAAAGTGACAAATCACACTATACCTCTGGTTATACTTCTAGACCAGTTAGACGTTCCTTGGAAATAGTGTCCTTGGCAGTTGCTCTCTCCTTACTGAAGCATTGATCATGGCTGAACCGTGGAGTCCAGCATCATAGCCAATAGGCAGTCTTCCTCAGGGCCTTCCCCTTCTCTCTTTCTACATGGGTGGCCAACAGCAAGTTTCCTGGTGCTTCCTTGGACCTGCTGCCCAAGAGCCAGCTTGTGAGTTTTCTTCATTTAGAGCAAGTTCCCGGACTTGCTGTCTGAGAATTGGGGAGCTATTCCTAGTAGACCCAACTTCCTCTGACCTTGAAAGAGCTCTTCTTGTTCCAGCCTTTGCTTTATCCCTAGAACATCTGTAAGAGCAGCTGCTAATGACGGCCACCCTAGGGCTAGGAGAGTGACGTGGACTTGTGAATTGTGGCTGCAGCCAGAGGAAGGAATAAAACAATCGCCACTCACTTCTCCCTGCCTGGGAGGTGCTCTCAAGCTTCCCCACTTCTCCATTTTCCTCAGGGAGCAATGGCTCTTGATGGAGATGAGTTTAGATAGCTTGGAAGCTTTTGTAGCCGCCCACTCTTCCTCCTCCCTCCCTGCTGAGCTGACAGTTTCACATGACATCAATTCCTCTGACAGCAGTGTAAACAGATGGTGGTCCCTGCTGCCCTGGTGCTGGGGAGCGATACCATGGTAACCTGCTAAACTGTGACAGGTGCCAGGGCAGTTGGAAACCAGGACCTGCAGACATACAGGCACACACATACACACACAGGCTCAAGCACAGTGTGACATCAAGGACTAGGATGCAGGACTGTCTCTGCCTCTTCCTAGCTGTGTGAACCTGATTGAATTGTTCCTTGCTCTGGGTTTGAGGGACCTATGGACTCTGATCCAGAGCAGCAAGGGTTGTGGTCTTGAAAGTGCCTGATGTGGGGATGGGCACATGGTGTCCCACAAGACTACAGGCGGAGTGAGTGACCACATGATCAAGGGAGCATCGAGTGCTTGGAAAGTGGTTGGGAGGCAAGATAGTGAAAAAGCTATGGGGTGGGGGAAGGAAAGAGAACCCCCATCTTGGAGTCTGGTTGAAGCCTCTTGCCAATCAAGAATTCCAACATGATTATGTTTGCTTAAGACATTTTTCCCATTCCAGCTGTAAACCTGAAGTTTCCCGGGAGTCTCATCAGAAATCCCTTTGCAGTGATAGGACTTGTTCTGACCCCTGTACAACCTTTGTGGCTCCTAGTTTTATGCTGTCTGGTTGTCATCCTATCTAAGGAACCTCCGGAGCCTCCCTACACTCTCAGTCATTGAAGAGAGGAACATAGACAGAGCCAGGGTAAGAGTCCCTTAGAAACCCATTAAACAATGAGGTTTCAAGAGCTCCCAAAATCCTATGTACAATCATTTGACATAGATCTTAAGCACTGGGAGATCTGCTCAGGGAGTAAGAGACAACCCCTCTTCAATGTGGCTCTCCCTTAGGAAGCTCATATCCACAGGTGGGTTTATCTGTTACCCCTGAGCATCTCCCAGTACTTAATATCTATGTCAAATTAAAATAAAACAATAAACTCCACCTCTGATTCATGTTGGCTTGCCTTGAAGTTCTTTCCCATGGAGAAGCATCTGGCTTTACCTGAGTGGAGGCACTTAAAAGCTAAGGGGGTGGCTCAGGCTAGGGCAGGCGGCAGGGCAGCACAGTCTCTTCTGCCACTGCTTGTGTTTGGAAACTTGGCTCCGTGAAGCATCTATCTGGAAAGATGCAAAATACGTAAATAGGATCTGAGAGGGGGTAGAAACACGGTGCTCTCCAGAGTACTACATGTGGGGTGAGCGAGTACTTGTGTCAGGGGGACCTGGAACATCACCTGCCTTGACGGTGCTCTTGAAGTAGAATAGAGACAGTTCAAAAGTTATGGGGACACGGGAAGGGAAGGAGCCCCTCATTTCCTGCCACCTCAGGTTTGTCTCTGAGGAGGTGGGACCTCATTCTTGGCAAATGTTTGGAGTGCCCTGCTGCAAGCCTCACTGGGACAGAGTGGGTAAGTGACTGTGTTCCTCACTGGGAACTAGGGAGCAGCCCAGGTGCCTCCAGGTTGATGGAGTTGTGAGCTTTTATTGACTTGCCTGTCTCAGTTTCCCAAATTGTCCTCTTGTCCTAGTAGACTTGAGCTTTGCTTTAAGCCATGGCTTATCCCAAGCTCAGGGAGGGGTAGGGCCTTCACCCAAGCACACAGACACCCACACCAGCCACTGGGCCATGGGCTGACCTTGTCCTTTCTGCAGCCATGTTGCTGGCCTGAAGGTCTTCCTCAGCCTCTCATCGTCCCCCCTTTCACTGCCCCACACCCTCTTCACTGTTTCTCATTGTCTCCGTATGTGGTCTCATGTGCCTTGTGATCAAGTTGGCCCTTGCAGAATTAGGGGCAATCTCATAGCTGGCTTTCTGTACCAGGCCAGCTCTGCCAGGCTGGCTGTGGTATTAGGCAAGCCACCCTGGCTTTGAGATCAGCTCTTCATCAGTAAGAGAAATGACTTGAATGGACTAGAGAAGGCAACACTGTGACATGCTGGAAGGAACCAAGAGCAAACTCAATACCTAGAAATGACTACCACCATCATAAACAAGGCAGCACTTCCCATAAGTGGGGCTGACCAGAAGGAGCATGCAGAAGGACCAGCATGCTGGCACAGGAGACATGTGGATGTGGGGGCAAACTTTGGAACCTTGGAGAAGCTGTTTATTCTCTTTGAACACCCAAGAAATCAGAGTAGTAACTCCATGTTTCAGAGTTGTGGGGAAAGGCAGGGCTGGTCAAAGCAGGCACTTAGGGCACATAATACATTGCCTGCTGGCTCAGAGAAACTCTCCAAGAGCTGAGGTCATTTCAATCCCATTGTCAACCACCCACACCCTATTCCAGGAGGTGACTGTTTGGTCTCTGTTTTCATACCTCTAGGAAAAGGAAGTTTATTCCAGCCTAGTTGGGCAGCTGTGTATGACACTGGTCATCTATGGATTTCAAACTCGTCTCCCTGAGGCTTCTTTAGGGTCTCTTGCTCTGTCTTGGGGTCCCCAGAGCCACATTCTCTTGTATGTTCTAGGGGTGTGGCAGCTTTGCTCTTCTTCTAACCCACCGAGAACCGGCATGGGTGGGAGATCCATGCCCCTGCCTCACAGCCTTTACTCTTTGTCTAGGTTGGGAGGGGACTGCCAGAGGACAAGCACATATGGGAGTTTAAGCCTGGACAGGCTGGATTGGAGTCTCAGGGCTGAGAAGGAAGGCTAAGTCATGACAGACCCAGAGGATGAGCCAGGCTTGAGGCTGGGTCCCTAGCTATGGCTGGATTTGGGGTAGTGTGATAACAGTTCCTGCTTCATGGGGGTCTCTAAGAATTAAATGGTCAGAGACACTTTCATGTCTAACCTGACTTTTGGAATCTGTTAATCTTTTTATCCCCCCTTCCCTGCCGCCAAATCTGTCATCGGTGAATGAGCTAATCCACTGCAGAGAGGCTTCAGACGAGCCAAGCTTTGAAACATTTATTACTCTTTCAGCTTCAAGGTTATTAAAAATTATTTTATGCTTCTTTTAAAATTCATCAGCTGCAGGCAAGCTGGCTGGCTTCATGCCGGTACCAGAAACTGACGAAGTTCTGTGTGTAGCACCCTTCTCCAGTGGGAAGAACATTGGACACTGGGAGACTTCCAATCGGCCGCCCGTTTAGGCTCTAGGGAGGGCACACCTTAAAATGCCCTTCCGGGGCTATGTCAGCCACCCAGTGTCACACAGCTCCCACTTTCCCTATAGGAGGTAGGGAAATTGGAAGGAAGATAAGCAGAGAACCCGAAGAAAGAAGGAAGTGGATCATAAATAGTCTTAGACTGTTTGGTGCTGCTATAACAGAATGCTTGAGAGTGGGTAGCTTATACAGAGTAGAGGTTTATTTCTTACAGTTCTGGAGGTCGGGACTTTCGAAGTTGGCGGATCCATATTTGGTGAGGGACTTTGTATCATCATATGGAGATTGGCAGAGGGCAGTAACACGTGGAGGGGAGGGGAGCATGAATCTGTGTCAGGATTCTTTTAGCTGCAAATGTTGGCCAAGTGCCCCACTCTGGAAATCCCAAATACAAAATGTTTCAAAATTCAGAACTCTAGAGGCTCCAACAAGAGGAAAATTCCACAGCATGAAATTTTATAGACAAATTGTTAAAAAACTCTTTATGACATTACAGGTTGGGTGAAAGGTACATATGAAACAGGAATGAATTTCATGTCTAGACATGGGTCCTACCCCAGGGTTTCTCATTATGTAAATTAACATATTCACAAATCTGAAAACAGAGCCAATTCCAAATGCTCGTTGTCTGAAGCATTCTGGGTAAGGGATGCTGAACCCAAAACATGAACATTGTCTCTAGCTGAAGCCTCAGACTTGGTGTCTCGAGGAAGGTGAGTCAGGCTGGCTGAACGAACTGCTCCACAGCCTCACCCAGCCCAGGCTACCCAACCACTGCTTTCTCAAACTCGGTGAGGGTGTCATCCTCACTGGAGTAAAGGGTTAGATCGGTCTCAGGACCCACATAAAGACCCAGTAAGACCCCAGCAGAGGAGATAATGTTATTTCCAGTGACCCTCTCTTAGATGCTAAATGATTTTCTCCAAGTCTCTCATGCCTTGGGTAGTATCAGATTATAGCCCCACTCCTGAACAAGACACCGGCAAAAGCCAAGGGCAATTAAATAGCTTCCAGCTCAGTTTCCCAAGAAGCTCACGGCTACGTGTGGAGAGGCAAACCCAAACCGAACCAGGACTGTGAATATGAGGAGAAGAGAGTGTGGCAGCCTGACTTCACTGTACATCATAGTTGTGGGGACAAATGTTATCTCCATTTTACAGCAAAGAGATTGATGCTCAGAGAGGATGAGCGACTTGTCCGGGGTTATAGCTGGCAGAGGAAGAGCTGGAATCACATTTCCTCACAGTAAATGTGCTTAGTGTTGTTGCTGCAGTCACAGAAGGGAAGGCTTGGACGTCACCGTTCAGTGTTTGCCGAAGGTCAGCCTCTTGCCCACTGTCACTGTGATTTTTCCCTCACAACTGTCTTGTATCTGCACAACGATCAGCTCAATATTATTATTAAAATTAATTTAATAATTTATCTCAGAGCTGGCAAGATGGCTCAGCAGGGAAAAGGTCCTGCCACCAAGCCTGAGGACCTGTGTTCAATCCCTGGGATTCTCATGGTGGAAGGAGAGAACAGGCTGCCAAACATTGTCCCCTGACTTCCACACTTGCATGTGTGCACATATGTTAAATAAATAAATAATAAAATTTAAATTTTTGTAAAAATAAACTCAAACTTTACATAAGCAATTGCATTTTAAAAATGACATTAAGACTCAGACATAAACAGAAGGCCAGCAGTATTCTACACAGATAGGAAGTAAATCATAGCAAGTATAAAGCAAGCAAGCACTTGTCTTATGTGACAGAGATACCATTACCTGCGGAGTTCAACAGCTGCTTTTAAAAATTATCAATAAGGAGAAAAGTGTCAAAAGCTTGCCAGCACCAAGGAAGCTTCCCTGTGGTGAAAGAAAAGAGGAACTAAAGACAATGTGTACACTGGCTCTTTGAGATGATTCAGTGTCCCCTACAGTTCCGCCACCCTCACTGGAGGCCCTCCATATATGGATCTTTGTGAAACATTAACATAGGCTGCTCTGATTGAGGTTGGTCCTGGTGTGTTCTGTACTTCATGTGGTCTCAGGAACATACCACTCAAATAGACATGCTCCCTACAACATTTTGGTGCTGACCTGAGCTAGGATTCACTGGGGGCTCCTATGTAGTCAACTGTTTCTATAAAAGGTCCAAAAGTAAATAGTTCAGATGTAAACTATACAGGCTTTGCCATGACAGCTCTGTTCAGCTGGTCTACCAGGGTGTATTCTTGTAGTTGTTGCAGCTGAAGAAAGAAAATATGTCAATGATCAAACATGACTAGGTTTCAATAAAACTTTATTTTTCAACACTGAAATTCAAATTTCATGTCATTAAAAATGTCAGCCGGGCAGTGGTGGCGCACACCTTTAATCCCAGCACTCAGGAGGCAAAGGCAGGCAGATCTCTGTGAGCTTGAGGCCAGCCTGGGCTACAGAGTGAGTTCCAGAAAAGGGTGCAAAGCTACACAGAGAAACCCTGTCTCGAACCCACCCCCCAAAAAAAGTCACGAAGTGATGGCATTCTTTTGATATCTTATAGCTATTTGCAAATAGGAATCATCGGTAGCTCTAGGTGATTTGTCCACAGCCAGGTGGTGAACTGGCCTTTATTCAGGACCTGTGTTTGCTGGCAGTCTGACCCAAACAACAGCTGGTGCTGTCTCTACCAGGGTAGGCTTTCTGGGGCCTGGCTGGGTTCAGGATCCTGCTATAGGTGTCTTGACCCTGCAGTATCATTGTGCAGCAGTTACGTAACCTTCAGTTTACATAACCATTCTCTGCCTCTGCTCACAAGATGGGTAGAGGCAGGGGAGTGACCTCCAGGAGTAGTTTCCTCTCGTACCTGCTGTCTTCACAGTGATGATGGAACTCAAGGAGGCAAGACTAAGTGTCTATCCTGTAAAGGTCTAGGCCAGGAACAGGTTCACTATAATTTCTGACTATGTTGTGTTGGCCAAAGCAAGTCATGTGACTGAGGTCAAAGGAAGGGGGGATTTGCCCTAGCATTTAATGAGAAGAACTCTACAATCACACAACAAAGAATATAAGAAGTAAAAACTGGGCTCAATAATGATATCTATCACTCACCCTAAAAGACTGCATTACTCATTGCTATGAAAAGGTTTTGAGGTGTCCTGACCTTGGTTTCCAAGAAGATGGGGCAGAAACAGACTTTCCTCACCTTCTGTGGGAGTAGGGACATGGCACAGGATGGATTAAACTTGTGCAGAGGCGAAGGGGGTAGAGCTTGGTGGCATTTCAATGTGCCAGCCAGCATGCCAATCTCCACCCACTAAGCTCAGCCTGCTCCCTTTCTTGGAACAGCCCCTTGGGGCTTTCAGTACCTTGGATAGCACCTTCGTTCCACACTGCCTGAGAAGAAAAATGTCTGGCTCACGCTTGGGAATTCTTTCTAGGTTTTAAACACATTTGAATAAACAGAGTGATTGCACATACATATAATACAAGGTGCCATTCCTCTGCTTTGCTGTCCTTGCCAGGCTCCGGCAGCCTATGCCTGGCTGGTTTGAATCAGAAAGTCTCCATTGGTGAGGGCCCAGCTTGCACTATTTTGGAGGCTGTGGGATGTGGGGCCCACCTAGAGGAAGTAGGTCACTAAAGGCAACCTTTCAAAGGTTATAGCCATCTTTGAGGCTGCTTTCTTTGTTTTCTAATCTTCCAGCACATGAGAAGTCCCCAACACTCACTTTCTCCACCATAAACCCCTCTGTGGCTCCCTGACAATGATGGGCTGAAACCTCCTCAAAACTATAAGCCGTTCCTTCTGTTCATTGCTCCTGTGGGGCATTTTGGTCACAGTGATGCAGACACAATGCACCTGTCCCTACTTTGTGGCCCTGTGTGTACTAGTTGCATTCTGCATTTCCTGCCACGCCCTGCTCACTGTGAACATCACATCCTTTCCCTCATACACACACCATCTTCTACAAATAGGTGTTTTCACTCAGTCTTGGTCCTAGTGGTCATGTGTGTGTGATAAGCCATCTCAAACATTGCTAAGCAGAAAGGGGAAATTACCGACTTACATAAGGGAATATCCAAAGGCAGAGGGAGCGCTGGGCATGCAAGGTGCTTAAAGAATGTCTTTCCATTCTGGCTCCCTTCTCAGATAGGCACTCTTTTATGTAACAACAAGAAACTCCAGGAAAAAGGAAATGAGAATGTCTGTTTCCTAGATACTCCAGCAAAAGTTCTAGAGCAGCAACCTGGCTGATTTGGGTCATGTGTCTACCAGTAAACCTATATCTGTGGGAGATGAAATGTGTTGATCGACTAAGTGGAAATGACCCTTGCATTTAGGAAGGCATTCACACTACTTAATCCATAAGGACCATGGCTACAGATTCCCCAAAGAAAATCAGGGTTTGGCTATCAAATATGTTGGGGGAACAGCAGATGGGAACTAAGACAACAGATGGCCCCACGCTCTTGAGGGTTCCTGTGTCTGAAATGCTGCTTTCTCTATATAGAAACACCCCACTCCATCTCTTGGTCCCACCTCTAGCATCACCCCATTTTACTGACCCCACATGACACCCCAAAGTGAGTTCCTCCTTTCTCTGTGGCTTTACCCATCACACCAGACTATGCTGAAGTTGCCTGCTGGGGCACTTGCCTTTGGAAGATGTTGATGAACTTGGCTAACCTCCCCAGGTCTAGAGCTTATGCACTTGGCTTTCAGGGCTTTCTCCAAGTTCCACAGGGTCTAGATCTGCCTCCTCTGGAGGCTCAGTTCCTGTGTCTTGCTTATTGCCTGGGGTGGTCTCCTGACTGTGGGTGTGCTCACCATGGAACCTCGGGGCTCATAGCGGCTTTTTCACCATTAGAGTCATCCCCACTGTCCTTCACCCATCTAGAGACCATCCTGGTCTTCTCATTGGACCCAGTCTTGGGGAAGTGCTCATCTCTCTCCCTGCTTTGGCCTTCTGTCTTTGCAAAGCCCAGAATTGCCTGGCCTGTCTATACTCACCTACCGCCTTTCCCCCTAGTACTCCCCTCCTCCCATCTGCTGGTAACTGTGGTGAATAATTTACAGGATAGCAACTCTAATTTGTTCTCTCTCCTTCTCCCTAACTCTCCGCCCCCCTCTCTCCTTTCATCTCCTCCCCTCTCCATCTCCTTTCCCTACCCGCTTCTCTCCTGAGTAAGGAACTACCAGGTCGTCCCTGGGTCTCCACTGCCTAAAACAGTGTGTGTCATCAAGTACATGCTCAGTGGATGCTAAATTCAAACACTAGCTTCAATAAAAGGCTGCATTACTAAAAAAAATTCGTCAAGAAATTTCTTTGGCTGTGCAGGCAGCACAGGGTGTGTGGGTGAGTGATGACTTTAGCAGAAATGCCACAGAACGCACGGGTTCTCCATTATTTATGGCACTGAGGAGCCTGTTCCTACAGAATGGTGATATATTCTGAGGGTTCCAGGGAAGAGTGTGAGCAGCTTGGTTCCTTAAAGTCCCTATTGACCCTTTCTGTGCACCTGAGAAGGGTGTTTGTTTCTCTTTTTTGTAGCAATAAAACAACAACAACAACAACAACAACAACAAAACTGGTTTGGAGCTCAGCTCTGCTCCTGCCTGTAAATGCCAGTGTGTTGGCAAGGGTGGGGGTGAAGTCTTCAGGCCTCTGGAGGTTCAGGAGTCTGGGTTAAAGTTCTCCTTTGCTCTCTCTGTGTCTTCTCTGTTTGATGGATCCCAGCATTACTGCCCTCATAGGGACCAGGGGACATCCAAGAGTGTAGGACTCAACCCTGATATATACACAGTGGCTGCCCTACACTCTGCTCTAGCTAAGCTGGGTGCAGTTGGCTCTATGTGATTCTAAGTTCTTTGCACTTCCAATCAAGAGCCAGGTTTCTGGATGGCACTGTTGTGCCTTACAAAGGGTTTGTTTGTTTTCACTTGAACCAGTGGGTAGAGGCTGAATAATTATCTGCAAGGGTTTCCTTCTTTGTTTAGTAAGGAAGAGTGGGAGGGCTTTCAGGCAGCACTTGGGCTTGTCACAAGAACAGAGAGGGTGTCAATCCTAAGTGCAGGAGCTGTGCTCATATTAGGTGAGAGGTGTGCTGGTCCTGGGGATGCCAGGTGTGCTGGTCCTGGGGATGTCTGGTGTGTTGGTCCTGGGGATGTCAGGTGTGCTGGTCCTGGGGATGTCAGGTGTGCTGGTCCTGGGGATGCCAGGTGTGCTGGTCCTGGGAATATCAGGTGTGCTGGTCCTGGGGATGCCAGGTGTGTTGGTCCTGGGGATGTCAGGTGTGCTGGTCCTGGGGATGCCAGGTGTGCTGGTCCTGGGGATGCCAGGTGTGCTGGTCCTGGGGATGCCAGGTGTGCTGGTCCTGGGGATGTCAGGTGTGCTGGTCCTGGGGATGTCTGGTGTGTTGGTCCTGGGGATGTCAGGTGTGCTGGTCCTGGGGATGTCAGGTGTGCTGGTCCTGGGGATGTCAGGTGTGCTGGTCCTGGGGATGTCAGGTGTGCTGGTCCTGGGGATGCCAGGTGTGCTGGTCCTGGGGATATCAGGTGTGCTGGTCCTGGGGATGCCAGGTGTGTTGGTCCTGGGGATGTCAGGTGTGCTGCTCCTGGGGATATCAGGTGTGCTGGTCCTGGGGATGTCAGGTGTGCTGGTCCTGGGGATGTCAAGTGTGCTGGCCCTGGGGATGCCAGGTGTGCTGGTCCTGGGGATGTCAGGTGTGCTGGTCCTGGGGATGTCAGTTGTGCTGGTCCTGGGGATGTTGGGAGTGCTGGTTCTATGGGTGTAGCATGTGTTTGTCCAGGGTTGGAGCAGAAGCTGTCCATCACTCAAGGACAGAGAGAAGATGCACTTGTGCTGTACACAGAGGATATGTTACTGATCTTAGTTACAGAGGGTATGCTGACCTTTGAATCAGAGAAAGAATGGGTGGTTCTATGGGCAGAGAGTATTTGGGCCCTGGAGACAGAGGTTTCCCTCACCTTATAGGCTATTTACAGACTCTACAGCCTTGTGTTTTCACCTTTGGCTTGGACACCCTAGAATGGTTGAGGATGGGATGGTCTTTGATGTTTCTGCATTTAGGTGCAGAATGATTTCTCATTTGAGATGCATCCCCCCCACCCCCATGGTGATCTATGCTGATTATGGAGCCTTGTGGTCACAGATGCTTAACAAACAATTGTGGAATTAATGATGTGATGAGAAGATGACCTCACATTTGGCATGAGTGGTATGAACTGTGTGTGTGCTTGGCTAAAGGTCTATTCCCTTTGAACAACAATTTCCTCCCTAGTGTAACTGGGTGTCACACCCCTGCATGTGTAAAGTGTTTGAGGGTTAAACATAAACATCATAGGAGGCATCTTGCACATAGTCAGACCTCAGCCCCCAGTGGTTGTTCCCTGCACATAGTCAGTCCTCAACCCAGAGTGGATGCTACCTCTTGGGACTCAGCCATCAGAAGACTCCACCATCTTCTTCCTTATCCTCTGAAGCAGTCTATCCATTATTTTCAGTTTCTTTAAAGATTTGTAACTTTTTTTTTTGGTAAGAGCACAATATGAAGCTTACTGCATGAACAGAATTTTAAGAGTGGACTCCCATGTGGATACCTGTGGTCTCCACGGTGCACAACAGATCACTAGAACCTGTTCACCTGTTTAAAACGTCATGGTTCTGGATATAGAAGGCAAGACCTCAAGTGCAGCAGACAAGCACTCTGTCACTGAGTTAGCCCAGCTTTGTTCCTCTCACTTTATAGCTATTGATCAGTAGCTCAGAGTCTCCTCTCCCCCAGCCCCTGGTGGCCACCATTCTCCTCTTTGCATTTGAGTTTGACTATTTTAACTTAAGTAAATAATTCTCTCCTTAAATACTGCCTTCTAGATAAGGAAAATGTTCTTATTTAATTTGACTGTTTTCCTGTTTGTTTAATTACTACCATTAAAATGCTAATAACTGTCTCCAAGTCTTTTGTGGCATGTGATAGTTTGGCTCCATTTTGGGTTCCTGTATTTGTCAAGGCTGTAGCAAGTATCAGAGTTCCAATTCAAGTTGGCCCAAGGCAAAGGGGACACTTACTTATTTCTCTAAGTGTTCTGCAGGGTTGCCTTGGCCAAAGTCAAGGTTGCTCAAGAGGATCAAAGGATGGCACAGGGCTTCTGATCCCCACCCCCGCCTCTCTCTGCACTGTCCTCACTCGGGGTCACAGCTGACTTTTGCTTCATCCTCACCCTCTCCATAGTCCCACTAAAGGAGACACCAAGAGTTTGGGGTTCGGCCCCAAATCTTACAGAGGCAGGGTGTGACATCCTCACCATCCTACTGAGCTATGTGCCTAGAGCTGGGGAGCTTCATTCCCACTCACACCTTAGAGCCCCTTGGGTGTGAGGAAGATCCCACAGTGAATCAGCAGGAAGCTGTGCTATCCAAGGAAGAGAACCAGAAGAAGGATGTGAGACATTTGTTGTACAGGTGACCAAACCACCTGTGTCCACTGCTTTTCAGTCAGCAGATAACACGACCCTTTCTTACAAGTGCTTCCTTTGGACAATAGAGCCTAGGTATCACATTGGCCAAGAAGCCCTCTTGCGTTGACTTCTAGACATGTCTAGATACACATGAAGACTGGCATTAGCACTTGGGCCAGAATGGTGGGACTTTCAGTTCTTCACCTGCAAGGTAAGGTAGGTAACTCCATGGACCTGTTTGGAGAGTTTGATGGATGATGACCATGAAAAAAGTGCTTAGCAGATCCCTCTATGGTCTTGACAAAGTCTTGTCTGCTCTTTGGAACCAGGTATCTTGGTATGCAATGAGATACCGACTCTGCACCCATGGCGAGGCATGCAAAGGGCACCCACAGTGGGACATTCAGGGACACTCAGTAAATGGAGTTAAAGAAGACAGGCATTCTTGTTTCACCAGGGCCTCTTCCCTTCTCACTTTTACCAAGTGCAGAGCTGTTTAGAAAAATCAGGCACCCTGAGGAGCAAACTCGCTCCTCCAGGTCCACTCAGCTAAGGGCAGAGACTGGCTCTGAGCTCACAAGCTCCCAGTACCAGCTGCTTGCTGCACACTCTGTCCTTTAAGTTGTCTTAGTCTGTTTTATGTTACTGGCACAAAATATCTGAGACTGGGTGATCTGTAGAAGACAGAAGTTTCTTTGGCACAGTGTCCTGGGTACCAGGGTGTCCCTGAGCTTGTAGTTAGATTAGCATCTGGTGAGGGCCTTGTGCTACCTCATAGCATGGTGGAGGTTTGGGCATGGTGAGACAGTGAAGGTGTGCTACGTAGCTCAGGTCTGCTCCCTCTTCTTAAAGAGATGCTAATGTAGCCGGACAGTGGTGGAGCACACCTTTAATCCCAGCACTTGGGAGGCAGAGGCAGGCGGATCTCTGCATTTGAGGCCAGCCTGGTCTACAGAGTGAGTTCCAGGACAGCCAAGGCTATGCAGAGAAACTCTGTCTCAAAAAAAAAAACCAAAACAAAACAACAACAACAACAATAACAACAACATCATAATCATCATCATCAACAACAACAACAACAGAACCCAAAACAAAACAAAAACAAAAAAAGCTGATAATGCTATCTTGGGGGCCCTACCTCTTGATCTTATTTCACCCTAATTATTTCCCAAATGCCTCATCTTCAAACACATTGACATTTGAATTTGGGGGTTAGGTTTCCAACACTGAATTTTTGGGGGCACACATGCAAGCCACAGCAAAGCCCCGTTTGTCCATCCCCAGTCTTCTAGATGGCTCTCAGCACCTGGAGTCACAATTCTGTGTCTGTGCTTGCCTTCCCTCACTAGCCTGGGCCTTAGGCTGATGTGGCTCCTTGTCCTTGGTCCTGATGTACTGGGAGTGAACATGGCTCCCCCTGAAGCTGTGTCCTGGAGTGATGAGGAGGCGTTTGCTCTTATCAAGTTTTCCCCTTGGACCTTGGGCAGGGGGTCCTGAAGTTCCTTCAGTTTTGAATTCTGTGAGATGAGACTAGCAGTACCTTCTCCCACGTGTTGCTGGCGGGATTAGCAAGCAGTCAGTTACTAACAACAGGGGAGTGTTATTTGACAAATGAGGGCTTACTCATCTGCAACTATCTGCTGAGTTTCCCTCTCAGCCCCCTCTTTGCAGCACCTTGTCTTTCCTGTGGAAGAGGCTGTGGCGACCAGATCTGCCCTCTTCAGAAACATGATAATGCTTAGAAGAAAGGCCTGAGAAGAAGGCCTGGGTGGTCTGGGCTGCAATCCTTATCTGGTACCCACTGGTGGTGAGACCCTGTCTGAGTCATCTTCCTTGGGAAAGGGCCTGGTACCTGGTAGGTGTTCAGAAGTTCATCTCCTTCTTTCTGTCGCCCTTTTTAACCTCAGACATTTACTGAGGGCCACTCTCCTTGCAGCCACTCATTAGAACCGCCCAGAGGCTACAGGCCCTCAAAGGTCCCCACGGCCCCGAAGAACTGGAGAATTCAAAGCTGGACTGTTGCTAGCTCCAGCAGGCTGCCTGCCCCCAGGGTCAGTGTTCTGGGCCAGCTACACCTCCCCATCCCTACGGTGAGGACATTGCCTCCTACAGCCAGAGGTCCCAGCAGAGGTGACCCAACGGGAGAGAAATGGACACCTGGCCTGACCACTGTGCACCTTACCTCCTGCCAGTCCCAACCACCCCCAGCAGGTCTGAAAGAGGCTCTCTGTTTCTTCCCTCTTTGGCCTTGACTGGGGGTCATGGAATCTTGACTTTGCCTTCAGAATATAGTGTACCTATTGAGGACTCCTCAGAAAACAGCTGGTATACTCAGGGTTAAGGGCTCCATAGAAATGTAGGTGGGGGCAGTAGGTTGGGGACCCATGAATGTTCGGAAGGAGCAGTACCCAGCCAAGATTTCTGGGAGGATGGAGAAAAGGCAAGTTTATGTGGTAGTGTAGCTGGAGACCTTCTCTCCAGCCCCCCACCAAGCCCTGTTAGTCCGACAACCCACTTATAAAATAAACACACAGATGCTTATATTATTTAAACTGCTTGGCCATTAGCTCAGGCCTACCATTGTCTAGCTCTTACTCTTATATTCAGCCCATTTTTATTAATCTATACTTTGCCACATGGCTCGTGGCTTACTGGTACCTTACATCTTCCTTGTCCTGGCGGCTGCTGGCAGTGTCCTCTCCTGCCTTCCTGTTCTCCCAATTTTCCTCTCTCTTAGTCCCGCCTAGACTTTCTGCCTGGCTACTGACCAATCAGTGTTTTATTTACCGATTAATCATCCACAGCACTTCCCCTAGATGGGCTGGAGAGATGGCTCAGAGATTAAAAACACCGACTGCTCTTCCAGAGGTCCTGAGTTCAATTCCCAGCAACCACATGGTGGCACCTGGAGAGAAGCTCTCCAGCTACATGGTAGACTGGGTTCCACTATCATCAGGAGAGTGATCGGCCAGATGGGAGGTGTGCACCTTGACTCTTGACATGAGTATGAGGCAGAGATGGTAAGGGTTCAGGAGCTGGGCCCCTCGAGGATGCTTTCTGATTGTCTGTGTCTGGGGACAAATCTCAGGGACCCAGCTTCTTCTCTGGGGGGTGGCCATGACCTTGCAGAGATTTCAGAATGAGGAGCCCCACCTGGCTTTTTGTGCCCTGTGAAGACTAGGTCATGGTAACCTCTGGCAAGGGGCCAATGGCACTTCTGCTCAGACAGCAGCTGCTGGCCTTCCTGCAGTTTCAGATCTAGTTCTAACAGACTCATGGAAGGCTGTGTTCTCACTGGAGATGAGCGATCAGAGAGAAGACCGGGGTGACAGAGGTGAAAGGGTCCACGAGTCAAGGGTGCTGAAGGCAGTACCATAGAGGAGGTGGCTATCTTAGGAGGTCTGGGTCCCTTAGGACAATTGGGATGCAATTGTCACCAGCAAAAGTGACAAGGATTCAGGACTAGATGCACAGCTGTCCTCAGCAGGGGCTGGGACCGGCTGCCAGACTCCACGCTGATGTTTTTCCTTCTGGCTGAGAACTGAGGGCTCCCCTGTCCTTGAGTGTGGCCATCTGAACAGATGCCCCTGTTCCTGTCTGAGCGCCTGTGGTGCTGACAGAGTCGAAGAGTTTCAGGAGACTGACTAACGACCCTGGAGATGTCCATCTCCTTATCCCTGGGTCAATGAACATGCTGCCTTCCATTGCGAAGGGGAACAGCAAAGGTAAGTTAGGGGTTTGAAGAAGGGAGGCTACCCTGGCTTATCCCTGTGAGCCAGGAATGTCTGTACGATGGCTGTGTTTTGGTCAGTCACAGGATGAAAGCAAGCTGAGAAGCCTGTCACTTATGCCTCTTTAGCTGTCCTAACGTCTTGGCATGAGACAGATGAACCATTGCACCAGCCGTCATTGCCAAGTGCAGCATCTGTGGCAATGGACAGGGCCGAGAACTCAATAGTAACAATCAACACCCAGGGGACCCAGTTTGTATATTTCCTCTACTATAACATTGGTTATTATTTTAGGGTATGCTTTGTGTACTTATGAGAAGATAGATTTTACCACTCTGCAGTATTCACACTAGAGTGCCGTGCCATCCTGGCACCCTTCTGAGATGGTGTCCTCACTGCAAAGGTGCCATGTAGATGTAAATTGGGGAAGAAGGTGTGGGGACAGAAGAGGGTGGAGGAATGCTGTTATTATGGCCAGAAACAAGGACGTAGACAGCCTCCAGATGTTGGCAAAGGCCAGGAGCCTCTCCAGGGGCACACCACTTGAGGAGGAGAGGCGAGGGCATATGCCTGTACCGTAATTTAACTCTTTGGGTCCCCACCAGGCCTCCTGGCTGAACTGGCATCTGTGTTGTTTTAATCCCTTAAGTCTGTGGTCATTTGTTAAAGCAGCAGAAGGAATGGAAGAAACACTGTGGTAGCAGACATATTGCTTTGTGGATGCCTTGCTTCATAATGACCTCCCCTTCATCAACCAAAGATAGAACCGTCTCCCAAGGGCTCTGCACTAATGGTCTCCTTCCTCACCATCAGGTCCCCCCCACCCCCCACTGGGCAGGTTAGCTATGAGCTGATGTCCGTGACTGCCTAAGATCTACCTTTGACTGTCTCCTCTGTCAAGACATTCCCTCACATCTTATAGGCCTCAGCTTCAGGGCCATCTCCTTTAAGAAGTCTGACACACGCCCCTTTGATACTTTATCAGCTCCTTTTTTGCACACTTCCTACTGGCATGAATCACACTGGGGTGTAAGTCAGTGCTCCTTTGGTGTCTGTGGTGACTGGAAGCCAAATGCACAAGGATTGTGTCAATTCAGTGTGAGTCCTGCACAAATGCACAAGGATTGTGTCAATTCAGTGTGAGACAGACCTGCACAAATGCACAAGGATTGTGTCAATTCGGTGTGAGACCTGCACAAAGCACACAGTAAGCAAACACTTGCCAGATGAATATGCAGATGACAACAGATGGACCACTAGAAATGTGGGGGTCAGGCAGAAACTCCTAAAGATAGCCATTGGGAATCCCTCTTGACGGCTGACTTCTCTGCAGATTGTTTTTCTCTAAGTTCCCGCCTTCCTTGGCATTAATGTGACCACAGCTGCGTTCTGAGCTCTGCCCTGGTGGATGGAAGTGGTAGACATTGAGACATTGAAGAAAATCCCTCTTCATTTTCTCTTCCCCACAGCCAGAAGAAAGCACCCTTTTCTTCAAGGGGAACTGCCTGCTGGGGATGGAAGTCTGACCAGGATCATCATGAAGAACCTCCATTTATCAGGACTACAGGTACCAGGGACTTCCATGTGAAGAAGGAACCAAGTTCTGATGTTCTGAGCACTTTGGGTCCACTTATCTCATCATCTTGCATTACTATAATTAATGCAAACAGCATCTGGGAGTGAGAATGTTGCCATAACAACAAACCTAAATCACGTGGGACTGGCCCAGGGGATGGGCAGTGGGAGGAGAGGGCATGGAGATCTCAGGTAGGCAAGCAGGGACTCACTGTGTGGTTGCAGAATATTTAATGATCTGTCTTTTCAAGTAATTTCGAAGATCAAAGGCTGTGGCCCTGGGGAGGTAAGAAGCCTAAAATCTCCTGTGTACCTGTCTACCTGTGTTGTGCTGTCCATAGTGTACTGTTCTAAAATCCTCCTGAGCCCGGGGGAGAACTGTCCAGGATGTGAGCAGAAACAGAAGAGCATCATCAAAAATTATTCGTCTCTGGGCCATTTTTTTTTTTTTTTTAAATTTGGATGCTTATGTTTGCAAATCAGAGATTTCTATAGGGCTTGAATACCCATAAGCCCCTGGTCTAATTTCACAACAGCTCTCTCTGTACTAACGTATGATTTTGGCAAATATCACCTTTGGATATAAATAGGATTCTGGACCCACACGTTGGCTGAGTCTCCAGTGGCAGGCATGTGCTGCACTGAGTCACATTCTCTCTAAAGGTCTCATCCTGGAATCTACGGCCTGGGTCTGCAGGTGGAGAGCTGCATCTGAGGGAAGCAGATTCCTATGAGCTTTGACAGTTACCATTTGCCCAGGCCCACACAGCTGGGGGAATCAGCTCCTGGGAAGCCAGCCCTCCTGCTTCTAAGAACTTGTCGTTTAATGGCCGGTGGTGCATCGGACCCCCGTTTCACTGGAGCCTGGTGATTGAGAAAGAGCGTGCACAAGTGTGACTCTGCGCACGATTGCTGTATGGTAGTGTTATGATGACTGAGTCTATATCCCTGTTCTTTGTAAGGGAAGCACTGCTGGACAGGGGGCCAATCGAGACTATGTGAGTTTGTCCAGCAATCTTTGCTGGTGATACAGCTGGACTCAGAGGAGCCAAGGACCTGCCAGTGACCACACAGCAAACAACTGCCAAGCCATGGGAATAGCAGCCTCTGAGACTCATGTTTCCTGTACAAAGGGCTGTCTCTTCCACTCATGCATTTGCTCACTCTACTTGGTTTTCCACAAGCCTTGCCTCTCAGCCAACTCTGCACACTCCCAAGGAAGAACATTGTCTGTTTCTTCCCCATGCCCACCTTTCCATACTTTCTGATACAGAATCAGACCCAGTGATCAGAGAGGGTGTGTGTGTGTGTGTGGGGGGCGCTGATGGGAGGCTTGATTCTCAACTCAGACTGGCTATATTGGCTTGTGACAGGAAGCTTGGCCAGGCTTGAGCTACCCAGATCCCTTCCTCCACTCCTTGGGGGGAACTTACCCTTTCTCCATTACATGAGGCATTGTCCTGGGGTTGCTCATCAGGATGCCTTGTGTTCTTCAGGCTAGCCAGTTGGGGTTGGGAGTGACCTGTCGCCAGTGATTTTTGACTCACAGCCTATCATATATCATTCATCACAGAAGTGGTTACCCTGGCTGAGAGAAGAAGCCCCAGCCCCAGGCTGCCTCAGCATGTACTGAATTCAACCCTCCAGCCTCTGCTCATTTGTCTTGGCTTCTGGACATCTTTCTGATAGATGAACGTCACCCAAGTCAGCGTGTAGGGCTTTCAGCCGTGTTTCCTGAAGATGCAGAGGGGTGCTTAGGCAGACAGTAGGACAGCAGTTCACAAAGCCTTCCTCTAAGCACCACAGTGTGTGCAGGACACACTTTCTGATCACTGACTGCGAGGGCCCCCATAGGGGGTCCTGGGGCTGCTGGGAGGCAGTGGAGAGACCTGCCCTCAGCCAGTCTGTGCCATGCTGTGCTCATGTGAGAAACTCCTAACTGCTAATTCACTCGGTGCCCAGAAGGCTTTGCTCTAGTATCCTCTCATTTTCCTTTGCTATAAAATTGAGAAACGGCCCAGGCTGCCTTTTCTGATAGAAGCTCAAGCCACTGTGAAGAGGCAGTAAACCAGAGCTGTTCTTAACAGAATTTTGGGGTTGGCATTTTCAGTTGCCCTCAGCTCAAGTTGGGTTAATGTGGCGTCTTTTAGAAATAGAACAGCAAATTAGCCAGTTACAAACTTGTGCTTGGCAGATGAATGGCCTGCTGAAAACTCTGAAGGGCATAAAAACAATCTTGCATGGAGAAGTCAGGACTTGAAGGGGAAAGAACTTACCTAAATTCCCACAGTGTGAGTGGAAATGGTAGAGATGCCATGGTGGTCGATGCTGCATCTACCTGGCTCCTCTGCTTTGGTTTCCCTCCATTTAACCTAGTAGCTAAGATTCTGTAAGCCTCACATGGGATGGGTTTCTGCCTGGTTTAGGCGATGCAGGCGCTTGCCAGATGGGCACCATGGTCCAGCACTGCCCCCTGGTGGACGCTCATGTCCTGACGCATAGCGTGCTGGCAGTTAAGCGGGTACTTTCAGGAAGGTTAGATGTAGGCATGCTGTAGTCTATCCTGGCAGCGTAGCCTCTGGGTTTGGAAGAAATGACTGTTTCAGCCTGGTGAGACACACTATAGCTGCTGCAGTTCTTGCTTACTCGTGGGACATATACTCATTACTAATTCGTTTACTATTTTCTACAGAGACACCTGCGTTTTCCTGGCTGAAATGATGAAGAATGGACCCAGACCTTGCTCTAGCCTCACAGATGGATTAGACCCACAGACAGATGGCCACTAAGTAAAGAGATTGTACACCTTTAGCCAATCCATGCCCTTAGCTGGGGCATGATGGGAGCCCCAGATAAGATGGAAGCAGTGCTATAATTGGGATGTAGAGTGTCCCCTAAAGATCCACGTGTAAAGGCATGGTCCCCAAGTCCACGGCACTATCGGCTAATCAGTACTTATTCTGACACTAGGTGTGCCCAGGCCTTTCCTGGCACCTGGTGTCTATGAGGTGGCCAGGCTGGCAGCCCCAGGAGAGCTACTTTAGAGGGGCAGGACCTCCTGAGAGGAGTTAGCGGGTAGAGTTGTCATCAGGCTGGAAGTCTACTGACACTAGGCCATCCTTAGCTAACTCTCATGTTCCCAGTTATTTATCAGCACTGTCTCTGAGCTTCCTGTGAGCTGAGCTCACTCAGGGCTAGGCCAGGCTGGGTAACTTGGACCAGGTGGACCATGAGGTACCAGCCCTCAGGACAGATGGGGAGTCCATACAGCATGGAGGTGCATTCTGAGACAGGGCCCCAGCAGTGACAGCACCCAGTGTTCAGAGGGAAGGGGCAGGGCAAGACTTGGCCAAGTGTGGGTGTTGGGCCTGAAGAACCTGCTGCTCATAATTCCTGGATCTCAGTGGCCTAGGAGTGGGCTAGTTGGTGCAAGATTTAGACAGAAAGCCAAAGGGAGAGCCTCCCATCTCATGGCTGGAGTAGCCTTATTGGGAATAGGAAGGAATCTGGCTTCACCTTATCAGTCTGGCCCCTGGGATACAGGCCAGACTTCCATTCTCTCAGAAAGGGGGTTTCCACCCGTCTCACCCCCCAGGAGGCAGCAGGCCGGGTACTCAGAGGTGGGAGGGAGGAAATGCTTCTCTGGCCCAGCCTTGTAATTAGACCCTTCAATTGCAATTACTTTTGCAATTAGCCCAGCTGGTAATTGGAACTGGAGGTGGTAATTTCTGTCCTTCACAGAAGCTCCCTTTGAATTGGGCTTTACTTATCTGCTCAGGATGTTTGGTAGTGCTCTAGGGAGCACTCAATTCTTGGGACCAGCTCTGAGAGCACAGCTTTGGGCTTGGCACAGTAGAAAGCACAAGGATTCTCCTGAGTCCCCAAAGCTAGGGTCTAGGTCATGGTGAGCAGGCGATTTATGGGCTTCTCAGCAAAGGGTAAGTCTGTTCTTGAGCTTTGGAAAGGCAACATCCCAACCACCTCAATAATCGAAAGTCATGAACCAAGCCAATGCAGGTAGGCAGCCTCTACAATAGCCTATACTTCCAGTATTTGTGTCCTGGTATCATCTTCTCTGAGTGCAAGGTAGTGCAGTGGCTTGCTTTGAATCATTAGAACATGACAAAGGTCGCTATGATATTTATCTCTAGGGTTTATGTGTTAGAATCTTAATGTCCAAGTTCATGTGTCAATGGTATTTGGAGGCAGGACATTTGGGAGGCAATGAAGGTTGAATGAAGTAGGAGCCTGGGCAGGAGGATGGGCCTCCACGTTCTTATAGCTTTCTAAGGAGAGGAGGGATGAGCTAGGAGGCTCCCTTGGTCTTGCCATGTGATACCCTGTGATATGTTAGGATATGGCCAAGGTCCTCACTGTTGACTGGTGTCTTGCTTCTTAGACTTCCCACTCTTTTGTACATGACCAAACATACTTCTTTTCTTCATGAATCGCCCATTTGTGCAGCAGTAAATGACCAAGTTAAAGGTTATAGAGGAGAAAAGAGCTCCCTACCATTTTATTCCACTTTTAGAAACACTGAAAACTTCTGTGACTCTAGTCAATAGAAATGTGTGGATTTCCCTTTTCTGAGCAAGCAGTCCTGTTGTGGAATATTATTTTAAGATGTGTTATGCTATGGAACATTTCTTTAATGATGCAATGATGTGCTACATTCTTTTATGTTCCATTTGTTTAACTCTGTGAAGCTGTGTTAGTGTGCCTGTTTAAAACACCTGATTGGTCTAAAAAAGAGCTGAATGGCCAATAGTGAGGCAAGAGAAAGGATAGGCAGAGCTGGCAGGCAGAGAGAATAAGTAGAAGGAGAAATTTGGGAAGAGACATGAAGGATTAAGAAAAGAAGGGGCCAGTCACTCAGCAACACAGCCAGCCATGGAGTAAGAAGTAAAGAAAGGTATACAGAAATAGAGAAAGATAAAAGTCCAGAGGCAAGAAAAAGCTGGTTAGGAACAAGCCAAATGAAGGTTGGGCATTTAAAAGAAAGAATAAGCCTCTGTATGATTTATTTGGGAGCTGGGTGGTGGGCCCCTAAAGAGCTAAGAGTCAAAAACTAATCAACTACACAGTCCTATAGATTTTGCAGCAGGCTCAAGTGCCTTTCATTCAGTATTGACACTGTCTTTTTGGAGGAAGCAATAGCTACTACAGACTGAGCTCTCAGCCCCAATACCGACCCCCAAGTTCAGACACCAGCCTCGGGCACAGGCTGAAGCCTGAGCTCCTGACAGATTGGCTGCAGATTGGGTTTTCATGGTCACCTCCCTGCATTTGATGACTTTGTTAATGGGGCTTACATAATTCAGGAAAACATGTTTACTAGCTTATTACCTGCTGATGAGCAGCAGATGGAGAGATGGGCAGGGCAAAGCCTGAAGAGAGGGACTCGGAGCTTTGGGTGTCCCCTCCACGGCATCTGCATAGACTCAGGGATCTGAAAACTCCACAAACTCATTTTTTGTTTTTGGAGAGTCCATTGCTCAGGCACAATTGCATACATCATGAACCATCAGTGAAAAAATGTAACCTCCAGTCTCTTTGCCTTCTCCAGAGGGCAGGGAAGGGACTGAAAGTCATGCCTTGATCTTTTTTTAGTGACTAGTACCCATGCTGAAGCCATGTCATGGCCTCTAGAAACCAGTAATTTTTTTAGAATACAAAAGATATCCTTATTAATTCCCAACTCCAAAGGTTTTAGGTGCTCTGTGTCAGGACACAGGTGAAAGTCGAATGCATACTTCACTATGTCCTGGTATACCTCACGGGAGCTTACAGTCAGGGTTCTCTAGTGGAGCAGGACCTGTAGAATGAAAATGCAGTTCAAAGGAGGCTTAGCTGATTGGCTCACACAATATAATCTGGGCAGGTCAACAAGGGCTATCTGTATAGTGAAGAAGCTGAGAGCACGAGAGGAGCCCACTCCATAAGGCTGGATACCTCAGCATTCCCAATCCAGGACCAAAAGCCTGGAGGATCCTGGAGAGCTACTGGTCTTTCAATTTGTGTTGGAAGCCCAAAGAAGTTTAGTTCTGATGCCATCAAAGACGACAGCAGCAGCAGCAGCATCGCAGATGAACTCAACCAGCAAGACACCAAGACAGGCAGGCAAAGAACAACATTTTGTTTTGGTTTTTCGAGACAGGGTTTCTCTGTGTAGCTTTGCGCCTTTCCTGGAACTCACTCTGTAGCCCAGGCTGGCCTCGAACTCACAGAGATCACCTGACTCTGCCTCCTGAGTGCTGGGATTAAAGGCGTGCGCTGCTGCCACCGCCGCCGCCAGCCAACATTTTTTTTTTAAATTAAAAAAGTGGCTCTTCCCAGTTTAATAATTTCAACAGACCTAGCCAAGTCCCCCTCACAGGTGTGCTCAGAGGATTGGGTCATGGGTAACTCTAGACCTTGTCAAGTTGATCGTCAATAGCAACCATCACGGTCACAAGCGTGTAGCTTTCATTTTCCTATTACTCTCTTCATGACCTCTTTGCTTCCCCCTCTGATAAAGCAAGCTGCCACAGGCAGGGATCTTTTGCAAGGAAATGAGGATGGTCTCTTAGTGAGAGATACTGAGATGCAGAGGCCCTCAGTCATAGCTTTTGAGAAGGAGACCAACAACTACTGACTGAGCTTGACAGCCAACCAGCCCCGTTCTCACCAAGCTGTGAGATGGGACTATCGCCCGAGCTGAGGTTGACTACAGTCCCCCTGAGAGATCAGGGACACAAAAGCCACCTGAGCAGTTGCAAGACTCCTGACCACTGTGTTGTTTTAAGCTACTGTGTTTTAGCGACTAACCTGTTGATTAAACAGCATTGTATAACTGATATGCAAATTAATGAATATGCTCTGTTCTCTGACCTCACAAATGTACAGTTGTCCTTCAACATCATGAAAGTTTAGTTTTATAATCTCCCTAAACAAAAATGGAAATTACTTGTATAAAATGGTGTTCTGTTTGCATATAATCTCTTCAATCCTTCCATAGACTTTATTAGGTAGTCTTTACATAATTTATAATCTGTTATACAATGTAGGTGCATTCAAATAGCTGTTACACTGTCTTGCTTAGGGAGTAGTGATGATAAAAATGTATCTGTATGTTTTCAGTACAAATCATACTTTTTTTCAGATATGTTTTTCAAATGGCTTTGATCATTGGTTGGTTGAATCCATGGATGTAGAATCTAAGGATATGGAGTCCCCATTGTACTGTCAAAACTAACCTAGAAATTCAGGTTTATATTTAATATCATTGGGCTTCTTGAGGTTCTGCACCAGAACATAGAAGATGAAGGAGCTGGACTACAGCATGAGGCTGTCTCCTGTCTCTTCCTAACTTTGATTCATCCAATAGACCTCATCACATGTCTAAGTCTTCTACATGTCTAAGGGCTAAAATTCTTCCACCTGTCCCTTGGGTCTAATCATGTGCACACCATCAGGATGGCTCACGCTTGGGAGCTGGATCAGAGGAAAAGGCCTGGATAGCCCTAGAGTTGGGTTTTAGTACTGCTCTAGTTTGAATCTTGAATTCAGAGGCTCTGGTTTTGGAAGCTTGGTTCCCAGATAATGTCACTGGGAAGTGATGACAACTTAGAGAGGTGGAGTTTAGTTAGAGGAAGTCACATCATTAGGAGTAACTGGTGAAGGAGAGATTGGGACATTGACTGTCCCCTTTTGCTTCCTGGCCATGAAATGGTTGGTTTTGCTTAGTCATGAGCTTGGCACTGGCACCACCCAACTATGAACTGGAAAGTCCAAAATTGTGAGCCTTTTTCTTACTAAGTTGATTGTCTCAGATATTTTGTTATTGGATAGAATGATAACTAATAAATACCGTTTGATTTAGCAAATCTTATGCCCCATTTCCTGCAAGTGTGGTTTAGAATGGATATATCCTCTGAAGCCCAAGGACACTTGACCTGTGAGGGGCATTTGGAGGCCAGCTTAAAAAGCAGGGTCCTTCTTACCTGAGTCTGAGGATGGTCATGGAGGGCCCCTTGTTCTAACCATCTAAGGCAGAGATGAGGTACCCCCAGTGACATACCAGAACAAAAACCTCAGAGAGACTGTTGTTATTGTGACAGATACCTAAGAGACACAATCTTAAGGATAAAGGGTTAATTTTGACTCATGGTTTTTAGGCTAAAGTCAGCTAGGTCCATGGCTTTGGGCCAGGAGTCAGGGAAGTATCATAGCAGTGGAATGAGTAGGAAGATGCTGCTGACCTCATAGCATCCAGGGATCAGAGCCACAAGGAGGGGGTCTGTGATGAAAGTGTCTTCTTTGTATGAGTTCTAATGACACATGTCCTCCAATAGGCCCCACCTCCCAATAATGCTACCATATTATGAATACCCAAAGGGTTAATCCATTGGTTAGTTCAGCATCCTCCTGACACAGTCATTTCTCAATGATTGGGTTCACCTACTGGGGATCAACACATAAACATTTGGAGAAGACACCCTAATATCTGAACCATATGCTATGTGACTTCTCCTGGAGTGATGTGAACAGACATCTATTTACCCAAAGTTGAGCACAAAAGACAGACAAAAGCAGTGATTCTACCCAAGTCTAGCTTGTGGACCAGTGAATCTGTTGGGGTTACTTATAGAGGCATTAATGAGGAGTTACGCACAAGAGCATGTGTAGTTAGAATTTTCCTGCCTGGCCCAGTCAGGACAAATCTCTCTTACCCGCCAGTCCCACAGTCGCTCAGACCCAACCAAGAAAGCACACAGAAACTTACATTGTTTAGAAACTGTATGGCTGTGGCAGGCTTCTTGTTATCTACTTCTTCTATCTTAAATTAACCCATTTCTGCTTATCTATACTTTGCCACATGGCTTGTGGCTTACCAGTGTCTTTACATGTTGCTTCTCATGGCGGCAGCTGGCGGTGTCTCCCTCCAGCCTTCTACTTCCCAGAATTCTCTACTCTCTTGTCCCGCCTATACTTCCTGCCTGGCCACTGGCCAATCAGAACTTTATTTACACAGAGCGATATCCACAGCACTTCCCCTTTTCTTTTTTTTTTAAAGGAAGGTTTTAACTTTTACATAGTACAATTACATATAACAAAACAATTATCAAGCAAGAATTATAGTAACAATATTAAAGAAGATATCCTATCTTATATTTGTGAGTCTAAGGTTTTATATCTAACTTATCTTGTATCATAACTGAGGAAATTATAACTATCTAGTCTTCAACCACATCAAAGACCTCCGAAGGATATAATATTACCTGAGAACTGGGAGAAGGATGTAAGCATTTTTCAGGAGTCTTGCAAGAGTAGACAGAGACAGCTGGCAGCCTGGACAGTCACCTAATGTTCCTTTGTAAAGTTGGGGCATCTGTCTTCAGCCCACAGGGCTAGAGTCTCTCGGTCACTTCTCTCAGTGTCCTGTAGAATGTCTGGCATTTTCCTCTGTGAAGTAGGAACCTGAAGGACCATTTTGTCAAGCAAAGTTTTCTGGTCACCTTTCTATGGGTCCTGCATGTCCAGTCGATCAAGCAGTCCAGGCAAGAACAGTTTCTTGCCCAAATGGCTATTTTTGCCAAGGTGAAGATAAGATATGAAGTGTCTTCAATGCCCATCCTCCTCTCTGAAGTAAATCGGTGTTGCCAGGAGCAGACATGTCTCACTGTCCAGAAAGTCTAAATTTTAAAAATATTTTAAATGCCATATTCTGAAGGTCTTTGAAGTATTTGAAGATTACCTATCTATCTGAAATATCTCTGTGTATACCTAGAAGACTTAACTAACATGGCTACAAGTATGATTATCCTAGATAATTAATTATTAATCTATTTTTAATTATCAATTACAATTTTAAATGAGCTGTACAAACATAATATCTTAAACAAGAGTAGAAATATACACGCAGTATAACAAAATTAACTTTAAGTTTGTATCAATAGACTAAAATCTAAACCAATGTAAAACATTTTAAACAAGTTGTTGCTCTTTAGAAGTTCCCTAATCTACCCATTCATCCTATTATATCTATATCATATTCCCCTTTCTTCTTTAGAAAGAGATCGCATTTATAATCAAGCTGCTTTAAAGAAAAATATTGGTTTTTCTCTGTCCCACACCAGAGGGCTCTTTTGATTTGGGACACAAGAATTTCTTAACCTTTTCTTTTAGCAACATGTCTGGGTTTAGAGAAGGAGTGAGCTAATTACATCTCCAAAGCCAGCTTGATAATTTTGGGAATGTGGGTGTAGTTTCTCTTACTACTTCCTGCTGGAGGGGAGCGCTGTATCTTATGGGGATACAAAGAAAATTTTAGGATTATGGAGTAGTCCATTAGGATGAACCTCTGAGCCAGTTGCCTTGAAACCATTCTGGATGTCAGATCATCTGGGCCATGGTGTCATCAGAGACCTTTCAGGTGGTCTTGGCTGATCAAACCTGATATATCTTAATCTGGAACAAATCCATAGCCTCTGGCTTTCTGTGGAAACAAAAGCAGAGACTCTTTTCCAAAGCAACATATCCTTATATCCAAATTTTAAAGTCAAGGTACCTTTAAAATTTACATTTTTGTTTAACTCAACAGCTTTTATGATCAAATCTTTTTCTGTGGTTAAAAATCCCAAAGACAAGACAAACCAGATTCTCTGTGTAATATCCATCTTTGTAAGACTGAAACATCGCTGTGGCTGCTGGCTCCGCCCACCTCAGTTTTCTAACATGGCGGTGGTACAGTTTACTGCCAGCTCTGGGTCTGGAGCCATGTGTACCATCAACTCTCAGAAGCAGTTCTATTAAAGCAGCGCATAGCCCAGAAATCTTTTTTTTTTTTTTTTTTTTTTTTTAACTAGCAAAGACTAAATCCACCACACAGCAGAGTAAAGTGTCACTTATAGATTCCTCATTCCCGCCACACTGCAGGTCAGACGCACACGCCAGGAACCCGCCATAGTAGCTCAAACCGGCAGGCTGCCATTAACTTGAGGGAGACAACTAGGAAGCTGTTTTTAGCTCCATTTAGAATCTTTTTTCTCAGGTTTTAGGTGGAAATTCTTGCCCCACGTTGGGCGCCATTTGTAGTTAGAGTTTTCCTGCCTGGCCCAGTCAGGACAAATCTCTCTTACCCGCCAGTCCCACAGTCGCTCAGACCCAACCAAGAAAGCACACAGAAACTTACATTGTTTAGAAACTGTATGGCTGTGGCAGGCTTCTTGTTATCTACTTCTTCTATCTTAAATTAACCCATTTCTGCTTATCTATACTTTGCCACATGGCTTGTGGCTTACCAGTGTCTTTACATGTTGCTTCTCATGGCGGCAGCTGGCGGTGTCTCCCTCCAGCCTTCTACTTCCCAGAATTCTCTACTCTCTTGTCCCGCCTATACTTCCTGCCTGGCCACTGGCCAATCAGAACTTTATTTACACAGAGCGACATCCACAGCAAGAATGTGTAGCTCAAAGGCATCACTGCAAAGCCCACCTAGGCATGGGTGGCAGCTCATTAAAACTACATTATTATTAAGCTCTCTGCTCATTTTGCAAGCAGCCACCACCCAAGAATCACCACCTTCCTAGCAGTGGTTTACTGCTCATATAAACTTTCCAGAGAAGTCCATGAACCTTTGAGCTTTCTGAACTTCCAGAGTTGGTGTGGAATAATCCTTTCATACATTGTGAAAATATGGTGCTCTAACTGTTAATAAAAGCTGATTGGCTGATAGCTAGGCAGGGTTTTCAGGGCAAAGAGAATGTTGGGAAGAAGGCCGAGTCTGAGGAGTTGTGAGCAGTTACCTTATGTAATATGATTTATTATTTATTCTTTGATAATTTAACACATGCTTGCCATTTTCTCTCAGTTGCCCACCAGAACTTGGTGGTAAGATCCTACTGCTGGAGATACTACACCCTTTGGTCACAAGACCTGGAGAAGTCAAGCTGTACATGATCTGGAAGCTTCCTCCCTGATGGATAGCTTTCATAGTACTGAAGGTGCTATGCCGACTGCTAGAAGAGAAAAGTCCAATGTCTTACCCAGATGTGAACTCTTCAAGCTACCATAATGACTGGCCTGTCAAGATACACCCATGGGTGCAAGCGTGGCATGAATGTTATGGGGGTAATCAATTGTCTTCTGATTGTATTTAAGGACATCTCCAAGGATGAAACTCATGCCTGCTGTAAATCTGGCCAAGAGCCCTGATTAGGGATCTGATAAGCCCTAGGAGCAAACCTATTATTACTATTTATTGTTATTATTACAAATGGACATAGTATCAAACTGCCTTCTAAATACATATCTCCGCACTTAGAGATTATTGCAGCTCTCAACCTCATCAGAGAGACTTTTCTGTACAGTGTTAACACAGAGACTCCCAACTGGTCAAAGTACAGAGAACAACTACCCGTGGAGGTCTGAAGAAGGACACACCCCAAAGGAGAGCCCGTCCTTTCCTCCAGCATGTTTCTTCCATTAGATGCCATCCAATACTTCATTGGTTAGGTGTGGGATTTCAGTGGAGAGGGAGCAATTAATACAGGGATTATTAAAAGTTCACAGAATGATGGGCAGAACTGGGCTGCCTGGAAGCTGTGGCTGCCCTTTGAGGTCCATACCTTGCACCAGAAAGAGCCATACTGCTACTTAAGCCTCTACCCTCTGCATAGAGGAGGCTCAGTCATTGAGTTGTGGATGGAGCAATGCTAAGTCATATGTCTGCAGCTCAGGTGTGCAGGAGACGCGGAGGCCCATGTAGGTATTTGATATTTGCATCTGATTTGGGCAAGAGTTCTTCACAGGAGAGGATAGGGTTAAAATGTGAGACAGAGCTCACCAGTTGGGCAGTTCTTACTGAAAACTGGCTGCCAGGGCAGTAAAAGAACAGAACAATAAATAATACGCCCTACAGTCTCAACCCAACGTGAACATTGGCCTTTCCCCACTAACAACATGCCAGTTTTGTTTTCTGACAACAATGGCCTGGAGGGAGAAGGATGGATGGGTTGAATCTTGAGAGATCCAGGATTTTCAATTTCTCCCATGGTGGGGAGGGCTTCGCATTTTATTTAAATTGGTGTAGTAAACATTTAGACAACCTTGAGAGTGATTGCATTGACTTTGCAGTTTCTAATCTCCAGCTCAGCACTTCCTCCTGCCACTCACAGGGTTTTTGCTTTCCCCTCTGGGTTTTAATTTTAGTTTTTCAAGAAAGAACACAAAAAGTTGATACAGATTTTTTTTTTTTAAAAAGGCCACAAAATTGCAAAATCAAACTCAATCGACGTTTGTATTCAAACGTGCTCTGCAAGCACCAATATTTTACCAGCTGGTAATGTTCAAGTGAATTCAAAACTGAGAAGGTCATTTCAGATGAGTTAGGAAACATTATCCTGCGTTGATAAGATAAAGCAAGTCTCTCAAGCCAACAAGTCTCTCAAGCCAGCGAGTCCCTGAAGAAAGTATCCTTGCCAAATGTCCAGCCCCAGGATTCTTTAAAGCTGGAAACGTACTATGTTGGACAACATGTGAAACCATTATTGACTTTAACATGATGTGATTTTGAAAGTAAATATTTACTAGCAAAGCTTTACCAGGTAGACTCTGGTGCATTCTCTATTTTATTCTTTCTTTGATCTTGGTAATAATGGTCACTCCTGTTTTCCAGATGGGGAAACTGAGGTGCATAGGAATAAGTAACAGGTCTCCAAGGTCTCCAAGGCTCTCTTAGAACCTAGACAGGAGTCAGAACATGTGTCTCAGGATTTTGAGGTATAGAGAGGTGTATGATTCTCTTTAGCCATGGCTCCAACTCTGGGGTTTGTGTATTTTATTTTGGGTCAACATGGAAATTGACTTTGTAGACCATACTGAGCCTGATGGAAGCTGGAACAGTCAGGAGGGTAGTCTCAATTCCTACCCTGTAGCTCTGAAAGTGCCTTTGAGGTAGTTCTGGTCAAGGACAAGAAACTGGTTACACTTTCTTGTATTACATTTGCTTTGTATAACTGACCAAACTGGCAGTTCTAAATGATCAAAATAAAAGTTAGGATGTAAAGGAAAGTAGGAGTTTTGAGAAATCATGGCCTTGTGGATGTGGAGACGGGAAATTTCTCTCAGAATCTGTTTCTTGCTCCTTGGAATGACTACAGATACTGAATGGTGAAGGGATTTCTCAGGACACAGCCAAAACCCAGCACAGACAAAGACCTTCAACCCCTAAGCATTTCCTCTGTCGGGTCCTCAGAGCCTGGTGCCACCAGGATCCATAGTAGCAGGGGATTATGGGCTGGGTATGTGTCAGATGCCATGGCCCATGGCATAGGAAAGGGGTCACGGGGGATGCCACAGATTGTGGTGACATAGGGACTTGGGGGAGGGCAGGGAGTGCTTTCATTCCCATCCTTAAGATTTTAGGATATCAAGATGGGGTTGCTGGGGACCAGGGTTTGACCGCATCTTAGAAACAGGGCTAGAGAATGGCCCTAAGTACACGGCTACCTTTATGTCAATTTTATATCCCATAAAAATGGCTCACAGAACATGCCTCCCCCGCTGTTCTGAGAGGTTCCTTATATCAGAAGTTGTGGCAGTGGGGGTGAGGTTCAGTATTCAACCCGTGTCTAGTATATGTGAGGGGCTGGTTTGATCCGCAGCATGGTTTCTCAAAGAGAAACGGTGACTCCTGAAAATATCTCATATTAGAAAGAGTTCTAGGGGCTGGTGAGGTGGCTCAGCAGGAAAAGGCACCTGCCACCCAGCCTGGCAACATGAGTTCAGTTTCTGGGACCCACATGGTAGGATTTTCAATTGTCTTCTGACCTCCACATGAGCTCCGTGGAATTCTCCCCTATACATTTTAAAAGGTAAAAGTGATTTTTATGTAACTGAGCGGAGTCATGTTTGACGTGTTATGTTTTGTAGATACTAAAATTCTGTACTTTGGAGAGTTTTAAAGAAGCATCTTTTAGTTTTTAGGATTTTTTTTTTCATGCTTTGGAAGCTCTGAATTATTCTCTAGGCCCCAAAGTTTTGCAGATTTATGGTGTCTAATGAATAAATGACCTGGCCACCAGGGGGCACCCCATCCACCAGCTGTTCCTAGAACCCAAGATTGCTGCCCAAGATCTAACCTGTGATGACTCATACAAATGTAAAGTCCACTCCTGACACTTTTAACTTGTTCTGCTGGGGACAGCAGGGAGCAGGTTGGTTCACAGTAGGCTGGCAGGCACAGACTCTCATGAAACATTATTTAGAGATTCTGTTTGCTAAGTTAGATACAAACTTACCAGCGCGGGGTAGACAAAAACTGTCCCCTTGTGTATATTCCTTCTTTCTGAATGATAACTGATCATCATCTTTCTTGCACCAGAGGGAAACTGCTTAGTTGGGATTTCCATTGCTGTGAGGAGACACTATGACAAAGGCAACTCTTTTTTTTTTTTTTCAAGACAGGGTTTCTCTGTGTAGTTTCGGTGCCTGTCCTGGATCTTGCTCTGTAGACCAGGCTGGCCTCAAACTCATACAGGTTCACCTGGCTCTGCCTCCTGAGTACTGGGATTAAAGGCGTGTGCCACCACTATCTGGCAACGGCAACTCTTAAAAAGGAAAACGTTTAATTGAGATAGCAGTTTATAGTTTCAGAGGTTCAGCCCATTATCATCGTAGTGGGACATGGTGGCATACAGGCAGACATGGTGCTGGAGAGGTGACTGAGAGTCCTACATCTTGCAGGCAACAAGAAATGATCTGTCTCACTGGGTGTGGTTTACACCTGGGACACCTCTAGAGAGGCCATTGTGTGAAGCTGTGAAGGTGAAGCCTGGATTGCCTTGGAGACCCCAAGATGTTAGAGATGCCAGAGCCGTGGGATACCTGCCGAGGAGAGCTGCTAACTGGGAGAGAAAACAGCCCAAGAGAGAGAAGTGTGTTTCAGTCAACAAAGCTGAATGGAGTTGGAGATCTGAAGAGAATTTTGACATCAGACATGGAGATGTAGAGTTTGGAGTTTGCCCATCTGGTGTTTGGTCTTGCTTTGGCCCAGTATTTTCTCATCTTGTTCCCTTCCTTACATTTGGGAATGGTAATGTATGTCCTGTGCTGTTATATGTTGAAAGTATGTAATCTGTTTTTTTGATTTTAATTTTACAGGGGATTACAGTTAAGAGATTGCATGAATCTCAGAAGATACTTTGAACTTTAGACTTAAATAAATTTGAGAGTGTTATAGACTGTGGGGACTTCTGAAGTTGGACTGAATGCGTTTTTGCATTATGATATGTCTACAAGCCTTTGGGGCCAGAGAGTGGAATGCAGTGGTTTGAAGGAAAATGGCCCGCAAGGGAAAATGGTGCTATTAGGGGGTGTGGCCTTGTTGGAATAGGTGTAGCCTTGTTGAGTAGGTGTGGCCTTGTTGGAATAGGTGTGGCCTTGTTGAGTAGGTGTGGCCTTGTTGGAATAGGTGTGGCCTTGTTGGAAGAAGTGTGTCACTGTGGGGGTGAGCTTTGAGGTTTCTTATGCTCAAGCTACTTCCAGTGAGACGGACCACTTCCTGTTGCCTGCAAGATGTAGGACTCTCAGCTACCTGTCCAGCACCATGTCTGCCTGTGTGCTGCCGTGTCCTACCATAATAACGGACTGAACCTCTGAAAATGTAAGCCACTACCTCAATTATATGTTTTCCTTTATAAGAGTTGCTGTGGTCGTGATGTCTCTTCATAGCAATGGAAACCCTAAGATGGAAACATTGTAACCTACCAGTGTTTTATACATTAGCACTTAACTCCAAAGTCTGGGACTTTGTGAACAATGAAGGGACAGCACCCTTGAGAATTAGTTAATTGTCCCACACCTGCCAGCCATGGTCCCATACTCAAAGGACACATTGCCTCCTTTGAATAGATCTTAGTCACAGAGAAGCAGGGAGAAAGGGGATTTCCTGGCTCAGTCTTTGGCTGGGTCAAATCTGAATCCAAAAGTATGTGTGCTCTGGCAGGTGAATGGCTTGATACTCAGCGCATCTATGCCATTCAATCTTTGTATAAATTCATTTAAATTGCAGGGTCATGGAAAACTTGATATTTTTCTTAATAAAAACTATACAGTTGGCTTTTAGTATTATCAGATTCTGTGTCTGTGTATTCCAAAAATATATTTAAAATTGTGTTGAGTATGTAGAATTTTTTCCTCATCATCATTGCCTAAACAATACAGTGTGGCAATTGTTTTCTCAATATTTTTGATTAGTATATGGAAGATGTACAGACAAGTTGAATAAAATACTATACCACCTCCGAAAGGGACTTGAGCATCTTCAGGGGATAGGTGTGGTGGTGGACCCAGAACCAGTCACCTGGGTGAGAGGTCAACTGCACACAGAGACAAAGTCACTTATTCATTTGTTCCCATGGTCACAGCAGAGTCAGCAGTCCAAAATACTGAGAAAAAGGTTTTCCCCTTTGGGTTGCTATTATTCACCTCTTAAAGTTTCCTCTGGGAAGTATTCAAATCAAATGACTTAGTGGGATGCATGGAAGAGAGTTTTAGTTTTAGAGAACACTATATTTTGTTGTTGTTGTTAAGCATGGTGGTACAAATTACTGAGTCTCTCTCTCTCTCTCTCTCTCCCTCCCTCTCTCTTTCTCTAATTGTCTAGAATGAGTAAAGGTATAGAGACTAGGAGTTATCAGAGCCTGGGATGTGTGGCCACAAATGTGTATGGTGGTTCTTTGGAGGGTGATGAAAATATTTTTGAATTGGTGATGGGTACATGACTTTGTGAATATGTAGTATACACTGAATTGTATTCCTTAAAGGCTGAATTTCATTGTATATGAATTATATAACTACTTTAAAAGCTCTCCAGTGAAGGGTTGGCCAAGAAATTTTAAAAATCCCTCAGTAGGGCCCTCTGTGCTTTGTGTGCAAGGTGGGGTCCACACACTCCCCAGCTCTGAGCAGAGTACAGGTATGGAGACTAAGTTGGCGTGTTCACAGCTTCTGTCCATGCCGTCCCAGGTTCCCTACTCTGCCTGGCTGGCTTCAGCCACTGTTCAGCTTCTGTTCAGCCTGTCTTCAGCATCCTGTTTTGGAAGTGACAGGCTTTAAGAACGGAGGGAGTCTGCTTCATTTTCCTTCTTACACTAGTTGTGAATCTAAAGGGTCACAACTCATCCTACATGCTTGCTGTGACCCACCTGGGACTTTTGTACTTTATGTTACAGGAGACTCGATTTCTTCACATTGGTGACTTCTGTCAGTTGTTTCTTATGTTGGCAGGGAGTCCTTTCTGCAGGATGTAGCCAAAGGAAGAGTTCGCCGTATCACATTGTGATGAGCACTCCCTTGAGTGTCCTGGGTGCAGCAGCAGGTGTCTTCACTCTTAGCTGCTTAGATGATGTCCTGTTCTCACATCCTGGCCTGAGCTCTGGGGACGGACGGACGGTAGGGGAGAGGGCTAGTCCCAAATGCAGGATTGTGGTATTTGTAAGACTTGGGACTGGGGAAGCAGGAATGTCCCACTCAGTGTGGGGTGTGTCTCCTGTGCCTGGTTCTTAGCACATGTGGGAGCCTGGAGGATGACATGGGACATCAGGAAGGGGTGTGAATACCGATCTAAGGAGCCTGCCTTGAGTCCACAGGTATTTAGACAGAAAAGCATTTAGTGAACCTAAGAGAGAAAATGTTTATTTAGGCTCATGGTTTTCGTCCACAATAACCATGGTTCTGTTTTGGGCATGAGGTGGGGCAGAGCATCTGGATGGGAAGGGTGTAGTGGCAGAGATGTTCATGGTACAGTATATTCATCCCCTGACGAAGTTAGCATTCTCATTCTCAAATAACTTCTCAAAACCCCCATCAGCTGGTGGCCAACCAAGCCCTTTAGGGGACGTTTTTAAATTCCCTAACAAATACCATGTAATGCCTTCTGTTGGGTTGTTGTTCTAAGCAGGCACAGTCTCATTTGAATTCTGAAGATTCTCTGACAGACTGTAACTATCCTTATCATATGATGGAGGAACCTGATGTGCCAAGCGGTTGAGGATCTGGAGTTCGAGGCCAGCCAGGCACTATGGCATCGACTTTGAGATGTTTTGGGAAACACAGTGAGGAGAAAATGGGGACTGGGAGCTAGTTAGTTAGGAGTCTATGGATGCCTTGGTGAGGTGGTCTTAATGGGATGCCCCACTCCCTGCTGCCCTACCACAGACTCAGACATTTGAATACTTGGACCCAGCTGGTGGTACTGTTTGGGTATGTTTAAGAGGTGTGGCTTTGTTGGAGGAAGTATGCTGCTGGGGTAGGCTTTGACGTTTCAAAGTCTTGTGTCATTTCCAGTTGGTTCTCTCTGATTTACATTTGCAGTTCAAGATGTGAGCTCTCAGCTCTTGGCTTCCAGCCTTAGCTACAGGTATGCACCTGCAGCCATGTTGTCTCCACTTTATGGACCCACCCTCTGAAACTGTGGGCCCAAACAAAAGCTTCTTCTATAAGTTGCCTCGGTCATGGTGTTTTATCACAGGCATAGAAAAGTGGCTAAGACACATGACCAAGTCTAACCTAGGGCCCTTGACATAGAGGTTGGAGGGTCCGGAGGCTCTGTGGTTTGCACTTGGACTCCATAGAAAGCATTCTCAGGGTGGAAGCATTCAGATCCTCTGTGTGCTCACACTTTCTCCAGTGCACCCAGAGTGTACCAGACAGCAGGCACACACACAGTGCAGAGAAGCATGAGGGGGGGCTCCTCTTTGAGCACTCACCCCCCATTTCCTCCTAGAAGTGCTCCCAGGATAGCAGGACAGTAGTGAATCAAGCTAAGAGTCAGGAAAAATCTGGCCAGATATGGCTTGGGGAAGGGCTTAGTGTTATATAGTTTTATTTCCAAATCACCAATTTCTGACATCTCTCTTTCTTTCTCTCTCACTTGCCATCTGTCTCTCGCAGCCAGACTTCATATACCCCTCCTTCACTCACTCTCCCTTCCCTTCTTCCTCCACCCAATTGTACAGCGTTCACTCTATAGCTGATATCATGCCGGTAGATTTACAAATATTAACTCTTTTAGCGCTGTTAATAAAAACCCAGATTTGTATATCTTCCTGAAAAACAATCCAGATCCATCATTCCACATAGCTGTCTTTTTCTGCAGTATCTCCAGCAGCAGGGACAGTATTGCCAATGTATTCGTTGGGGGCAGGGCAGGGGCACAGATGAATAGCAGGGATATTGATCATAAATTATTGATGTCATCCTTTTTCTCAGTCTTATGCCAGTGAACATGGGTGGTCCCCATAGGTGTCTGAGTGTGCCAGGGGTGTGTCTGACATGTCCTTGTGATGTCAGAAGGATGGGAAGTGATGACTATTTTGGTTTGACTGTTCATCACTCCATCTCAGTTCCACATGAAGAATGGATTTGTTTGCTCAGTCTGTGGACTGCCCATGGACTTGCTTTTGCTATTAATATATTTGCTCAGGACCTTGAAATGTGCATCTGCTTCTGGGGTTGTTTTTTTGTGTTCCTTCCATTTTCATGACAAGATGCTTGGATGGACCCATAGGTCCTAGAAGACTGAGAGACACATGGAGGGAAGTCAGACTATGCCTTCTCAGTTAGTCAAGCCTTCATACTCAGGGGCTAATTTGGCGTTTACTGTCATATGCTGCAAATTTGAGGATGCTCGTTATGCAGCATTGCTGGGGCACCATTAGCTGCTGTAACCTGTCGTGGCTGTGTGTCTCTGGTAGGGCCAGTTTCCTTTAAAGAGATCTGGGAGGAAGGCAGGACTTAGAGGTCATGAGAAGCCCAGGGTAAGTCCAAGGAGGCCTGTGAGAATTTCTTCTCTCTAAATTTCCTCTTCTGTTCTGATAATTGACTTGTTCTAACTTCTAGGGAATAAGGAAGCCAGAGGGCCTTCCCTTAAACACAGGTGCTCTGAGCAGCTGGGGCAGCTCAGGGCCTCTGCAGGTGCTGGTACAACTAAGAATGAGCCAGACCTCTTTGGAGTCACCATGACAACATGTGACTGCCAGACCCAGAATCCACATGTATGTACAGATACTCCGGAGTTTGAAAACAACTGAGACCTGCTGCACTGAGTTATCTAACTTAGCAATACCCTCCACCTAAGCAGCCAGTGTGCCGCAGAGTGCTGGCCGCCCACCCTGGTGATCTGATGGCTGCCCACCCTGGTGATCCAATGGCTGCAGAGTGCTGGCTGCCCACCCTGGTGATCTGATGGCTGAATGGGAGCTGCAGCTCGCTTCTGCCACTCAGTATCATGAGAAGGGACCCCATTGCATCTGTCTAACCTGGGGAAAGATGGCAGTTTCGTCTATGCCATGTGTGTCACCCTCACATCAACACAAAGAAAGAATCCTATGTGGAGCCATTGTAAGCCAGGGGCTGTCTGTGTCTTGTGGCAAATGTGCATTGCAGCTCCAACAAGGAAACACTGACAGATTATCAGCATCCCATTGCTTAAACATAAAAAGCATTACCAATGGCTCAGCCTCCGTGACCAGGGAGACAGACATATAAACTAGGGGCAAGCTCCCGTGGCTAAAAATAATGAGGGAGACCTTTGTGACACTGTTATGATGGAAACCTGAAGCTATAGTGTTGAATTCATGTCCTTACAGATGCCACAACTTTAGTACTAAAAAAGAAAAAAAATCAAATTTAATTAAACACTGTGCAGCCATCCGAGGCTACCGCTTCATCAAAAATTATCAGGGAAAAAGGTGAGGGTCGGGTGTGCCAAATGAACTCCATTTTTCTTTATAATGCTGTAATGTTTTAGTTTACATGTCCTCTTTATTTTTTAATGTTTGTAATTGAAATAGAATAACATCACTTCCCCCTCCCTTTCTCCCTTCCAACCCCAAGTCTCCATTTAACAGCCTCTTTTACTTTGATTATTATTATTACCTAATATATAAATATATGTATGTATGTGTATGGACATACATACATAAATACAACCTGTTGAGTCTGTTTTTGTTGGTGGTGTGTATATAGTTTTAACCAATAAGGGGGTTCATCCTTGGAAGAGGCTAATCCTTTTTTTCCCCAGAAGCCATTAATTTCCTATAATTCTTTGTCTAGGAGTAGGACACTATGAAAGTTTGCTATGTGTGGAACTCTGAGATTTTTCCCTTCCCATGTTGATATGTCCATTGATATTGCCATTTTCCCTATCTTGTTTATATAGTCATTTCTGTTTTTAAAAGACTATCTCTGTAATTACTTATGACTTAAAAATAAATTCAAATTATAAATCAGAAAAGACATAGACTGTTGACAAGCAGGCCTGAGCTGTGACCTTAGCTGTGCCGTTCACTGGGTCATGTTTCCCTCTTCTGGCCCCATTTTGTGGGTGCTAACTGACTGCTATCTCATAGAGATTGCCACTGGAAGAATAAGCCTGGGTGTGGGAAAGGGCTTGAGGATGTCAGTTGAAAATGATGGATAGGTTCATCCGGAAGCTACAGAACCCAGAAGGCATGTACTTTGGGGACATTGTTTCTTTGGGAGTCATGCCAGGTGTATGGTGCACGTGAGAGTTTTAGCAAAGCCCCAGGGAGCGAGGCCTTGGTGTAGCCAGACCAGCTTCTGAGGACAGTAGCATGGCCGATGTGAGAAGCCCACTGTGTCCCATGACCTTGAACAGGGAGATTGGGGACATGGTGTTGACATCTGCAATGGCCTCTAAAATTGAATTACAAGTCCCTTAGGGCTGGAAATGAGGTGAATGGAGCTCTTTCCAGCCACCCAGCAAGCGGCCAGTGAGGGCTGATGATTTCTTACTGGAATCTTTGAAATGCTGGTGGGAGGTGTGTGTCTGTGGCGGTCATTTCCTGCTTGAATGACCTAGCGCAAACTACCCAAACACACTAAGCTCCTGTTCTTTATCTGTGTGCTGATTAGCCATTTCCAATACTGGTCCTGAGGACCACAGCCAGCTGGCTGAGTGAAAATGGACTTTTGGTTACTCTGAAAGGTTTGCATTGCCTACCAGCTCAGTTGAGGTAGGATTCTAAACTGATTCCCTGGGTCTGGGCTCCTAAGTGGTTCCCTAACATCTATTGTGTACTTGAAATCCAGACTGGGCTTTGATAGTACCTGGTTCTGTTGGGCCAGGAGCATTACCCTTAAAAACCATCTCAGTGGCTGGGTCTGCCTCCTCCCACCTGGTGTACATAGCACCTGCCTCTGGTCTTGATGTGCCTGCTTGCCTTATTCCTTACCTAACTCCTCTTTCCCTGGAGGGGGTGGAGCACACGCTCAAATGCATTCCCATCTTTGTGTCCCAGCACATAGCTGGAGGTCAAAAGAGAGTGGGCATCGTAAAGTGTTACAGCCAGCTGAGGGTGAGTCAGGGAGAACTGGAGTTGAGGGTCAGCTTGGGCTACAAAGAGAGTTCTAGACCAGCCTGGGCTATATAGCAATAACTCACTTCGGTTTAAAACAAAAACATGTTACTCTTCATCTTGATGGACTGTGGGATCCCCCCCTCTCCCCTGCCTCTGCTCCAAGGCCCCTGATCTGGTCTCTCAACTGAAATATCAATGCTCCATTCCTAAGTCAGGCCTTAACTATTTCAGCTCTTTCTTGCTTAATACTTTTCAAAGGCTTCTCATTAGGTATAGAGTGAGGTAGAGCCCTGAGGCAGCGAGGCAAAGGCTAAGCCCCAGCTGCCCACGAGGGCAGCTCAAGAGCCGATCCCCATATTGCTTCAGCCAGCCTGGGGGACTTGCTGCTTTCCTGTCTCCCACCTTGGCTTACTTACCAGTCTTTGCTTGTCATTCAGTTCCTGCTGGTGGAATCCAAGCCCAAGCCTACAGACCATGACCCTGAAACAGGGGCTCTGGGACTCTGGCTGTGGCTGGTTGTCTATCTAGTGCCCCGGTATTTACCACACTCATGGCTTTAATGGAGGAGAGAGCAACTCCCTCAAGAACTGACCAATACCAGCTACAGACTCACCTTCCTGCATTCACCTTTCCAAGCCTTTAGTATGGATTTGACCTTCTCTCCTGACATACCAAAGGCTGTTTCTGTAAGTTTTGAGTTACCAGCTTTTCTCTGGTTCTTTTGAAAGTTCATCAGGGTGTGTCTTTGTGGTTTCTTCTGGGGGGCACAAAGTTCAGAATTATATGACCTCCAGCTTCCTGCCTCCTATCCCAGGGCCCCTTTCCCAGCTGATGCTCAATTACCCAATCATGTCCTCCACTCCAACCTCCTCCCCTCCCTTCTTCCCTCCCTCCCTCCCTCTCTTCCTCCCTTCCTTCTCTTAAGCCTTCCATAGGGTCTTCTGGTATTGAGCTTTGTACAACATTTATAAATTTTCTCTTGCCCTTATCCCTTGCGTGCATTTACACTCACTATGGGCCTCTATCCTTGATTGACACACATTTTCCATTCTGAAGATGTTTTCTTCTCCTGCATAATGAATCTCAGCCTCTGATAAGTTTGAAAATCTTCTTCACAAACACACTTGCCAAGTGCCTGCTGCACACTTGGACCACCAGATGAGCAGGAAATGCTGGCCCTCCACAAGTCAGCACCAAACACACTTGCCAAGTGCTTGCTACTCACTTGAATCTCTAGGTGGGAAGGAAATGGTGATCTTCCACAAGTCAGCAACAAATGGAGATGTCAGATCATGGAGTGATTGGATGGTGTCTCCCCATCTGGCTTTTACCAGAATCTTAGCATATAGCCTTAAAGTAGTTTGGCTTTCCATGGCTTCTGACATGTAGAGGAAGTTCAGCTATTTGGAGAAATGTCCTTGTTTTTTACTCATTTAGTGTGTGTGTGTGTGTGTGTGTGTGTGTGTGTGTGTGTGTGTGTGTGTGTGTGTGTGTGTGTGTGTGTGTGTGTGTGTGTGTATTGTGTATTGTGTGTGTGTGTGTGTGTGTGTGTGTGTGTGTGTGTGTGTATGTGTGAGTGTGCAGGTGTGCATGCCTACATGGCCAGAGCAGGCTATCAGGTATCTTTTTTAATTGTTTTCGACTTATTGTCTTGAGTTAGGGTTTTCTTTTCTTTCTTTCTTTTTAAAAAATGGTTTATTTATTTTATGTGCATTGGCATTTTACTAGCTTGTATATCTGTGTGAGGGTGTCGGATTCCTTGGAATTTGGAGTTACAGACAGCTGTAGACTGCTATGTGGGTGCTGGGAATTGAACCTGGGTCCTCTGGAAGAGCAGTCAGTGCTCTTAACTGCTGAGTCATCTCTCCAGCCCTGAGTCAGGCTTTTTCACTGAACCTAAAGCTCAGGTGGTTTTTTTGGCTCAGGTGGTCAGTGAGCCTTCAGGATCTTTCTGTCTCTTCCCCGTAATGCTGAAATTATAGGCATATACAGCCGTGCCTATCCCTTTAAGATTGGTGCTGGAGACTTGAACTCAGACCCTCATATGTGGAGGGTAAGTGTTCTCCCATCTCCTCAGCTCCATCTCAACTTTTAAAGGCAATTTCCAATTTATCTTTTACCCCAGAATTTTATCATGACTTTTCGCCTTCTAAATCAAGATACCACGTGATAAAGTTTGCAATTATTTCCTTGTCAAGGAGGGAGGGATATAGTGGGTATTCAGTCCACCTATGCCCTAGGGGCTGGTACCCCAAGGCCATAGGTGGAACAAATAGAGAGGGGGAAGAGGGAGAGAGGGTGGTAGGGGAAGAGGGAGAGAGGGTGGAGGGAAGGAGGTATCAATGCAACTTTTGCTTTGACAGCTTTATTGGAACATGGTAACACAGAGCATGGATTCCAAGTCCCATCACAGCTGTTCTCTCTAGGCATCATGCACCCCATTTCTGCTTCCCCAAGAGGCTGCAGAAAGCAGCTCCTATTTGCAGGAATCCTGTGAAGTAGCAGGCTGTCCCTGGGCACTGTGGTCTTGAGCCCTGATTGATTGCCTCTGTGATTGGCAGGTCCACTTGCACCAGAGGTCTCACATCTCCAGTTACTCAGGCTGTGACTTAAGAGACTCACCTGCTATAGACTCCCGAGGAGACATCTAGACGGGTTTCTTGGACTTTCAGAGGAAATTTGACAGAGACTCAATAGATGACTCTGGGGGTCATCAGGCCAAATGATGGCTTGAAGTTACTTGTCAGGCTAGCTCTTAAAAGAGTAGTGTGGACCATTCTTTGCACATTCACCTGACAAGCTTTTCATTAAGCTTCTGTGTGGTGAACGCTCTTCCAAGGGCCCAGCAGGCAAACATCAACAGAAGGAACTTATGTGTAGGGAGTAAGATGGTATCTAAGAAACCACAGCCAACTGTTGCATTCTAACCTCTACAGCTTCTAAAGAAAGCACCACAGTGTGTGGCAAGGGCCTGGTGTAGGATGGATCTGAAGGGACAAGGAAGAATCCCTCAAGGAAACGGTATTCTAGATGAGATCTCTTGATGTTGCCTTGTCCAGAAGGCAAAAGAGCATTTTGGGTCATGGAACTAGCACTCTGTGTGCCTTGGTTGCTAGAAACAGTAGATCTAAATAAAATGATAAAGCAATAGGGGAGGAATTAAGAGAGGTGGAGGACAGTGCAGGGGGAGCTGGAGGGAATTGGAAGCTGACAAAGCCGCAGGACCAGTGGGCCATCCTCAAGAAGGCTCTGTCCTGTAGGTGACACAGTAGGGCATGCATTTTCACAGCTCGCCAAGGCTGTTGTGTGGAGAGCTGACTGGGGGAGGGGTGGGGTGGT